>NC_142026.1:113176332-113482832 GCF_982192425.1 Myodes glareolus | reverse complement strand
AGATCCCGGGGGCTTCCTGACAGCCTGTCTACCTCAAACGGCAATCCTCAGACTCAGTCAAAGACTCTATCTCAAAACGTGAGGTGAAATGATTGAGGAAGACATCTTGATGGCAACCTCTGGCTTCCACTCACATCCACACAGGCAACTGTGTGCATGCACACACACACACACACACACACACACACACACACACACACACACAAATAAAAATAACTAAGGACCCTTACCTTTCTCATTGTGTTGCTCAATGAGGCGGCACATGTTTATAGAAATATGTTCCTTCCTCATCATTCATGTCTTCTTTTGCCTTGCTCTAGTCTCTGAAGGATTTCTCAGGGGAGGAGGTCTCTAGTGTATTGTTTATGTTGCACAGAATGCCCGGTCACTTATGGTTCAGCCCACCACACTCCATTAAGATGAGCTTTCTAGGATTTAATTTAGTTCCCTGGGTGGGCTTCATATAGTTTAAGTGCCCATGGATAGCACAAAAATTGTTGGATTCTTATTCTGATAACCCTAGTGTTTTCTGGGGAACACTCAATGTTTGTTGCAGTTAAGTAGAATTCCTGGGACATATTTACCAAAGCCCTAAAGGTACCACCTTCTTCAGAGTGAAGAGAAAATGAGCTTTCTATGAACTGGAAGAGACATAGGAAAAACAAAGCATTCATTTTGCTGAGTGCTACTGGTTCAGAGACTAAAAGTAGCAGTCTGTGTAAGACAGAGGAAGTCATGTCTTTCTCCACAGCTCACATGATCTGAACATAGTTTATTGCTCTGTTTCACATCTACATTTGCAGATGGTGAATTAATCTAAAAAATGGGCACCTTGGAAAATTAAAGCTCTTGAATATTTTTTTTTAATTTTAAAATTGCATTTTATTTTATTTTGGGTGGGTGCATGTTGAGGTCAGAGGATAACTTGTGTGAGACAGTTCTTCTCTCCTTCCAACACGTGGGTCCCCGGGGTCATACTCAGGTCACCTGCCTTGCATAGCAAGTGTACCCTTACTCTCTAGGTCATCTCGCCAACCCTGGAGTAGCGTTAGTGACTTTTATTATGCTCCTCTCCCTCCCTCCCTCTCTCTCGCTCTTTGTTGTGGAATATTATTTTAACTACACAAAGACTTTTTACATTAGTTTATGCTGCAGAATATTATTTTAACTGTGTAAAGGTGTGGTACATCTGTTTATGTTGCATTTGTTTAACAATGCAAAGATGTGTGATTAACGATATAAAGATGGAGTGCATTTGTTTCACCTTGCCTGCCTAAGGCACCTGATTGGTCTAATAAACAGCTGAGCAGCCAATAGCTAGACAGAGAAAGGACAGGCGGGGCTGATGGGCAGAGAGAATAAATAGAAGAAAAGAAAAAAAGAGAGAAGGAGAAGGAGAAGAGAGGAGAGGAGAGAATGAGGGAGATAGCCAGGGTCATCCAGGCAACAGTGGGTTGGCCAGCAGACACGAAAAGCCGTGAAAGTAAGATACACAGAAAAAAAAAAACATAAAAAGTCCCAAGGAAAAAGGTAGATAAAGAGAAACAGTTTAGTTGAAGTTAAAAGAGCTAGCCAGAAATGTGCTTATGCTAGGCCGAGCATCCAAAACTAATAATAAGTTTCTGTCTTAGAATTTGGGAGCTGGTTGGTGGCCCATCCCCCCCACCCCTCTCTGTCACATGCTCTCTTTGCCATGATGTACCACCTCACTTATGTCCCAAAGCAATGAGCCAGATGCCTCAGAAAGAAACCTGTGAAACGGTGAGTCACAGATTAACCTTTCCCCATTTGGCTTGATTCTTCTAGGTGTTTTGTCACTGTGATGGGAAACCAGCTAACACATGAGCCAATGCTCATTTGTCATCATGATGTCCCTTTCCCGCCCCATCTCTCACCTTCGGTGAGGACAGAGGCAACAGCTATGCACCGAAGACAACTCATCACCGATGTGTGCTCTAACCGTCATCTCTAAAGATGTTCTTGTTGTCTCACCCAGTGAGCGCTCTTCGGTCTGATCTCATTTAGAACCTCAGCCTGACAACTAGACATGCTCAAACTGTGTTCTGGACAAAACAGAACGTTTGATGAAATCAGCCCAACCAGACGCAGGTCAGCCTAGTTCTGAACAAGATTAAGTCACAGAAGATTCTCTTGATGAAATGCTGCCCAGCGGTAAGAAAAAAAAATGTGAGACAGCAAAGGAAACTCCATGCTTGCTGGAGTTAACCTGTTGACGGTTGGGTCCCGGGCTCAGAGCGCTGCTCTGAATCAAGCAAGGCTTGGTTTTCAATGCTCGGTTGTTCTTACGTTACTCTGAGTATAGGTCACTCTTCACTTCATTATCAGGTTGGCCAGCGTCTTTGTCTTTCTCATTCTGTCTTAAGCCCCTTTGTAGGCACTGACTCCCTAGATGCCACAGCCCCACAGCACTTGTCCCAGATGACAGTGGGGGGACGGCCAGCCAGAATTATCCACCCCCAGAGGGCTTCCTTGATGTATGGGTGAATGGATGGGTGATCATGTGTTTACTTGACTATTTTGGCAATTTGCTTTTGAAGTTCGATTTTAGATAACATTAAAAAGGAAGCAGCAGTCTTTGGCCTATGGACATCTGTTACACATCCCTGTTAGTAGGCAAAGAGCACAGACAACATGGTAGCCACCAGTTTTGGTTGGATATATCACAGGTCGAGCTGTGTTATCTGGCTCCACCAAGAACAGACATTTGAGGAGCTTGGCTGGGTCTGCATAAGACTTCTCTTCTTAGTGATTACAACAGCGCTTGCAACAAAGCGGTTACTGTTCGTGCTCTTGTTCTTAGGATTGTAGCCATTTAACTGTACCCTGGCAAACTCAAGCCGAATCTTGATGCTTTCCAGGAACTGCAGAGGGGCCGGTTTACCCATCAGTATTAAACAGCTTTCTGTTATTTCTGTTATTATAACAAAATACCTGAAGCTTATAATTTCTAAAGAAAAGAGGTTGATTTAATTCACAACTTTGAAAGTCTAAATAACACAGTAAGAGGGCAGATGAATGGACCCCGACTGTATTGCTTCCTAAAGTGGACATCAACATGAGAGGGGTATGTGTGAGAAGAAGCCTAGGAACATGAGGGTTGCTGCCTACGCTTGTCCAAGGGTAGGTCTCAAATGACAGAGGACTTCCCATCACCAGAGTTCTTTTCCGTGTGTGTGTGTGTGTGTGTGTGTGTGTGTGTGTGTGTATGTGTGTGTGTGTGTGTGTGTGAAAATGCAACGTGTGGGGTGTGTCCATAGGGGCCAGAAGAGGTTAGATGCCCCAGAACTAGAGTTACAGGTGGTTGTAAACTGCTGGACTTGGTGGTAGGAACTGAACTTGGGATCTCTCGAAGACCATGAAATGTTATTAAACAATCATACACTGCTCCAGTCCTAGAGTTTGTTCCTTAAAGTTCTGCTACACAATACTGTTACACTGAGAACCAAGTCTGTAATACATGAACCTTTGAGGAGGAACCATTTATGAACCAGGCTCACCCTGTACACTGGGCTGACGGCCACAAAGAAATTGTCAATCACTGATTTGCTCTCGATTCCGTCCCCTGCCTTCCTATCTTTCTTAACTGAAGTTTAGGCAAAGGAACAGAATTTGGAACGAGAAATGCGAGTCTTAAAAAACAGAGCCACAAAAATCCAGTATATGCAGAGGAAACAAGTCCCAGTGTCATTGTCAATGGCTTTTCAGAAAGACTCGGGGCCAGCCACATTCAGAGAATCCGGCCACATTCAGAGAATCTGGTTGGATCACGTGCTCGTTCAGTCCCAGTCCAACTGGCCTTGGTGAACTCTCATTAGATCAGTCCCCTTGTATCAGTGGGGAGAGGGAGGAGAAGGGGGAGTAGGGGGAGGGGGAGGGTGTTGGGAGGAGGGGTGGAAATGGAAACTTTCATAATTTAATAAACTTTGAATTTAAATAAATATATATATATATATATATATATTTATATATATGTATAAAACAGAACCACTAGTGAATTTTCAGTGGTCTTTCCAGAGTGTATTTAGAGCACTTATTTCCTATTCAAATCATTGCAGCCATGCTGGAAGATGGATCAGGGGATTTAATAATATTTCATGATATGCATTCATTGGTGTAAGTTGGGAAAACATTTCTGGATGAATGTGGTATTCTCCGTTTATAGTTTGTTTAATTTAGGAAATAAGTATAATTGTTACTGATTAGAAAAGTTATGATGAAGTACTACCAAAGAAGCCAGATTGGTCATCTTAATTGACTTGTAATACTTTATTTTGGGACATTGCTATCAGATGGTGGCATTTTAATTGAACATGCATCAGGCTGTCCAGTTGGAATGCTGGCGAGAAGTTTGGCTAACAACTGATACGCAAGATGCTGTTTTCAAATATGCCACTGTGTTTATCTCCCTTCAAAACTGTGAAGATTTACAGCAATGCATTTAAGTATTAGAAAGAAAAAAATTATTGGAGAGAAGCCAAATTATCCCCTGTGAGAAACTGTGAAGTTGTGGATTTCCGGGCAGGGAGGCAAATAAGTGAAGTATCACAGCATTTTCCACTCACTAAAAACAGATGTCATGTGACAGCGGTGTCTCATCTGCAGCTGACACCACTTCAAAGGGCAGGTGCCTCAAGTTGTTTAAGAAAAAGCATGTCATGGACAACCTTCAGGAAGTGACGGTAGGGGCAGTGGGAAGACCAGGTCCACGGCAACCCGGGTCACTATGTCATGAAGGCACACCCATGGAGACACCCAGGCTCCCATTGCACTGTCCCTGGCTAAACCTTCAGTGTGAGAGTAGACCTGCAATGCTTTGAGACATGCTACCAAAGCACAAGTTACGAAAGATCAAGCTGCTCAATCGGATTTTATCAAAGTAAGAACTTTCATGAAGCAAAGAACAAAATCAGCACAGTGAAAAGACAACCCGCAGGGTGGAGAAAATGCTTGCGAATCGGCACCATTAGCCTCTGGACCGTGTAAAGAACTAAACTGGAACATCAAGGAAACCTAGTTCAAACGTGGGGGAAGGAAAGCAACCATTAACGAAACCAAGAAGCCAGAAGCACTGTGCTACCAGAATCCAAAATACGCCACAAAGATATAGGAATCAAGACAGCATGATGCAAGCATCAAATCAAGTATGCAAAAGCTAGGCTTGGGGGTGTGGGCCTGTGATCTCCACACACAGGAGGCTGCTGTAGAAAGATCAAGAGTTCAAGGCTAACCTCGAGTAGTACTGAGATCAAGATAACACTGGAATATAAAAGACTTTATCTCAAAACAAAGTAAAATAAGCAATTTCCCCTAAAACAAAATATGCATATATGCATGTGAGTGTGCACGTGTGTACGCACGCGCACACACACACAACAAACACACACATACACATAGAGAACCTAAAAGGGAACCGATGTGGGAGGTTGCCAAGTCCCTAGGGAAAGTGCCGAGACAGGAGTTGGGTATCGAGCGGCCTCATTTCTCTCTTTGCTTCCTGGCCACCACCAGGTGAGCGCCTTCTTCCATTGTCCTCCTATGGCCAAAACAACAGCGTCAGGTAGCCATGGTCAGAAACTGCCAAACCAAGCCAAGGAAACCTTCCTGCTTCCTAGTTTGCTCCAGGTATTGTGTCAGGGTTGAAAAACTAACTTGTGATAGAACTGGTAAGGAGTTCAAGATATGTAAGGCATCCAACTCAACGAGCTAAAAACAAGAGCTCGGGTAATGGATGTCAGTGGACAGTTCTCAGAAGAACACATAGACCTGGTCAATTAGGATGTAAAAATGCTCACCATCGGCGAAATACTATTTTTTTTTTTTTTTGAGACGGGTTTCTCTGTAGCTTTGGAGCCTGTTCCAGAACTATCTTTTGTAGACCAGGCTGGCCTCTAACTCACAGAGATCCGCCAATCTCTGCCTCCTGAGTGCTGGGATTAAAAGCGTGTGCCACCACCGCCTGGTGGGAAATACAAATTTAAAACCCGCAGTGGGATATTTGATCCCTCCAGTCAAATGGCTGTTCCCAATAAGACAGGGGATTAAAAAGTGTTTGTGGAGAGTCTGCAGGAAGAAGGGAACTCTTGCAGACGGTTGGTTGGGGTGTAAGTTAATACAGCTGGATAGAAAGCAGGGAGCAGTTCCGGCAAGCCTCCTTCAGGGTGTACGCATGCGCACTCCCTGCATGCAACTTCACTCATACTGCCCGCAAAGGCAAAGGCCTGAGGGTTCACTGGCTGATGAATGAAGAAAACATGGCGCCAACCCGCAACGAGGGTCACATCTGCCACTAAAAACAGCAAAATTACACGCAGAACTGACAGACGTTATCTTAGTTGAACTAAGTCACACATGGAAATGCAAATAAACATGTATATGAGAAACTCTAAAGAATTGATCCAGTAGAAGCTTAAAACAGTAGCTAGCAGAGGCTGGGGCAAGTGTGGAGGAAGGAGGGAGCAGGAAGTTAGAACAGCATGTGCTAAATTATAGTTCAAAAGGATTAAAAAATTCTAGTGTTTATTGTGCAGTCTAGTGACCATAACTATAATATAGTTTATATTACAGAAAGCTAGAATGGACTTTCCATGATTTTACTACAAGGAAATGCGAAAATTTGAGGAGATGTATAAACTGAAACTGTGCAATTTTAAAATCACACAATGCTCATAGTGACTGCAGCATAACATGGTACCCAATAAATACATATAATTTCAGATAAATTCATATGTGTGTTTCTAACGTCTTTGCTATTTGAAGAAATGCATATGGAGGTCATGAACAGACACTTCTCTGATGATGAAACACAAGTGACCAAACACAGCACCAAAAAGATGCTAAAGAGTGCTAGTCACCAGGAAAACAAAGCGGAACCAGGAGCTGCCATCTCATGACCATTAGAACTTAAAGGCAAGGAAGTAAGAGAGCAAAACATCAGCGAAGAAGTGGAGAAACTGGGATAGTGGTACATCTCTGATGGAAATATCAATGAGCATAGCCACTTCAGAAAACAGCACGGCAGTTCCTAAAGCAACTGAGTAAACAAGCCTTCCATAGTACATAACAATTTCATGCTAGAAGTGCGCCATCCATAACTGAAGCTGAGACTCAGTTACAATGTTTGTTGGCTGAACACACACACACACACACACACACACACACACACACACACACACAAGGGTAATAGTCTTTAGTCTTAAAATGGAATGAAATTGATAGTTGTTCCATGAATGAACCCTGGAAATGTTATGTACAATAAAGTAAGTCAAATGCAGTAGGATCAATAACTTTCATGTGAGGGATTTGGAATAGTCAAATTCACAGAGACAAAAAGGTTCATGGTTGCTGAGGTGTCACGGAGAAGGGGCTGGGGAATTGAGCGAATAAGCTGTGCAGATGGAAAGTTGTAAGACAACTGTCTGACACTCTTGGGTGCAGCCAGTGACACAGAATCCTATACTCAAAAATGGCCACAGTGCTGAGCTTAGTCCTTCCATGTTGCTTATGTTTGACTTAGTACAAGTACTGCCTTCTGTGAGGCAGGGTAGGCGTATTCTAGGTTTCTTTCCACATGGAGCAGTGCGATCCTTGTGGAGAAACATACTTCATTTTTGAGGGTTAGGCAAATGGCCTAACTTATGGTTCACTCATTTAACAAGACTACCTTGTGTATGGGCTTCATCAGACGCCCAACACTGTTGTCTGGACCACCTGGGGCATAAGATGGGAAAAATGATGGAACAGGCATTCTTCTACCTCATCTAAGGGTCTATGTTAGTTTCTGCTGTTTCTGCTCTTGAATTTCTCTTGATTGTTTCCACAGCCATCCAAATATACCCATCAATAGATAATACCTTACAAAATCTCTAGGTCATACAAAAATATGACTTGTATCTCCTTATTAGTTATTCAGGAAAGAACTAGAAGCTCCAGCAATGCTGTTGTCTCTCATTATCATCATCATCATCATCATCATCATCATCATCATCATCATCATCATCAAAACTGGCTTTGGAAGATTATAGTCCAAATACAATCATACAGTCACTTGTTTTAGTGTGTGTAAAGTCATTTGTTTGAAGTGTGACCTGCCTTATTCGTCAACATGCTCCTCAGAATTCTTTAAAAGCAGAGATTTCTATGTGGCCTATGCCACCACGATGTGGTGCTGGCCAATTATGAAAGCTGTAATATTTTAAATCAAATGAGTGTCACAATAAGTAAAGGTCAATGTTACTCTACCACAAAAATTATGACTAATTAAGTAGGAAATGTATTGGGGCAAACAAAATAAAATTATGGAATCACAAGATTGAAGACATCGCTGGGGTGTGTACTGACAGTACACTCTACCCTGAGGACACTGAACTGGGTGAGTGTCTGTCAGCTTGATTTGGGTGCCAAGTCTGATAAGTTTCTTTCAAAAATATTATGGGAAACATCTCTAAGGATCTGTACACAACTTCTGGAACAATAGCATCTTTTGAAAACACAAAGGTACAAATTGTGGATCCTTAGCTCTAAATGTCAATCAAAGAATATTTTAAATTCACTTAGAAGAATTTTTTTATAAAAAAAAGAATGCTAAGGAATGTTAGAAAATGAAAACCAAGAGCAGGGTTTGTCCAATGAAGGTTTCCAAAGAAATATAAATCTGCCATAATTAAAAGAGTGTGCAGCTGACGTATAAACGAGCTGAACACTAACACAGAAAGTCTATAAACAGTCCCAGGCAGAGAGAAGGATGGAGCGCTGCATGCAGCCATCAGTGACAAGAAGAGAAATTCAGTGTTATGACAAATGTCTGATCATTAGAGGAAAGGAATCTGAAACTCATATCCTATGCACTCTTTGAGTCTCCCCACGTGTGTCTACCTGCTTCAAGCAGTTCCACCAAACAGACAGCAAGCTTTTTGATGCTAAAGGTAAAACTTCTGTGTCAAAGAATAACTTAATACTTTTTACAGTCTTTGGATAGAGTAACAATTTCTAAGTTTGATGTTAAAGGTAACAAAAATTACATGAGAATTATAACCTTGAGGGTGGTGGTGGGAGAACATCAAAAATTAAAAACAAAGACAAAAGACTGACTGAATATGGGGGTGTACATCTGTAATCCCAATAACCCAGAGGCAGAGGCAGGAGGATCACCAGTTGAAGGCCAGCTTGGGCTATGTAGTAAATTCAACATCTCAGCTACATGCTGAGAACTTGTCTCAAGTAAAACCAAGGACCATGGGTATAGGTTAGTGGTAGAGTGCTTGCCTAGCAGACACACAGCCTTGGGTTTGATCCCCAACACATGGGAAATGAGGGAGACTAATGAAAACACAGTTGTATGTACAACAATCACTGTATAAAGAATCTAGGAAAAGAGTAGATGTCCAGTATGAGAACAATGAACTTTACAAACAGACATGTCAAAAGAAGAAGGAAAAGGAAAGATAAAAATTCCCCTAAAAACAGAGTATCAGAAATCACCAAGGAAATACAGGTTTTCTAAAAACCTTTTATTTGTCAGAAGACCATTTCTTGACTATCTCTTCTTACTTTATGGATTTTAAAAAATTGTATTTATTTTTATTTTATGTGCTCTTTTGTTTTGCCTGCATGTATGTCTGTGTGAGTGTGTCAGATCTTGGAGTTACAGACAATTGTGAACTGCCATGTGGGTGCTGGGAATTGAACCCAGGTCCTTGGAAAAATAGTCAGTGCTCTTAACCACCGAGCCATCTCTTCAGTCCCTACTTTATGGATTTAAACGCAATTAAAGAAAAACAACAACTGGGAAGAGATTGTTTTTAGCAAGAATATTTACTGTTGCAAGATAATTTATGGCTATAACCTGCAGAATTTATCCCAAGATTCGTAATTACATTTTTACACAGGAATTTTTATAGTAATACTGTTAATAACAGTGAAAAAGTCACAAACCCTTATGTGCTCAGTGAGGTAAATTCATGTATCTCCATAGAAGAGGATTCTGCATTTCAGGGTCATAGCAGAATATCTGCTGGTGACTTTAATCCCAGCACTGGAGAGGCAGTGCAGGCTGATTGCTGGATCTGAGTCCAGCTTGGTCTACAATGTAGACTCTACACAGTGAGGACTAGGCCAGCGAGGGCTACACAGTGGGACTCCATCTTGGGAGCCTTTCACTTCGTTCCTTTTATCCTTTGTATTTTATTTTCTCCCACAAGCTCCCCTAAATGAGAGAAATGTTGAATTTATGATAGTCCTTGTCAGAAGGTTTTTGCCAGTAAGTGTCTTCAGGGGGAACCGCCCTGATAACATTCTGTGGTTTTGATACAGCAACATCTGCTTTCCAGGGTGAATGTAATCCTGATGCCCTGTCAGGGGTGCCCTTAATCAGAAACACCAAATTGCTTTGTTCTCCTGCAACATTGCAAAAGGGAGTTTCACAAGCACCTTCCAAACAGATCTTTAAAAACGGTGTGCACTGGCAGTGCGCTGCTGCTATCCAAGGGCATGGGAGTTACTTAATTTGCTCCAATTAAGCCAGAGAACAACAGTGGCTGTCTGCATGGGCTGGCTTAGAGATCTGAAGACCGAGGTTCCGGCCCCATTTGTTCCCTCCGCGACAGGTGTGCTTTGGAGCTAATGAGAATCATAATCATAATTACCAGTGTTATTATTAGTCACGTGATGGCTATATATTGCTTTCTGTGGTGCTTTATTATCCGCACCCCTCATAACTTCTTTTCTCAGGCTATTAAACACCCCCCCCCCGCGTGCGCATTTCATTGATGAAGAAACTGAGGTCCAGAGAGCCTACTGAGCTCTCCAAGTTTATCTAGCTTCTAAGCTGTGGAGTGAGGCGTAATGACATTTCTGGTTTGTTTAGTTCATTGAAACTCTGACTGCCTCAGAAAACAAAATAATCTTGGGTGTATTTTGGAGGTAATGATTTACTGGTACTAATTACCAAAAACAAACAAACAAACAAAATGCCCTGCCTGCTATAAACCTAGTCAACAAACCTTCAGTTTACTGAACGATACAGTCATTGCTACACTTATTATAGCAAGCATATGTGATGGTTGAAAATAATCTTGGTAATTTAGAAACAACACCCAAAACGCTGGGCCCAGATTCCAGCGCCTGCATGTACTAACTGTGGGAGCATTGACTTTAACTTCTCTGGATTCTAACTTCCTTACCTGTAATGGGACGAAAACAAAGCTTACCTCAAAACATATCAAGGGGGATATAAAAGGACTGTGTGTAATGTGTTTAAAATGGTATTTGGTACTTTTATTATGCATATGTGTTTGTGCTTGCCTGAGTTTGTGTGCACCACAGGTGTCTTCAGAGGACAGAGGGCATCGGATCCCTTGGACTTGGAGTTGAAGGAGGCCATGAGCTGCCTACTGAGGGTGTTGGGAGTTGAGTGTGAGTCCTTTGGGAGAGCACTGGGCATGCTTATCCACTGAGCCATCTCTCCAGTACATCTAGTACTTCCTAAGTGTTGTAGGTACTCATCAAACAACACGCACAGCTAATTGCTTAACATCGATAGTGGGAATGGATAGCCCTGTTGTTCTCTTTCTTCCCGTTCCGTCTATGTGCAGTTCCTCTACACCTCTAAGAAATGCTCCTGTGTACACACTGAACTAGTTAGGACGTTTTATCACCCAGTGTTTTGCTTAACTTACATTAATCTGAAAATGGAATCAGTACTATTACCTTGCTCACCATTGGATAAGTTAAATGATGGGAAATGTTTAAAAACTTTTTACGCTAAAAATGCTATTTTTCTATTATTCCACCACTTGTTTCGTTAGCGTTTTATAGTGGAGATGGAAGAGCAAAGGGGTCACGTAATAACTAGGGTCAAGTCTGGAAATAACTCTGAAACTATAATGATCTTCTAAATGTCTTAATTCTGTTCCTTTCAAGTACACTACTTGCATAGCAGAAGCAGAGCCCTAGACTAGCGTATGCCAGGTTCCAAGCCTGCTCACCAGTGTCTAAGAAAGACATGGAGTCACACGAGACAATGATGGTTTTTTTTCTAGGATGATTATCCTGTCACTTTTATGTACCCCGACATAAACACTCTGTATTAGCACTTTAATCACTTTGTGACATCACAGGAAGTTCTGATCGTCCATCCCTCCCTGCCCATGGATAAAGAATACCTTACACGTTTATAAAGTCAAAAACCACAGTCCTGTTTCATAAGGAAGTACTAAGTGTGCGCACATATGCACAACCTGGATGAGGACGCACATGCCGATTAATTAAATAGTGAAATATCTACTGCTGGGTTGTGAAATGATGACTAATTAAATAAATAAATTTTATTAAATAAAAATAAAATAAATTTATTAAATAAAAGTAAAAAAATTAAATAAGTTTTTACTTGGCAAAGTAAAAATTTCTATCTACTAAGTCAGATGTCAGTGTTGAATATGCATGGATATATTCTTTCCCCAATTTGGGTCAGTATTATATTTCTTCATTGTCATTCAAAAATAATAACACACAACCTGCCAGGTATCATGCTGGTGGGATAGAATTTAAAAAGGCATTAAGGGGCATGCTCCAGAGCTACTCCTGTGTGGAGGGCATGCTTACACTACTCTTAGACCATGTTAACTTATTTCCCCAGTGAGAAATTAGCTAGATTTTAAAACATAGACTCAATTATTTTATCCAGAGTTCAGTTGCTTCCAATCCACCTAGCCAATGAATTAACTCATTAAAGATCTAATGCGTTGAGAATAGCTGAAGTAGTTAGTGTCTCAAGAGATTCTCAGCCCCAGGCCAGGGCATTTTCTCTGAAAATATAACCATAATCATGCGCATGTCAAAACTCATTTACCGTGAAATTGATAGTGGTTTTGAAATTGGTTAGTACTTGTTGAAGAAAAGGTATTGAAAAATCTTTCCAAGAGCCCCCTGCCCCCTTCCTCTGCTTACCTTTAAGTGCTTGGTGTCTGAAGTGCTTTGAAATCGCATTGCTACATTCTGTCTTGAAATAGGGCACCTTAGAGTTAATGTGAACTTAAAAAAAAAAAAAAAAAGTTTTGTTCTTCCAAAACTGACCTAGAATGGAAACTTAGAAGACATCCCACATTACAAAACTGTAACCAGGTCTCATGTTAGACTTGAAAGGACCAGGACATTTAATCTTATTTACATTAAACAATGGAATAAAAAAAAATCCAACAAAGCCTCGAGCATTTTAAAGATTGTTTTTGGAAATAAGAAAAGCTTAATTTAAGCAGTAAAGATAATTATCACGCTTAAAGAAAAATAGGTGGCAGTGAATCACCAAGGGCCATTTTACTATGAGTCATAATGGTATGTGGTCAGAGGTATACTTAAAAAAAAAAAAAGAATATCCTTTGGTGGTTTTCTTCTGCCTCCAGATTGTTCATAAATTGGCATTACTTTCTGGGGCTGGGGCTTTCATCTATAGAAGATTCACTACACTACAAATATAACCCTTGTGGTCTGCCTGGTACCCAGGGTTGATCGTACACGAGTCTCCTGCCCTGTCACCTACTCAGTTCCTTTCCCCACTCCATCCTGTTTGACGAGCAGACACATAAAATGGTAGGTGCATAAACAGGATGGCATAGTGTGAAAAGCAAGGAGAAGGCAGTCTGAAGTGTGGCGAGGGCAGGTTATTGCACCTTTGTGTTCTCCCTTTGACTATAATAAGAAGCCAGGACCAATTTTCTCCCTGAGAGAATAAATGATTGACCTTTGGGAATGGTTTGCAGCATCTCACTGCTTGCGGTTGAGAAAACAAGGAATGAAAGCAAGGTTGTGAACGGGGACTTTGGAATAAGCGAATTGTCATGACATGTTCTAAAATATTTACCAGTGCATATAAAATGTATTCACATGACTTATCTCCTTTGCACCTCCCAAAGTCCTTGTTAAAGAGGCAGGTGTTATTATGTGTGGCACGTAAAGGTCAGAGGTGAGATGACAGCGCTGTCCTTCAGTATCTCAGTAACAAAGCAGCAGCCTGTGGGAGTGCCTGTCAAATGGATAGCATATCATTAGCTGTGGTCATTGTGGTGAGCAACAAACCAGTCCAAAGATTAGAATGACACCAACTTAGGGCTGGAATAATTAACGTAACAAGCAGCCTTTCTGTTCATGTGGACAGAGTGGCGGGGACTGGACGGGATCAAAGCTTCTAAACGACTGTTACGTAAACAATAAACATTTCAGAAGAACTTACTTCTTGTCGGGTACTTTCCTCATCATCCCCTTCTCATGCATACTTTTTTCTACATTTTACAAATGAGGAAATGGAAGGTTCTTGGCTACCGAATGACTTCTTCAAGACCCCACAGCAACATAGGCATAGAACTCCAATGCTCAAAACCCATGATGAAAAGTCGTAACGAATTTGAAGTGTGAAGAAGAAAACCCACGAGCTTTACAGATCAGGTAGGTTGAGGTAAAGTCCAGAAGAAACACAGCTGTCCATATTAGAAGTCTGAACAGTGTATGCAGCAGGGCAGGCGTTCTGAAGAGGGCAGAGGGTTCGAGCTGACCTCAAGAGGCAGCAGTACAAGGGTGAACGTGCCGCCATCGTATGAACCATGGAAGATTTTCCCAGCCACTAGGAAGGGCTGTCTACTGTGGTTTAAGGAATGAAGCTATCTATATATGTGGGAAAATTGGGAGAGACATTAGCATGAGGCACAGCGGGTGAGAGGTGACCATTGAGGACCGGATTTGCTGATAAAGGAGATGCCTAATCCTACGGTCACTTCTAATAGACTATTAGAACTTTGGTATGCGTAGAGGAAGAAAGATCAGCCAGGGTAAAAACACTGTAAGTTAATGGTGTGTTTTAGCAGTCAAAGCATCAATATGGGGTTTGCAAAATGAGTCTTCAGAGAGCGCCAGGACCTGTTAAACACAGGTAAACAAGGCGAGGACAAAGACATAGGAGGGGATACGGCACTAATGATGAGGCTGTGGGAGGATGCTGTTTTTCTGTCTACAAAGGAAGAAGCCTACTGGTTAAGCCAGAGCACCTAAAGTAAAGCCACTGAGCACAGGAAGTGAAGAGAGTGCCCAATGGAAGTGAACATGGAAGGCCTAATGTCTATCTTCCCCTTGCCATGGATTCTGTTCCTTCACATCCTAGGACTTCTAAAACTGCAGTGCATCTTATAATCCTAAAGTCATTGGCAGAGAGGAAACAATCATAATGTGTTTGCCATTGCTTGAGCAAACATTAATTTGTCGTAGCTACTTAGATTGTGGCTGATTCTATCTAATTTACCCGAGTTGCTGATGATTATGTGTTGGGTTTAATTGTAATATGAGATGATATTTTAAAAATGTATGCTAGCTGGGTGGTGGCGGCGCACACCTTTAATCCCAGTGCTCTGGAGGCAGAGGCAGGCGGATCTCTGTGAGTTTGAGGCCAGCCTGGTCTACAGAGTGAGTTCCAGGACAGGTTCCAGAAAGCTACAGAGAAACCCTGTCTCGAAAAACAACAGCAACAAAAAAGTATGCTATCGTTGAAAATAAAGGAAAGTGTGTATAAAGAAAGAATGTAAACCAACCAGCAGAGAATACATCCAATACTGATTGCATTTCTTTTCTATGGCTTGCATGACAGATTCATACAAATTTTGTATTTTGAGAAAACACTTATTCATTATCATACATTTTTATAGGTCTAAGAGGCTTCATGAGGCTAAAACTTAAAATATTGGTATGACTGTCTACAGCTTCCTGAAGACCTGGAGGGGAGAGTCTGTTTCTTTGCCTTTTGCTGCTTCTAGGGTCTGTCCACATTCCCTGGTCACGGTCTCTACCTCCTTCTTTAAACCCCACAGTAGCAGACTGTCTCCTTGAGTCATACCTTTCTAACACTTCTGCTGTCTGCTGTTAAAACACCTCCCTCCGATTCTGACATTAGCTTGGGAAAGTTTTCTGATTTTAGGAACCCATGTGATTGGAGCCCATGTGATCGATTAAGAACCCCTGAAATCACCTAAAAAAAAGCAAAACCAAAGAACAAAGCCAAAGCTAACCAACCAAACAATAACTAACTAATTAACCAACCAAACAACTAACCAACCAACCAGCCAACCAATCAACTAACCAAACAAACAAACAAGCAAACAACTAACCAACCAACAAGCCAACCAACCAAAACCAGGACAGTCTCTACATCTCAAAGTTCTTAATCTTAACCTCACAGGTAGAGTCTCTTTCTCCACATAAACAAATGTCTTCTTACATCTGGAAGTCAGAAACTGGACACCCAGGGAAGCTGTTACTCAGTTCAACACGTTGTAAAGCAAAGTTCTTCTGAAGAAGAGCAGTCCATGTTTTCTTTCAAAGCAGTGACCAACACTTTATGCATCCTCAAAATAGTTGATCACAAACCTCATGCACATGAATTACATTTTATTAGAGATGTAAGCAGAAGATTTTATTGCAAAGTGGGCAGTATAATAAGGTGAAGCAGTAATGACATCATCCTTGAGAAAGCAGATAAGCTGTTTCAAACCCAGGGGCTTTTCGTAGGGGCTCAACCTATCACAGGGCTAACAACTTTCGGTGTTGTGTATCTCGTCAATTGGGGTCTGAATTAGTTCATTGGTGACCACTTCAGCATTAATACATTTCAATTTTGCTTTCATAAAACTCCCTTTGCCTCTTGACCTCTTTCTATTATAAGACTCAAACAACAAGACAAACTTTACAAGTCCGGGTATGTGTTATTCCTGGGCCAGAGTACGTTAGTGACAATTTCCAGTGTGGGTGGATCTGAGGTTCTAAAGGATGAATGAATCTTTCCAGTTTGCTTTTCTATCAACATCAAAGGCTCTCTTGTCACATCTGCCCCACTTGTTTCAGTCTCATGCCTGTTATATAAGAAGTTCTCAGCCCTAAGATCTTTTACAGAGGTCTTCTTTCAAACATTCACGTCTGCAGTTAATTAAAGGAAGGCTTTTCTACTAACTACCCATGTCAGATCTGCACAAGAGGCTTCAATGTGTGTTGACACATTGCATTTAATCCCCAGAGTGCATCCTGGGGCCACAAATGCCAGTCCTAGGGGCTGAGTCTCATTTGTCCCAGGCGTACTCTCCAGGGTATCACTCACACACGCTATAGGCGAGACTTAGTTCTCAAATTGAGAGTATAATGCTGGCCATGCTTAGCATGATCAGATCCTCCTCAGTTGTCAAAGATGTGTCCAGATGAAGATGCCTAGGCTGAGGTAGACAGTGCAATGCTTGCAGAGCCCCTACGGCCACCACTGTAAGTAAATGACAGTCATTTATACAGTTGGCTTTCTTACTTTTGCCAACCAATAAAGTTATTTCTTAGTTACACAACATAGAAACTGTAGCTAAAGCTAACAACTCTTTATATCTAATTCTCTAGTCCCTTTTCATTTTCTCAAAAATCCTAATAAACTCCATAAAGACACATGACTAAAAATAAAATACTAGGCATTGGAAAAATATGAATTAGCTCCTTAGATTGGACTTGGGAAAAGAAAATAAGATCAAACTGGTAACTTGTTTATACAAACTTCCAATTTCTCTCCCAGAATATGTGTTCACATTTTCTGTTTATACTAACCCTTTCCTTACATACAGGACATATTGGTTGATGATGAATTAAAAAACATGGGGCTAGAATACCAATTTTTATAGGGGCTTTAAAGTTCAACCAAGGTTTCAAAACAAATCAAAGAATTGGACTTCTACTAGTGGAATGTCAGAACTAGAGACCAGAGCGGGTCTTTCCTGCTTGGGGGATAGGGGTGCCAGTGGCTGGCACTTAACTGGATGTGTGAGGCCCTGGGCTCCACCAGGAGCACAACAAACAACAAATAGAAAATAAAAGCAAATTCCTAATTGAAGTTATTTAAGCCCTCATTTAGAGAATTGTTTCTCTCACTTTTAGCTATATATTGGTCTAGACAACAGGAGTAAGCTTCATATTTTTTAAAATTTATTTTTATTTTATATGCAAGTGTTCTGTGTGTGTGTGTGTGTGTGTGTGTGAGAGAGAGAGAGAGAGAGAGAGTATGTGGGTGAGTGTGTATGTTGTGGGTGTCTTTCAGGTTTTTTTTTGTCTGCTTGCTTGTTTGTTTTGTTTTTATTTTTGCTTTTTTTGGGGGGGTGTTTGTTTTCTAAACAGAGAAAGAGGGCACGGACCTGGATAAACAGGGAGACCGAGAAGCTCTGGGGAAAGGCAAAAGAGGGAAACAGCCGTCAGAATATACTGTATAAAAGTTATTTGCCTGGGAAATGGTGGTGCAGACCTTTAAACCCAGCACTCAGGAGGCATAGGTAGGCAGATCTCTGTGAGTTCAAGGCCAGCCTGGTATATGGATCAAGTTCCAGGACAGGCTCCAGAGCTCCACAGAGAAACCCTGTCTCAAAAACAATAAAAATTATTTCAATGAAAAAATAAAAGAACTAAGTCAGCTTCTTCGAAAGAACCATTTGTGTGAGACCTTATTCCATGGGGTCTCTGATGACATGCAGCCTTGGACGAAGAAGTGCTCCTCTGTGCCTCCTGTTATGATAGGCAGCAGTGGTGAGGCACTGTTTAAGGAACTCTGGGTGTGAAGCTACGGTATGCTAGTGCCTACCAGTCCAGACTGAACATGAGATCTGATGGGAGCCCTTCTTCCCAGTTCAGGATCAGGGACTTGATGTTCATAGCATGAATTGGAAATGGCCATGTGGTAGGAGTGTTGACTCCACGGAATCAGCAAAATAAGAGAAATCAAGGTGGATTATTCGCTTAATTTTTCTCTTCTGGAGGAATAAACATATTCTTTATCACCAAATTAACATTTAGCTGTTATCTCAGTAGACTCAAGGCTAGATCAGCTGCAATAAAATCTCCAGAACATGTCAAGATTGCACACAAAATAAGAAGCTGAACAAATATCTGAGTGCATTCCAGGAAGGAAGGAAGGAAACGCTTTTCTAAGAAAGTGATCATGGCCTGAAGTTTAAAGGGACAGCGAGATTTTAAACAGGGAAGGCTGTGAAGGGTTCACTGGCACGGCACACAGTAGGTGGTCAGGGGAGAGGGTCCATCACGTTCTGCGTTGGATCTCCTTTGAGCTTTGATAGCCGTGTCCTGGATAACCTGGGCTTCTTCGATTTCAAAAGCCTATTCCCCTGGATGACAGCTGGAGACATCTTCCTGACCCCTCTCAGTTCTCTCTTAAAGGCTCGTTTTCCGGGACCGTTAGCACCTGCTCGCTGGAAGAGCGCCAGCTCTATGTGAAATCGCATGGCAGGAGAGCCGAGGTCTGTAGCTACCCACCAACCACACAAGTAGCTGTGGTTTGCCTAGTGGTGGTGATGGTGGGGGGCAGGGGTGATAATCCTTTCACAGCCCAGAAACTGGCAGGCCGTGGAGCTGGGACACTGTCTGCTTTCATGTCTGGACGTTGTGCCCATGTGTATGTGTGACTCATGCTCCGTCTTGCTCCTTTGCTATACAGTTTGCAAAGGTGAAATATTATTCTCACTGAATAAAGAACACAGGCATATCATCATGTTTGAAGTAGTAGAACTTAGGGATGGCTCAGTGGTTAAAAACATTGGCTGAGCTGGGCAGTGGCTCTAATCTCAGCACAAGGGAGGCAGAGACAGGCCTATCTCTGTGAGTTCAAGGCCATCCCATCCTGTCTACAGAGCGAGTCCCAGGACAAGCTCCCAAGCTACAGAGAAATCCCATCTTAAAAAAACAAAAACAAGCAAACAGACAAAAGCCCTCGGTGCTCTTCCCGAGAGCCTACACGCTGTTCCCAGCACCCACATGCTCACAACCATCTTTAACTCCAGTTCCAAGGGATCTCACGCCCTCTTCTGGCTTCCTTGGGCACCAGGCATGCAAGTGGTGCACAAACATATATGTAGGCAAAACACCCATACCCACAAAATAAATAATGAAAAACAGAGAAATGATATTTTCTTTTAAAAAAAATCTAAAGTAGTCAAACTTGGTCTTTGAATGCAATATCAGTGCGTTTTGCTTTCAGCAGTACAGACTAACTCTAATACATATTAGAGGGGCTTCTTAGACTTGCTGGTGGGAAGAGGCAAGGTGAAGGAGGCAGGACACAGTTGAATTCCTGCAGGTCTGTTGTGTAAACATTAGCTGGGGCACATCGGGAGGGTAATCCCTAGGTTGGACATAGATGGAGGAAAGTTGTCCTCGCCCATCTGGTACTCTATGACCCAGCTGTGCTAGCCTAGCCATCTTGGTCCTCTTAGCTCTCTACTTCTCTAGCTTTTTCTTTTTAATTGAGCTTCACAAGAGGGATAAGAATTTCCCATGTTAGCAGGGCGTGGTGTCACATGCCTTTAGTCCCAGCAGAGGCAGGCAGATCTCAGGAAGTTTGAGGCCAGCGTAATCTACATAGTGACTTTCAGGATAGTCACAGTTACATGGTGAGACCCTGTCTCAAGAAAAAAGTGTTGCTTAAATATATATTTTTTTAAAAAATTGGTTTTGTTTTCTATTATGTCTTATCTTCATTTTACCAAATGGCTTCACTCTGGAAGCTATGGACAGTCTTTGGTGGCAAGCGGGCCACTCCAGTCTTCATTAGGGACCTACTGCACAAGCAGAGTTCCTATTTGCCTTAGACCAGTCTCTGAGCACAGGTAAAAGGGAGCTTGGCATAGAGGAGTCCACTCACCTTGACATTCCTCCTTGGTACGGCCTACCCTTCCTTTCTAATTTCTCCATGATCTTTGAAGTAGAGATCAGGCAGAACCTTTCTGGGTGCTCACGTGAGTGGATGCCATGAATAAAGATTCCAGGAGCGAAGGAGCCAGCAGTAGAAGTGACTCAGATGACAGCCGTCAAGTGAGGCACAGCTTGCCTGCCAGGATTCCTCTGGGAAGACACACTGATGGCAAAGCTTCTCCAGGTCTTCTTAGGCCAATGGTGTAGACATTACTTCCTGTTCTTTTATTGATGCACAGTTTCTTGCTATGGCTGTCTCTTGCTTATTTAGTAACTGTCCCAGGTCATTCTGTAAAGTCTGCAGGTTTTTTTATATATGGCTCAGCTCGGTTAGCCTAGTGGTCAGCTAATTAATGGCCAGTGAACAGTAGGTATTCTACCCTTTGCTAATTGACTGTGTGTGTGTGTGTGTGTGTGTGTCCCTGAGCCTCACTTACAACTCCAGAGGATTTTTCCATGTAAATTTCATGCCACAATCTGCCACAAATCTTCCATGTCTCTAATTCACAGCAGTTTTTAGAATCCTCAAGACACTTTTAAATAGCGAAACCTCAGTATTTCTTTTCTCTAGTTTTTGCAGACTTTGTTTTCAATAAAAAGCAACAGCCTCCCCCTTCCTGTGCTCAGGCATCCTGAGGACCATGCAGCAATGCTTACTAATAGCTCTCCACAGAAAAACATTGCTGTTCATGGCAGATGTGTCAGGCTTACATTAGACTGAGAGTGTAAATAATTGAACAGATGGGTCAGTTAAATATTGTTCTTGATATCAAACATGTTGTTGTGAACTACGCTTGCATGGATATACTATAGTATTGCAGGGCGTCCTCCGACATATGGAGTGGTGGTTTTCAAAGCACTTAAAAAGTACTCTCCTGTGTTTGACATCATTTTGTGTGTACCCTGAGGCATGATTAGACAATTAATGCTTTTTAGTATCAATAAAACTTCTAAAGACTGTAACTATAAGGAGTATCCATGAAAGAATATTTAATCTAATTTAAGATGAAAGGTTTTTAAGTGAAATTTATGGATAGAATTTGATGACCCAGCTTCTGTACTTTTAGACATCTTGCTTTTTTTGTTTTGGTTTTTTTTTTCCAAAGACAGGGTTTCTCTGTGTAGTCCTGGCTGTCCTGTAACTCACTTTGTAGACCAGGCTGGCCTTGAACTCAGAGACTCACCTGTCTCTCCCTCTCAAGTACTAGGATTAAAGACACGCTCCACCAATGCCTGGCAGCATTTTTTTTTAAATAGCAAACCACAAGTTGAATGGCTGATTTTCATAATTCCCTACTCAAGAGGTTGAGTGAGAGAACGAGCTTTATAAAGAGCATCTTGGATCCATGCATTGCAATAAATTAATTTCAATATTTGTGACCCGTGCTTCCCACATGCCACACAACTAGCAATGCCTAGTTAAATCAACACATACTTTAACAGAACTGAATTTTCTACCAGGGGTATGTATTATCAATAAGTATCTATAGAAGTTTCTGAGTCACACTTTAGAGCTTGTATTATACTCTGAAAATATTAATAGCTAGTTAATAAGCAGCCTCATGAAAACAAAATGCAGCCTCTAGGGCTGGGGATACAACTCAATGTTAAGGTGCCTGCCTTGCAAGCACAAAGGCCTTAGTTCCAATCTCTAGTATGACCACGTGCGCACACACACACACACACACACACACACAGTAATTTTAGAGTTTACTTGTCTGATAAAGTATTTGTGGAAGATGGTCTTCTAAGCTACGTCTTTAGTCCTGCCACACTGACTTTATCCCACTGAGTATGAACCACCACCGTTGCAAGAGCCTTGAACTCTACAACAACCTCATGAAGATGATGTCTTAACCCTGTTTCTAGTTTCTGTCTTTTCTTAGGCTAAGAATTAAATATCATGGGTGACTTTTTATCTTCAGTCTTTCTGAGTTGGTACTTGGTCACCCATTTCCTCTGTTTTGATCAGGGAGAGAAAAGGAGAGAGAGACAGAGACAGGCAAAGGCTGAGAAAAAGGAGGATAAGAGGGTAAAGGAGAGGGGAGGAAAGTGGAAAGAAGAGGAGGGAAAGAGAGAGGAGGGAAGGGAAAGGAGAAAGAAAGGGAGAAGGAGAGGGAGGAAGAGACCTAATAGACCAGGAACTAAAATACTAAAACAATGGCTATATCCACTGATAAGCACTGGCTTTCTTGGTCATCTCACAGGCTCAGCAAACATACTTTGTACTTATTTCTAAGCCACACTCATAAGCATAGACCAAGATGAAGCTGAGCTCTTTGTGGACATGCCTACCAGCCAGGTAGCACTTCTGTCTCAAGGCCTGAGTCCCAGTTCCATGAGCCCTTGAGCCCCTGGGATCTGTACTAGCCAAGTGCGGTCTCTACTGAAACCTGAGACACAGCCATGCTAGGCTTCGAGGCTCTGGCAAGCCTGGCATCTTTTTGGCTTTTGGGTGGTGTCTTCTGTGGCTACTCTTCTCTGTGCGGTTTCCATGTTCTCTTTTTGATTTTTTTCAAACATCGCTCATATCTGATCAGTTTCTTTTATTAATGGTCTTCATTGACTGACACCCTAATTTTCCTGACTGAGCACTCATGTTGCCAATATAAAGCCACCAAGAAACTGACTCCAGGGGAGCTTGAAAAGGCAACAAAAACCACTCTCTTAGGCCAAGAACGTGGTGGATGCAGAAAATAAACAAGAATCTAGTGTGGTCTTTAGTTGTAAGCCTGTAAATCCAGCACTCAGAAGGCAGAGACAGATAGATCTCTACGAATTTACATAGTGAGTATTAAACCAACCAGGGATACATAGTGTGACCCTGTCAAAGAAGGAAGAAAGGAAAGAAGAAAGGACGGAAGGAAGGAAGGAAGGAAGGAAGGAAGGAAGGAAGGAAGGAAGGAAGGAAGGAAAGAAAGAGGAAAGTTTTTTTTTCCAACCCTAGCCTTCTTATGTCCTTCTAACATCTTCTATTAGTTGAGCCTTACCAGGGAGCCAGACGGCAAAGGTGTAATGTACTTCTTAGTCGCCATCCCAGCATACAAAGGGTGGTGTTGGAGCTGAGCCCTGACGGTGTCTATGGACTTTGAACGATGGGCAGCCAAGTTCCACCACTGCGGTCAACGTGCTGTCATATTCCTAGCTTTCTTTCAATTGATTCAGCTAAAAAGAACTTGTAGAGAACCCGCTAAGGCCTTGGCTTTATATGGAAGACATTGGGGATGTGGTAGCCAATAACAATAAAGATATTTCCTGCTTTCAAATCCCCTAGGATAGGCAGCAAGCAAGAAGTGCAAAAGAACCATTGGGTGTTATTATATGGATACATAGCTGGGTTATAGCTAAGGTATTAATCCAAGTGTGTGGAGTTAGAAATGGTATTCCTGGGCCAGTCCACCACAGCTCAAAAGTGACCAATTCCAATAGAGATGACTTCAGTCTCCATCTAGCACCTGCCCTGAGACCTACAAGGGCCCTGCTGAGAGGGCAGCACAAAGACATTCCTCCATTGGAGCCCCTCCCACTATTGGGGGTTCCTTTCTCATTTTTCCTTAACAAACCTAGATTTGCTATGACTCCTCTTTGTACCTATTCTCTTGTTTGGGGTAGTGAGACAATGCATTTGCAAGCCATTGATTTAAGGTGGCTTTGATGATCACGATTGCCCAAATTCTAGTTTGCCAAGTTAAGCCCACCAAGAGCTGAGAAAGGCCCTGTCACGCTTCAAGAACACAAATCACTAGAAGCCAAAATAAAATCAAGCTTAATCTTTAAATCCAGTTGTTATGATTTTGCCTCCGACACTAAAGGAAGAGAGAAAAAGTAAGTGTATTTCAGTATCTTAATTAAATACAAGGTGAAAAGTAAGATAAATAGAAATTGATGGACAATTTATATTAAGAATAAGGACAATTATAAAGAATTCTATATTAAGAATAAAGAATAAAGTAGATGAGCTTCTTCTGCTCTGTGGGCATCACTGAGATCATCATTATCCATCATCTTTAATTCCTATGATGTCATACTGCCAAAAGGAAGAGAAAAGGGTTCTCTCCATGTGGAGCTCCTCACCTCACTTGAGGGTTCATACATCATGGAACCATCATCTTCATGTATGTGAGACCTAGCTCCAGCTATGCCATGGAGTCCACATTTTACATCATTATTTTTTCATGCTCAACCTCATCATCTACAGTCTGAGGAGCAAAGACGTAAAAGGTACAATGAGAAGGTTCTTTGAGAGAAATTGGTTTATGGAAAAGTTACATTTTTAATATTAACTCAAAAATAAGGCTTATTATAAGTCAATATGTTTATGATCAAAAATTAGGGAAAATACTTTTGATTTTAGTTAATAATACATTTTTAAAAACGTGTTTCAACAAAGCAGAAATGGGTTCCATGGCACTGAACATTAAAATTGTCAGCACACAGTATCATTATTATAACAATAATTTGTTCACATAGGTTTTTAAAATAATATTTGAATATATAGCATTTTATTGCTTGCTTTCCAGTTGTGATTAGGTACACAATATCTCATGATTTGGAATATCATCATATTCAATCATTGCAATAAAGATTTTTCACTCACTGTAAAAAATAACCATGTTAGCTTAGCCTATATAATTTAACACAAACTCAGGTTCCAGGAACAATAAAATTCTCTGAACAATCTGTCAGATAACTAAATACTCCTTTGACTCTGTGTGCTTTCTAACATAGGGGAATGTCACTGGTGGTGGGGGCTTGCAGTTTCCAGGTTCTTGTCCTCTTATCCAAAGTATTGGAAACAAGAGCTCACACAGCTTTGCAAAAGTAGTAACTAACTATTCAGAATAAAGTAGCAAATTAGAGGTAGATAAACTATAAAGAGCAAAAGGAGTGAGAGTATGCAAGAACTCCAATTATTGCTCAGGACTTCCTTAAACCTAGACGGTTTAAGAGGAGGGTATTTTTTACAAATATCATAGTTTGGGTAAATCTCTGTTTTGGTTAAGGGACTCAGTTTTTTTTCTACCACACACGTCCCTTCCTATAATGCTTTTTATTTTAATAATATGCACAACCAACTACACACAAGTGTAAAATGATAAGTAGGGGTTCTTCTTAAAAATTTATTAGAGAGAGGATACAGGTTCGCCTTACTGTATATGGACTCCAAACCATTTCAGGCTTGATCAGCCTTTCTATTCTTCCTAAGGTGTACAATGGGAATATACTTACCTGAAATTTTTAAAATTTGACTGATACTGTGGAGGTGAATATTACACTGTTCTTCAGAGGTGGAAATATGTGTAACCTGACACAGCTGGGTATTAGGGAGTCTGAGGGTGCTAGGTGCATTGTTTGAAGAGCAGGGTGTCTGCATAGTGCATGTCAGTGAAGGAACTAGACTGCTAAGTGTGAGGTGCATGCATGTGTGCATGTGTCTGCATAACCAAAACAAAATAACCAAACTAATCTATCTCTTATGCTTGCCTGCCTCAGAGGGAAAATATGGTGGTTTTAATCAGAATCATTCCCATAGGCTCATATATTTGAATGTTTGGTAACCAGGGAGTGGAACTATTTGAAAAGGATTATAAACAGTGTCTTCGTTGGAGGAAGTATGTCCCAAACACCCATGCGAGACCCATTTGTGCTCTCTCTTTCTCTCTCTCTCTCTCTCTCTCTCTCTCTCTCTCTCTCTCTGCCTACAGATCATGATATAGCTCTCAGCTACTCATCCAGTGTCTGTATGCATGCTGCCATGTTTCCTGCCATGATGATAATGAACTAAATGACTAAACCTCTGAAACTGTAAGCAAGCCCCCAATTTAATGTTTACTTTCTTTGTTGTTTGTTTATTTTAAGTAAGAGTTGCCTTAGTTTTTGTATCTCCTTACATCAATAGAACAGCACCGAA
Organism: Myodes glareolus; assembly: GCF_982192425.1. NCBI lineage: Eukaryota > Metazoa > Chordata > Mammalia > Rodentia > Cricetidae > Myodes > Myodes glareolus. The sequence goes on along the minus strand of NC_142026.1, from coordinate 113,456,149 downwards.
GACAGAAGTTGGTACCAGGAGTGGGGCATTACTGTCACAGTCCTGACCATACTGCTTGTTGGCAGAATGTGGACTCTGGGAATTTTGACTAGAAAAGTAGTTGAAGGCTTTTGTAGGACTTAATGGGACACAGTAGTAGCAGGATGGAAGACCATGGTACCATGTAACATGAGTGGCTGCTTTTTGGGGTTTCTGTCCTGCCTGGTTCCCACAGTCTTTTAGTCCCAGAGAAAATTGTACAGAGAGTCTACATTAGATATAAACTGATTGGCCCATTAGCTCAAACTTCTTATTAACTCTTTTTAACTTACATTAGCCCATTATTCTTATCTTTGTTAGCCATATAGCTCAGTACCTTTTTCAGTGGGGCAGGTCACATCCTGCTGCTTTGGTGTCTGGACAGGACTCGGAAGGGCTTCCTCCTTCCCAGAATTCTCCTTTTCTTATTGCCCCATTTCTACTTCCTGTCTGGTTGTCCTGCCTATACTTCCTGCTTGGCTACTGACCAATCAGCATTTATTTAAAACTGACAGAATAATTGACAGAATATAGACAATTCTCCCACATCAGTGCCAAGAGCAGTGTATATTATGGCAGCCCAAGAAGTTTCAGAGGGGAAGAATATTTGTGAGTGACCTACAGACTGTTCTTGAGATATTTTGACAAAGAACATGGCTGCTTTTTGCCCTTGTCCTTAAAATCTGCCCGAGACTAAATTGTAAAGTTATTTTGATCAATGGCTTTGGCAGAGGAGATTTCAAGACAGCCTACTATTGACTGTGTCATGTGGTTATTAGAAATCACTCTTATGAAGATCTATAATGAAAAGGAACAAGCGGGACAAGAAGAAATACAGATTGTCCAGTTTGAGGAGAAAAGGAGCACGAGGAAGTGCTCAAGGTTTAAAGAAAAGCCTGCTGCTAAGTGAAATAAATGGAGTGGTGACCTCAGGACCATACCCCACTCAGCTAAGATCCCAAATTGTAAAAAGTAATTGGAGAAAAATTTTAAAAATGAAAGAAGCAATCAACAAAGGAAAGTTGACGTAAATGTAATTGAAGGAGGGGAAAGATTTCAGTCCAATTAAGCAGAAGAACTTGGCAGATTTGCCCTTGTGTTTCTGGTTTCAGAGTCAAGGATATAATAAAGGGGCTGTGGAATCTTCCTCTGTGGCTAAAGAAAGGCTCAGAAGCCATGCATGTGTCACGAGTGTCCCTGCATGGAGGCCCAGAGAGGCCATTGCCTGAAACTGTGAAGATGAAGCCTGGAGTGCCTTGGAGAACACAAGAAATTAGAGATGCCAGAGTCCTGGGATACGTGTTGAAGACAGCTGCTAACACAGTGTGGAGCTAGCTCAAGAAAGAGAAATGTATTGTGGTCAACAAACCTGAAAGGATTTGGATATCTAAAAAGCCCTTTGACATTAGACATGGAGATCTAAAATTCAGAGTTTGCACTGCTGATTTGAGGTTTTTGTTTGGCTCAGTATTTCCTCACTAGGCTCCCCTTCCTCCTTTTTGTAATGGTAATGTGTATTCTTTGCCACTGAGTATTAGAAGTACATGATCTGCTTTTCTATTTTTATTTTCAGGGTATTACAATTAAGAGATTGTCTTGAATCTCAAAAGAGACTTTGGACTTTTAAACAGTGTTGAGACTGTGATAGACTATTGGACTTTTGGAGTTGAGCTGAATACATTTTTGCATTATGATGTGGTTACAAGCCTACAGGGGCCAGGTGGTTTGGTAGTCTGAGTAAAAATGTAGGCTTATATATTTGAATGCTTGCACATCTGGGTGTAGAATTGTTTGAAAGGATTACAAGGATTAGGAGGTGTGGCCTTGTGGGAGTAGATATGGGCTTGCTAGCGCCAGAGGCATGGTGTCACTGGGGGTGGACTTTGAAAAACCCATGCCTGGTGTAATCTCTCTCTCTCTCTTTCCCTCTCTCTCTCTCTCTCTCTCTCTGTCTCTCTCTCTCCAGACCAGAATATAGTTCTCAGCTACTGCACTACTGCCTTCCTTTATGCTCTCATGCTGGAACCTTCTCATGATGGAACCTCCGAAACTGCAAGGAAGCTCCCAGGGAAATGTTTTCTTTTATGAGAATTGCCGTGGTCATGGTGTCTTTTCATAGTAGCAGAGCAGTGGTTAAGACAGGGGTAGTCGTTAAACATTTTCAATGAAATTTAGTTTTTCAGATGGGCCTCTCTGAAACTCACTGTATAGGCCAGGTTGGCCAAGACCTTGAGTTCATTTGACACAACTTCCTGAGGACAAGGATTACAGGTCTGTGTATTTCTATGCCCAGCTGAGGGGCTAGATAAATTAAGAAAGCCTGGTTTCTAAAGGGAAGGACTTAATAAAAATTTCCAAACATTCCTACCTCAGTATTGTTTGATTGGATTTCAAAGGAAGTTTCTCACATGAAAATGTATACAGCCAGAGCATCTTAACAAATTATTAAAGAATGTATAAATTGTAGCCTTCATCTTTAGTTTGAGTCTACTATGCTTGGACAATAATTTATGTAAGTAAAGTCATATCACATATAAATTGTACTCACAAGTAATGAACGTATCTGGGAGCAAGAAAATAAGAAGAATCTGGGGTAAGTAAGGAGGCCAGCTGTAATTTCTGAAGGTGCATTTAAGAACTAGCCCTCACTTCCTGCCATTACACAATTACAATGCTTGAAGCATGGAAGAGGTATAGTCCCAGTTTAAAAGTTTATGCTTCCAGCTGCAATGTAAGAATGCAGCAGAGCAGAATGTGTAGCCTCAACTTAAAAAATCATGATCACAGCAAGAACAAGCGAAAGATTTCTTAAGATTAAAATTATCTAATTTTTCAGGCCAGCTTACAACTTGTCTTCTGTGTACACGCCACAAGGACTGAAAAACATACAAGACAGCATTTTGTGTGGACCTTTCGAAAAGTTTCTTTTTGTCATTTTTTTTGCTAATATTTTCTTATTATCAAGACTGTGCATGCTTTTAACTCCCACCCGCCCCATCACATTTATTTTCTTGGTTGAGGTCTGAGTGACAAGTTCATTGATAGAACTGAATCATCGCTCTGCAGGCATGGCTTTGTTATCAGGTTGGTGCCCGAGTAGATTTGGGGCATTTTAAAAGAGCATCCGTTGAACAAGATTAGGCTTTGTATGATATGACATCCATCCTAGCAATGGCTGATAGGATTGTACATTTTCAGCACGTGAAGCAAGCGAGATAGCGAGCTGACACGCCGCTGAGCAGTTCTTTTCTTCCTGGTTATCAGGTTAAGCCCCCAGAATGGAGTTGAAAGAATACAACCCTGAAAGTTTGTTGGGCCAGGGCCAAAGTCTCACCTTCTCATGATGCCAGGATTTTCTAACAAGGAAGCCAAGTTATGTCTTGTCTCCATAGAAAGAGAAGTCAGAAAAAACCTGACCTAAGAGGGGAAGCGAAGAAACAAGATGAGCCTGACGTTGGTTTCTTCTCTTTTTTTTCCACTCTCCCCCCTCCCTTCCCACCTTTCTTTTCTTCTTTTCCTCTTTTGATTTTTCTTTGTTTGTACCTAGGTATTTATTTATCTAATCTTTTGGCGGTGATGAATTTTGAACTCAGGGCGCCACATGTGCTAGACAGACACTCTACTACTCGGTTATGGATCCCATCCCTCTTTCGAGTTTTGAGATGAAGTTTCATGATGTTGCCTATGCTGCCCTTGAACTCAGCTTCCCAAGAACTAGGATGACAGGCATATGCCACTTACTCCATGGTGCTTCTACTGTGAACCTAAATAGTATTCCACAGAAAACCATTTAAATATGAGGAAATTTGAAAAGATGTTTTACCAATCTAACTTTAGAAAAGAAAATATAATGTTATATAAAAACAATTATGACATGTTATATCCCTAGTCATGATAGTTCATAAATACAGAACAGTAACAAAATAGATATCCAAAATATTATCGCTGGGAAAAAGGCAAGCAGACACAATTTAAAGAGACTTTATTTTGGAGATGCAGGGAGTTCTGTTAACCATTTTTTAAAAGTTTAAGAATCACACTCTACCATATAGTGCCACTGTACAAATAACTCTAGACATGTTTTATTTGCTTTTAAGGAAGTGAAGCAGACTTCCTTCAGTCACACAGCAGAGGACTTGGGAAGGTAGAATGCAGTTGTTTGGGTTGGAATTTAACTAAGATGCAAGGATATTATTAGCACACTGTCTTCTTGAAATACATGGGAATTGTTAACATGTGCACATGTGTGCCTGTCTTATGAACTTTTCAGAAAGGGATTGTTGACTAGGAATATCGCGTGAAAGCCTTGTATGTAAACTCCGCAGGCTGAGTTAACATACTCATCCTCCTGATAATCCACACGTCACCTTTTCTGCTCACGTTCCCAACTTCTCAGCTTTCCTTTAATTCTCTACCATGCCTCCCATTGGCATAAGTTACAAAATATACAGAAGACAATGGCCAGCGATTTAACCCATATCCTAGTCTTCTTCCATTTAGATTCCTATAACATCGAAGTCCCTGCAAACCCATCTTCACCCTTTCTGCCCAGTGGTGAGGATCAAGCAAAGTAGTCTCCTGTGTGCTGGTGATCAGTTCTGTTTCTGAGCTATCCTCCCCCCCCCCAACCGCAACAACATGTCTGAAGGCTCAATGATCACGCTCCTCTGCCACTACAGCAATTTTCTGGTTTGTCTGCCTTCTATTCTTGTTGAACTGCTTGTTTCTATTTGTGTTTTGGAGCAAGGCACCAATACTCAAAGTGAAGGTCAGAGGGCTTTGCTGGTCCTGGCTAAAAGTCCTTACCGATCTTATCTTTCCCTATTTCGTGTTTTCTGCTTATTCTCCTGCACACTCTTTTAACTTCTTTCACTCTTTCTTTTATACTTTAAATGTCTTCCTGTCTTTGATTATTATTTTTAAAGATTTACTTTACTCATTTATTTATTGTGATGTGGTGTGTGTGTGTGTGTGTGTGTGTGTGTGTGTGTGTGTGTGTACGGCTGTCCCTGGATGACAGGGAAGAGCTGTGGAGTCCCAGGAGCTGGAGCTTCAGGTGGTTGTGAGCCACCTAATGTGAGTGCCCAACCCCAAACTAGGGTCCAAAGGGAGAGCAGGGAGTAGGGACGGCTGACACCTGTCCAGCCTCTAGCTGGCCGTCCGAAGATAGAACCACAGAATAATTGCACTTAAAAGAACAGCCAGCTTAACCCTGACCCTAAATCTAAAATGCTTACATTTTTAACAGAAAGTTTTTCATAATGGGAAATTCACCATTTCCTAGGACTCTTTATTTCATTGCTGGAAAATCTTACTTACATTGTCCTCTTGTTTGACAGAGACCATCCCCTAACAAAGTTCTCCCTTCTGCGATAACTCAGAATAAAGTGACCCATTAACTACAGGGCAGTTCTTAAAGTACTGGGTCTCTGTGTTCTCACCTGCTTTTGGCTTTCTCATCTCTTGGTGAATGAGTTTCAAGGTATTCATATTTTTTTCCCTACAGCATGATGCTCATTATCTCATACTTGGTTCCTAACTCAGTCTCAGTGAGTTTGTGTTTAATTGCACAATTCCCATGGCTTCTTGTTTTGTTTTTTTGGTCTATTATAATAGCAAACAATGATTCAGTCTTTAGTGAGAAAACATTTCCTAGTTTGTAGATATCCATCTTTTCCTGAGTCTTCATATGGAGAAAAGAGAGCTTGGTCCCTTTTATACGAGTTCTATCGTTTTTAGTTAATTATCTTACAAAGTCTTTAGCATCAACTACCTGTCTGAGATCAGACTTGCAGCATACCAGTTTGAAGTACACATGAGCTTCCTATGTAACATGTTCTTTCATGGTCTTCCAGTCATTCAGTGTTAATATTTATCTGGTTATTTATATTTTAAAGTGTCCAAATTTGTATACATTGCTTATAAACAATCTTAGAGCAGAGATTCCATTGTCCCTTATATATCTCTTTTGTGTGTATATGCTCGGGTATGTGCCTGTGTTCTGGCTACTTTTGTGTCAACTTGACACAAGCTAGAGTCATCTGAGAAAGGAGCCTCAATTAAAAAAAAATACTTTCATGAGATAGGGCTGCAATCAAGTGTGCATGGCATTTTTTTAAAATTAGTTATATATATGGGAGGTCCCAACCCTCTGTGGGTGGTGTTATCGCTGGACTGATGGTCCTGGTTCTATAAAAAAAAGCAGTCTGAGTAAGCCAGGGAAGAAAATCAGTAAGCAGCCCTTCTCCATGCCCTCTGCATCATCTCCTGCCTCCAGGATCCTGCCCTGTTTGAGTTCCTGTCTTGGCTTCCCTCAGTGATAAACAGCAATGTGGAAGTACAAGTCAAATAAACCATTTCCTGCCCAACTTGCTTTTTGGTCATGGTGTTTTGTTGCAGTATTAGAAACCCTAACTAAGACAGAGGAAACATGACACTCATTTCAAGGCCATGGACAAGGGACCCACTTCCTTTAAATAGGTCACATCTCCTAATTATTAACTCAGTTATGAATTTATGGATGGACTCAACTGGTGAAATCAAAGTCCTTGTGATGCCGTCCCTGAATGCTACGGAAGGACCACATAACACAATTGCTCGGGGAGCACTTTATATCCAGGTTATAATGGTGTACTCGCTGCTTTTACATTCAAAGATCATGGATGCTAGTATTGCTGTAATTCCAGGATCACATACATGTTACCCGGACACACATTAAGGACAAGACATTTGTCATGACTTGAAGGGCCCCATAGACTCACAACAATGGATTCTTCCTAAATCTCTTGTTTACCCATTGGGCTACACTGCCTCCGATGGCGTCTGAGGGACATTTCCAGGTTTTCTCCTCTGGGTCACTTCCTTTCTAAACATTAGCACACCCTTGAAAGGTTGTTTGTTGTTGTTGTTGTTTGCCAAAGTCGAATGAGTTAGTCAGAAGATATATATTCTTTTTTTTTTAAAGAATATTTATTTATTTATTATGTATACAATATTCTGTCTGTGTGTACGTCTGCAGGCCAGAAGAGGGAACCAGACCTCATTACAGATGGTTGTGAGCCACCATGTGGTTGCCGGGAATTGAACTCAGGACCTTCGGAAGAGCAGGCAATGCTCTTAACCGCTGAGCCATCTCTCCAGCCCCAAGATATATATTCTTGATATAAACCATTCCGATTTTATCAAGCCAACACTCTTGCATTCAGAGTTCAGAATAAAGCAGATTGAGATAAAGAAAGGCAGCGGATGACTGGCTTTTTCTGTATTCTTGTCAATCACATGGCCCAATATCATAGTGTCTATTAAAATTTTCCTGACAAGCACTTTACTGTTTCTCACTGAATAGCAATAAGCTACGATTAGGGGATAAGGCAATTCTTACCTATACAGCTGAGCACATCAGTGAATTCTAGGCTGTCTTGAGCATGGGAACAAAATCACTTCAGTCTCTCTCTGCTTGTTCTGAAATACCTGGAAGGGAGTAATTAATTCTTTGGAATTTTCCAGAACATTTGAAAACATTCTCATGGAGAATTGCTGTGTTTATTAAATTTGATCGGGACTGCCCTGGTGACATGATGAGTCACCTGTTATTTAATTTCCTGCTCTTTCTCAATCTCTAATCAAAAGGTAGCCTAAGGAACAGGCAGTCCTTGAGGTAGATCGGAATCAATTATCATCAGCACAATCGAAACGAAGAAAGCCTATAGTAATTTAGAAAATCATAAACAACCCCCATTACCATCACTTGGGAATGAGAACCTTCATCAAAAGTTTCATTGTTGAGCTGTGGCTTTTTTAAAGCACAAATCCATTTCGTAAAGCTTACAAGGCACTGATGTGTTGGGTAACGTGAAAGAGTAGGGACTACAGAATTTCATAATGTGCGTTTTCTAGTCAGTAAACCAAGTCCTTGTTACATATTCACCTTCCTGGGTCATGCATTTCAATAGGAATAAAAAGTTCCTTTGTGAGCCTTCATGGTATACCCAGGAGGCAGCTTTTAGAACTGTGGCTTGTGTCTGAAGCCAACGTCATGGAAAACGCACTTCCTACACTTGGATTCTTGTCCCACAAATGATCACAGTCAGTTGTATTTATTAAACCATTTAATCAATTGACATTTATAAATTATGAGTCTATAGGCATGGAGCTTTTCATTGACATATGTAGGTACTCACCTATGGTTTTTGTATTAATAATTGTTCAAGTTATGTATTACCATGTAACAAATCACCATAGAAACCAGTATTTTGAAATAAAGAGCAGTTATGCTTGTTCCTAAAGCTTCATTGAGGATGGGTGAAGACTGACTGTCCCTCTTGAGCTGACATCAGCTGGAAGGCTGGGAGCTATGACGTCTGGAACCTATGACGTCTGGAACCTTGTCAGGGGTACATCTGGTCACAGGTGTTAGTTGTCATCTGGACCCTCAACTGAAGCACCACCAGAACGCTACACGAAATCTTTCCAGGAAGTTGTTCCGTTTCCTTCTAATATGGTGACTTGCTTTCTAGAGTGAGTTTTCCCAAGATGTCCAGGTGGAAAGATCTCATCTTTTGTTGCTTACCCTTAGCAGGTGCATGATGCTGCTGTCGCTGCCATCACAGGTTGACCCAGCTTTAGCAGAAGGAGGTATCTCTCAAGAGAAGAGTGCTCCCATTCTTCTCTGTGCAGGAGGACCAGCCTCACATGGTAGGAACATTCTGGACGGGATATACTGAATGGTCACCTTAGGAGAAGATAATCAACCACAATGGTGGCAGGGAATCAGAAGGCTAATTACTGCCGGGTGTTCTGTGACAGAAGGACCAGGGCCCTTTCTGTTTATTTATTTTTCAACATGGACATACACCTTTTAGTTACATCAGTTTAGTGATGTAGCTCCTAACTAGGGTCAGAAATTGTTCTTCCCTGGTTAACTGTAGAATCAAAACTTGTGAAATAAGAAGAGGTCTTTTTTAAAAGGAATTGAAAGAGGTTGTGTAATCACATTGAAAACTATCTTGAGAGAGAGAGAGAATTTAGCAAAGTCTTCTAAATGAGCCCTATTGCATACATCAGTATCACAAAACATCAGTGTCGAGTAACCTCTTTGCACTGTGACCGTTTGGGGAGAGTTTGCAAACCTATGGTCAGTACACAGGCTACACGGCTGAGTGAATGAGTGAATGAATGCCCTATGTCTTGTTTTCAAGATGGGCAACACCTCGACTCTACATACATTTTCCAGTGTTCTTCTTAAGAAAATCTAGACAGAGCCATCTCCAGAAACTGAGGTGGTTTTGATTGACACCATCCTTTATCTTACTTCTTCAGAGTTTCTCTAGATTTCAGCTCCAAACAATGCACTGACATTATACGTCATCCACTTTTCAAAGGCACAGAGCAAGACAGGGCAAGGAGGGGAAATTCCTCCAACAGCTCACTGTCCTAAATGACTTCTAAAGAGAGCGGAGGCTCTTTTAACCTTTTAAACCCTATCTTTTCTCGCTTTAAATTGATTTACAAATCTGCTTTGCTTTGCATTTTTCCCCTTGGGATTTAAAAATGCTTTTCCTTTTGATTTTTCTCGTTAATATTCTGTTCGTGCCTTGAAACATTTTGCCCTGTGGCTATAACTCTTTCTCATTGCTAAAGGACCACGTGGACCCCTAAGTGATGCGTACACAGAAAGTGTTCACAACGACACCCACAAATGGGAAGATTAGACACCCTAGAAGTGGTGTATACATGAATAAGGGGTGTGCAACAAGTGTGGATAGAGCAAGATAAACACCAAGTTTATGGGTTTTTATATTGGCTTTTACTGAGGTATTTTTTTTTTAAAGAATTTTATACTCATAAAGAACAGTTCTCTCTAACCCGAGTAGTAGCTGCTAAGATGTCCAGATGGAGCAGGCCACTGTGGTCAATGTCTGTAGTCTCAACTACTTGGGAGGATGTGTTAAGAGACCACTTGTGCCTAGAAGTTTGAGACCAGCCAAGACCACACAGCAAGAGTTGAAAGAGAGAGAGAGAGAGAGAGAGAGAGAGAGAGAGAGAGAGAGAGAGATTGATTTCTAGATGGGTTAGATACATCCTGGAGTTTTGAAAGGTGGTTTTGCATGCCTAACCTCCTTTGTACAAACCTGAAGTTCCTTACCAAAGTCCCCACTTGCCATAGAGCAGAAGCGATGCTGAGAGCTAGACAGGAGAAGGTGTGGTCCCTGACTGAAGACTCTCATCAGTGAAGAATGGCAGGTGCACAAAATGTTACATCTGCCCCCGAGAGCTGAGAAAGCCATGGAGAGCCATCAGTAGGCCTACAAAGGTAGTATACAGTTGAAGGGCCTCCCACGTGACTCGAGCACCAAGCACCAGCCCAGAACCAGCAGGGGCGTCCTACTGCTGTGGGAATTAGGATGGGGGTGTTGGGAACAAGGAGCAAGTACACGGCTGGGCTACTCACATGACTGGAGCTGCTCTACGTGTTTCCATGAATCCTCATTGCCAATTAAGGCATCTCAGTTTCTACACTTTCCCCTGGGGGGTGATAATGAAGGCAGCTGATGGAGAAACAACTGACTCAGGGTTATGGCTGGCAAATGACAGAATGCCGTGTATGACTTGGATGGCCTATAAGCTCTTTAGTTATGGCTGCTGTACGGGACAGGGCCCCTCTGCCTCCAAGTTAGAGAAGCTGCTCACTTCACTCATGCAGGCAGCAGAGACGATGCCTTTCAACAGACTGAGTGTTCCTTCAGCTTGTGGAAAAGGACTTTTTTTTTCATTTAAGAAAAAGGTAACAATACTATTGCTAAGTAACAAAATGCACTCCAGATACCCAGTTAAGTGTAGAGTTTTAAAAGCAGTTCTTGTGATGAATAGTGCTGTGTGGCCCCCAGCATGACTGCTTGCAGAATGTTTTGGCCAGCCCCGAAGCAGGCTCTGCTTATTAACTGTCATTCTCTATTCCCACCCATACCCAGGAGCTCTACCCTTGCACAATTTCTTCAGCCCTGGGCAGTGAGCGTGTACCTTCTGTCTCTACAGCTTTGGTCATGTTGGATAGTCCTTATCAATGGAATCATGCGATATGTAGTCTTTGTTAACTGACTTCCTTCTTTTAATGTATAGTTTTTGAGGTTTATACGTATTACAACTTACCATCATAACGTGAGCCCTTTTCACTGCCAAATGCTATATTCTATTGTATGAATATCCAACATTTTATTTATTTAGTCATTGGCTAATGGAGGTTCCCAATCTACTTTTTGACTATTGTGGGTAATGATTTCATGAATATCAATGTACAACTTTTACATGGACTTACATTTTCATTTTGGGAGGCTATACACATACAACTCTTTAAGCATCCTATTCAACTTTCATCCTCCCCCAAATCCACTCAGTAATATTGAAAACTTTCACATGTCTCAAATTTATATGAGAACATCCCTTCAGAATGTATTTGTTAGTGCCAACCTGGAATTCAAGAGTGTCCCTGTGAGACACTAACAATGGAACAGCCTCTATTCCTGGGTTAGTCACTTTCTTATTCTTTGCAAATGGTTCCTTTTTTCAGGCTTATTTATATTAATGTTTACAAGTTGTAAATTTTAATACCTCACAAAGCATACTTATTTCCATGTTAGACACACATCCAAGTGCATTTTATTCGCATTCCCATGCTCCTGAGGCTGACAATAGAGTTTGCTTTGAATCAGGGGGCAGAGTTAGCTAACTAACGGACCAAAATTAACCATAGAGGTTTTGGAGGACCGAGGACAGACTGATCCTTCCTACACAGGAAGTAGCAGGGTGGGGATCAGAGAGGGTCTCAGCCTCTCTAGTTTGAAGAACAAGAGAGAGCTGGGGTCAGGGGGTGGGGGTGGGGAATCACTGGTCGCTTTTCCACCCTTTCTCTGATCATTCAGGTTCTTGGCCCGATATCCAACTCCCGAGTTTTTAATTGATAAAGAGTAATTGAATAAATGCTTCATTCGAGTCACTCGGCACATTTTAGCTGATTTAGCCCAGTTTTGCAGCTCTCACGGCAATGGCTGCTGGAGGGACAAGTAGCTAAAGACCAGCCTTGCCTCTGAGGAACTCCTGTCCAGTTAGGAGGTTGACGGGGGCACAAGCAGGGCTGGAATACTTCTCATGCACGCTCTAGCAGAGGATAGTAAAGGGCACAGAAGAGATGTTCTTATTCTCACGGAATGAATCTCAGTACAGCAGACACTGATGGTACTATCTTGAGCAATAAAGAGGACATGGTGAGGACAGACTGAAGAAACACATCCTAATGCCCTGGGACAGAACACACAACCGGACTTGAAACCTTCTAAGTAGGATCTGTGACCTGGAGTGCCACTGGCCAGGTAATAGAGGTGAGGTGAGGAACCAGGCTATGATGGAAACATCGTGGAAATCCTGTCTCTCTAGGGGTTTGAACTGAAAATGTTTGCAGTGAAAGGTTTTAATCTGGAGGATTAACGCTTACTCGAGCATTTAGGACAACATGAACTTTTGAAAAGTGAGTCTTGTAAAGAACTTGTGAAGCAGCTTTACTATTCTTTTTCGTGATAACATGATTGACAGCTGGATAGCACAGGGTTGGGGCTTGAAAGCAGTCCGTAGAAGGTGGCGCACAGGTGTTACCGCTCTTCGGGTATTCCCCTGCAAAGTCGTGTCTCTAGATGGAACTCGGAGTTCTGTTCTGTTCTTGCAGGGATCACTCTGCTTGATATGTTCATGACTCACCAGCCCCTTTCCACCCTCTTAATACATTCCACATTCAGTCCATAAAGCCACACAGAAGTGAAGAGCACCACGGAGCCTTCTTTGAAGGTCTCTTTCAGCTTCCTTGGACACCCCCGTGTTTGTGTAGGTACGCTGTCAGCACATCTGTCAAGCCCCAGTCCTCGGGATCATCCGTGGGAAGTAGATCTTGGCTGTGCTCTAAGGACCTAGTCCTCCATACAGTGCCCATTTCTACTTAGCTACGTTTCTGCCCTTCAAAAAATGAAAGGCAAAAGAAAGAAACGCTGTTAGAAAAAGAACAAGGAGTAACATAAGGAAAGCAAGGAAAGGCCCCATGGAAGACGAGAATATCATTAGCTTTGACAAAAGGGTAAGGTAATGATTCGGAAGCTCAATAAGAGAAAAGTTATTTGTTTATATATATATTTTTTACAGATAGTTAGCAACAACAGTACGGATGAATAGATTTTAGTTATTATGTAATTAATAGTCCTAAAATAATCTGCAAAGAACTACAAAAGTCTCAAAGAACTTAGGACAGTGTGTGTGTGTGTTTGGTGTAGGTATGTGCGCCTGCCTGTCCATACTGGGAGGTCAGAGGCTGACTTTGGTGTCTTTCTCCTTCACTCTCCACCTTGCTTTTGAGACAGGACATCTCATGAAACCCAGAGCTCACCAACTTAACTGTTTGCTGGCCAGACCGCTCTAAGGGTCCTCCTGTGTCCACCTCCCTGGTGTTGGGATTACAGACACCTGCTGCACCAGACTTTTAATGTAGGTGCTGGGGATCTGAACTCGGGTCCTCATGCTTGCACTGCAAATACTTTACAGACTAAGTTATCTCCTTAGGCTTAAGACTTAGGACATTTTTATACTTTGTAGAGTGTGTTAAACATTCCCCCACATTTAATTATAAAACTCTAGAACCTTTGGGAACTGTCATGTCTAATGTCATAATTATTAACTATCATCCCACCCACTTCCTTTCTTATGATAAAGATCACTTCCTTCATTTCACTTTAATAATTATAGAGTACAGAAATCACTATAATTTATTTTTAAAAAAGCATATTGGTATTTAAGCACCTGCCAAGAATTTCAGCCATAGAAAAGTCATTTTAATTCAAATTCCATGAATCAATACTGTTTACTTCAGAGTAGAAAACAGAAACAGAAAGTAGTGAGAATTGATTGTTAAGTGATAAACTTAAAGTTTGTGTATCTCAAATGGTATGCTGGGAGTCATAAACAAAACATTTAAAATAAATCCACAGTCAAAATGGATAAAACAGATGGGCATGGTGACACAGGCCTTTAATCCAGCACTTGAGAGGCAGAGGCAGGTGAATCTCTGTGAGTTTGAGGCCAGTCTGGTCTACAAAGTGAGCTCCAGGACAGCCAGGACTGTTACACAAAGGAACCCTGTCTTGAAAAACCAAAAATAAAATAAAATAAATAAAAAGGATCTGCAAAATTCTGTTTTCTGTTACTATAGAATAGTTGATCTTCCTCTACAAGGCTCTACAGAGATCCAGTGGTGAATCCTTGCTCATAATATGTCTCTGAGATGTGTACATTGTTGCTTTGTTTATATATCTAGTTAGTAATGTAATTCATTTAGCTCAATTCTTTGTTCTGAATATTTTGGTCATTTTAGGAACTTTACATCTAAATTACATTTTTGGAGGAGAGAGAGAGGGAAGAGAGAGAGAGAGAGAGAGAGAGAGAGAGAGAGAGAGAGAGAGCAGTCCAGAGATCAATGTCAGTTGGATGCATTTTTCAGTTACTATCCCTATTATTTTTGGAAGCACAGTCTCTCACTGAACCTGGACCTCGTCCATTGGGCTGGCTGGCTGGAGATCACTAGGGAGCGCTTATCCTTGCCTTCTCAGTGTTGAGATTACAGATGCACTTTGCCATTCTTGCCTGGATTTCTATGTATGTTCTGGGGATCCAAATACTGGTCTGGCAAGCACTTTACTCACAGGGTCATCCTCCAAGCTCCCCTAAATCACATTTGAATTATGAAATGTAAGTCCCCGAATCTGATTGTTAACTTGGGAATATAACTTAATGGTAGATAGAGTAGTTACCTAAAACGCGTAAGGCCCTGCATTCAGTCCCCGATCCTGAAACAAACAGTGCAGAATCTGGTGGATAATTTCCACCAAAAACTTGGTTTGGAATAACAATAAATATGGATCAATTTGTGGGGAAATATTCTGTCATTTAACAAAATAATTATTATTATCTATTGTCATTATCATTATTAACTTTATGTGTATGTGTGTGTGTCTGAGTGAGAATGTTTTCAGGAGCCAGATGAAAGGATGGGATCCCATGAACTGGAGTTCCAGGAGGGTGGGAGCCACATAACTTCGCTGCTGGGAAACCTAGTTGGTCCTCTCAAAAGCAGCAAGTGCTCTTGACCAGAACCACCTTTCCAGTCTCCATCTCTTCATTTAATGGACTTTGTTTTCCTCAGCAATGCTTCCTTGCTTTAGCTTAAACCTTTTACATCTTTTCTTACATGTATCTAGGTATCTTAGACTGTTATTCTATGCTAATGTGGCATATCTGGAAATGATAAATGCCTAACTTGGCTAAAAGAACTTAGGAAAAGTAGAACAAAGCTGGAATACGTTAATTGCATGTGGTGGTGCACACCTTAACCCCAGAACCCAGGAGGCAGAGGCAGGTGGATCTCTGTGAGTTCGAGGCCAGCCTGGTCAACAGAGCAAATTCTAGGCCAGCCAGTGCTACACAGTGAGAAGCTGTCTAAAACCAAGGGAAAGAAAAAAAGATTATTTTGCTTCAAAATTTATTAAGCTATAGTATTTTTGTTAAGCTGGGGTAACACTGGACATCAATGGAATACAACCCAGAGTCGGGAATGACACCCCCACACAGAACCACGTCCGTGATGACCATGCAGAAGGGAGTCAGTGGAGAATTCATTCAACAAATGGTGTGGGAACAACAAACAGCCATTTTTCAAGAAATGGGCTGTGATCTAAGCCTGCACCATAACCAACATTCAATTGAAAAATGTATCCTAAACCTAAATGTAAAGCCTCAAACTGTCAACCATAAAAGTAGGAGAAAAATTTATGTGAGCTTTGCTTTGGTGAAGATCTCTTAGATGGAAATCAAGAGCACAATCCATGAAAGCCTAAATAAATAAATAAATAAATAGGGCTTCATCAAAACAAAACAATATTTTCAAATGATAGTATTAAAAGAATGAAAAGGGCTGGAGATGCAGCTCACTGGTCCAACACCTGCCGAGCATCACAAGGCCCCGAGTTCCATCTCCCACCCTAACAGAAGGAAAGAAAAGAATTGCACACTGGGAGAAATATTGCCAAATTAAGTATCTGATAAAGGAACTGTATTCAGAATATAAAAATATTCTCCAGACTCAGAAATAAGAAAACACCTCATTATCAACCAACCAGTGAGCCCAAACAACGCTTCATGAAAGAACTCGTCAGAACGTCAAACACCTTCGGCTGCTGAGAAGTTCTGGACGGCTGTGAAAAAGTCCACCTCCATTGCTCAAGAGTGTTGACAATGGACTAACCGTGCTTGGAAACTGTTGGGTGCTTCCTGTTCTCTTCCCTTTTGTGGGGCTGGGAATCGTAACCATAGTTTTGTGTGCACCCGGCGAGTGTTCTGCCTTTGAGTTCTACCCTTAGCGCTGGCGTTTTTTCAAAAGGTGTCTCTCACATCATTTAGGAAAAGTAGTCGTTATTTTCATACACGTATTTGTAATGAATATTTACTGCAGTCTTATTTGCGGTAGTTAACACTGGAAACAAACAAAGTAGGTAACAATAGATTAACGGAAGAATACAGCTGGTCCTTCTATGCCATTGTTACGGGGCGTCCTCCGATGAGACAGCAATGCCCGTGGGTTGGCAAAGGGCATGGAGCTAAACCACTCTGGAGACGGTTTCCGAGAAGAGTGTCTGATTTGTTGCACGTGAGTAACCACTTACACAGTGGAAGCCTATGTCCTATGATTGGTTAGTACATTAGCTCAGACTGGGTAGTGAGAACTCCTCTCATTAGAGTCTCTGTGCGGAAGAAACACATTAGAGGCAATAGGACGAGTCTAGGCTCTCTATGGGCCAGCAACCAACTGCGCAGTCTACTTCAAAATGCAGTGTTCTGACTTCAGGAGCAAGGTGTGCCATACTTCTTCTTTAGAAGCACCTTATGTCAAGTAGGGTGGCCACCGGGTGATGCCCGCATTTTCTCTTACATTTCTACACAATGGAACTCTTTCTGAAAGAAAGAGGAATAGACTGTTGATCCAAGCACCTATGTGACTGAATCTCACAATAGTTACGCTGAATAAAAGAAGACATAAAAAAGAACACATACTGCCAGCTTTTGACTACACCAAATTTTTAAAAATACAAACAGGCATTTAGTAACAGAAACCCCATCAGCTGTTGCCAAAGGCTATGTCGGGGAGTCATGAAGGGCAGAAGTATCCCTGGATATTTTTATATTCTGCATATAAACGTTTGAGAGTCTGCATATATTCATTGCCTTGACTGGGTTGGTGGCATTGCTGGAATTTACAAATATGTAAATATTTCAAATTACAGACTTTATGTACGGTTTATTGTTTTCAGTATCACTGTTAACAGGGGGCCTTGCAGCTTCGTTCTGTTGCTGTGTTAAAAGACTGCAACCAAAAGCAGCTTGGGGGAAGGAAAGGGTTTATTTGGCTCACACCTTCAAATTCCAGTCCATCACTGAAAGAATCCAGGGGAGGCACTCAGGCAGAAACCGAAGCAGAAACTGGAGAACACCTCTTACCGACTGCCTCCTTGGCTCATGCTTGGTCAGGCTTCTGACACAGCACAGGCCCACCCACCTAGAGAGGGTGCCCTCCAGAGGAGACTGGAACCTCCCACATCAACCAGCCAGCAAGACAACACCTCCCAGGACAATCTGATAAGGCAATCTCCAGGTAACTCTAACTTTAACTAATTTAACTAATCGTGCTACAAATGGCACCCAAATGTTTGGGAAGAATTTTCACTTAAAGTCTGAGAAACTTTTTTTTTTTTTAAGGACTCTAGACTGACAAAAACAAAATCAAGTGCAGCTTCTCAGTAACCGTCTTTTCTCCCGTAGACTATGTCAACGTGACGACACTAACAAGCACAAAGAGTGTGCTATTTTCATTGATATTTTTCACAAATCAACCCAAACTGAACCGATCCACAGAACCAAATACGTACGCTGTTAGGCAGAAGGACTGTTTCCTTATTCACTGCCCTGTACGATTTATGTGGTCAGTTCATAACTCATTTGCTCCAAGGGCTGCATGTGAGTCCCAGTTAGCAGCGCTGAGGATTCAGTGGGACAGGAGCTTCATTTGTTTTACAACTTCCTGTGAAACAGGATCTCAGATAGTGTTGGTTGGCCTGGAACTCCCGGTGTGGCTGAGAATGACCTTGAACTCCTGACCCTCCTGCTTCCACTTACCAAGTACTGAGATTAAAGGGCTGAGCCACCATGTCCAGCACATTTAATTTTTTTCAGCGCTTTCATGTTCTGGGCTAAGTACTCTAACATGGGCAAATGTCATTTACAACTTCATGAGTTAGATAATATATAAGTAAGATAATATCCTTACTTACAAAGAGATGGGCTGCAATATAGAAATTACTTAAAGGTATAAAATAAAACACTTAAAATCATATAAAACTAGCGTCTACTTTTTTTTGCATAAAATTTTGCCTCGGAGCCATGTTAAAGAATGATAGTTAAGAATAACGATTCGGTAGTCAGAACTCAAACCTGAGCCATTTACAAATATGAATTTAATTTGTGTTTTCTCATTGTTGTGGATAAGAAAAGCTGAGTAAGGTAGAATTTGACATCTGCCTTTTGATACAAGGTCTTGGCATTGCAAAAACAAGCTACAACAAAGCGGTTTGTTCATGATGATAATGAGGCTGTCTTTACACAGCACTATTAGCCTTATGTTTTACGAAACGAGGCTGTTTAATAACAGGTTATAGATTTATGCATTACATCACAAGCCCCCAAGGCTAGTGCTGTGTCTGAAAAGTTGTACTAAATGCTCTTAGCAAGTTCACATGTTTATGTACTCAATCAACGCCTAAGGCATCTTTCTTAATTAATCCACGGTAATGAAAATAGTTTACATAGCTAAAGCCAGACAGTTGTTTACTAGGGTTGTTAATGGAGGATGGAGCCCATACCTGAAGCCATGAATTACCACAAAACATAGTGACCCAGTGCGGCTATATTTTAATTACTTGTTCAAAATGTCTTTCTTCCTCTAAAGCGTGGACTAATTATTAAGCCACATTCACACGCGTTTGTGGATTGCCTGTCGTGTTTACCTATAGCCTAAAAGCTGAAACAGAGTCTTTGCTCTTATTGAGCAAAACAGGCAGCTTTTCAGGTGATCAAAAACCAAATCTGGAAAATAATCCTGAACGCTGGTGTAAGTCAAAGATCACTGCTCGTCATCTTCACTGCCAACAGCGTGGAAAGAGCTGAGAGAATTTCCGGCATGGAAATCCACCTCAGTTAACTCGCTGGTGGGCGGAGCCTTGCGACGCCCACCGAGTGCGCACGCGCTATCGGGAGGCCGGCTGTGACCCTGAGAGCTTGCCGTCGCGTCGTGCGCACGTAGGACGTCGCGTATGCGCAGACGCTTGGCGCAGAGACCTGGCGGAAGCCAAGATGGCGCGGAACAGGTCTGCGGGCCGCGCTTGGTCCTTTCTCTGCGTCTGAGCCGAGTTCTTTGGAAGGGACTGTGGCAGACGCCCTGCGTGCCGCGATGGCTCGGCATCGGAACGTCCGAGGATATAACTACGATGAAGGTGGGTGGCAGGGCCGCGCTGGGCCGTCGTCTCAGCTGTTCCAGCTGGGATCCTGGCCTGTACGTCCGCCTGGATGGGAGTGCGGACCCCGGAGCCACACTAGAACTGGTGTTTGTGGTGAAGAGAGGAGAAGGAGGGGGAAAGGGTAGGACATCAGAGTCCCAGGGAAGGAAGACAGCATGATTGCTGCCTTCTGGATTGACCCCCTGGAGAATGTGGCAGCTCACGGGCCTACGGATGTTTGGCGACGTTGGGATTCGATGCTCTTTGGTATCCACACGTTACCCTTTTTCTCTTTGTTTCATTTGGGGACCCAGGTATCAGTTTCTAACTTCTGCCTCATAAGCTCTCCTTCAGACATGCCGCCGAGGCGTTACTTATTTTTAAACCCAGGCTGGCTTAGTGCTTACGTTCAGCCGACCTGCTAAAACTTTTTTTTTTAATTTTTGCCAGTGTTCGTGTGTTTTGACTGCAGAATTCTCGCTTGACCCGAATTTTCAGCGAATTTCAAAATTGGGAACGTAAGAAACAGAAAAGATTCACGTTTAAAAGGCTCAAGAAATTAAGTCGATTTGCTGATCTTCAAGCATATACTCAGTTAATGACCGATAATACTTAAATGTATTTTAAAATGGAAATGAAAAGCAACACTAGAGGGGAAGTCCTAGAAAAGGACTCATTGGGTTTTTTTTTTAATTAAAAAAAATCTATTCTCAAGGAGATAAGTTCAAAGTGCTTTTAGGAAGACTATATGCCCTGCAATAAATGGATAATAATAGGTACCACCAAGCATCACAGAAGCGGAAAATAAAGACAGTGTGAGCTAATGCAAAAGGAGTGAGACCTACAGCTTTGTAAACTGGAGAACGTGCATTGTTGAAGTCGGTTGTTATTGACACCCCTGGGAGATTGTGAGCATCGTTGTGTTCGGATAGGGTCTGACAGCTAACACCCTGTGCTGCCTTTGGAGACTGTGCTGCCAGTCTGCCTGGAATGTCTTCCTTTGCTAACATCCACTGTCTTGTAGCGGATGTATAAAATGCCTTGAGGCCTCGGCAACTGAGAAATGACTTTAGACTGGGAGAGATTTTGTAGATATGAAGGGAAGGACACTCTTCTCTTTAGTACCTTATTTCCTCGTTCAGAGATAACTGAGTACTGGGTACTGCTAAAGATGTTAAGGGCTGTCTAAAAGGAGCAGCTGGTTATGTTGCTGGAGCCATGTAAAAGACAGCGTCCAAATCAGAGAGGATCAGGATTTTTGTGCGAAGTATTTGACAAGAGTTGTGTGTTCTCTGAGGCTCAGTGCTGAATACTTTCTTGTCTTGGCTACCGAGGTCAGGTTATATTTCTTTGTAACAGTTGGTGACATCATCTTGTCTTGGCTACCCAAGGTCAGGTTATATTTCTTTGTAACAGTTGGTGACATCACCTTGTCTTGGCTACCTGAGGTCAGGTTATACCTCTTTGTAACAGTTGGTGACATCATAACCACGCCTGTCCTGTCCTGTCATGGAATGTTTCTCCCTCCCTGCTTACAAAAGTGTGATTTGTTTTCAATGTCTAGTTGTCTTCTCCCCAGTTAGGCTTCCCTTTGGACTTTGAATAATTAAAAATTCATAAAAAGTATTTTAATTTCCTTAGTCTGAGGTCTAAAACCTATTGGTTCCTCTTTGTAACACCTGCTTCTTTTTTTCTGTGTCCTTTGGAGTATTTTTCATGACTCTCCTCAGCTAGTGTTTTTTCTTGTTTTGAGACAGTTTCATGTAGCCCATGTTGGACTTGAATCCATTATCTAGCCAAGGGCGATGAACTCCTAATCCTCCTGCCTCTGATTCTGTTTCCCAGTTGATAGATGACAGCCATGGACTTTCAGACCTGGCTTATGTAGTACTGCCAGGTGGAACTTAGGACTTTGTGCATAATGGGCAAACAACTATTCTGCATGTGCAGCCCGGCTTATTTAAAAACCCGGCTTAATCTTATGTGTAGTCCAGTGGCTGGTGCAATACTGTGTGTATAGTAAACCAAACTAACATTTTGTTTAAGAAATAAATGAACCGCTTTAGGAAGATAGCAAGAAGAATTTTCTCCTTATTTTTAATATTGTAGCTCTTTAGGTCACCTGAACTAGTCAAAGTGATTTGTTATATCAAAAGATATATTTTGGGGGGGTTGTGAATAACATTTTTAAATTTGGGATTAAAGTCTGGTTTTTTTTTTTTTGAACCTCACATATTTTTATCCAATACTAGCAGTCATACAAATTTTAATTGCCATGATTTTTGGTCTTAGCCTTTAAGCATGCTGCTCCTGCTGCCTGAGTGACTAGAAAGCTGGCTACTCTCTCCTGTGGAACTGAGTTGAATGTTCTATCCTGGAGAAGTTCACATGTGTGTTCCCATCACTTTATCTCTCATGTTGAGCACTCATAAAGTTTTGTAATCACGCTTTTCTGGGCTGCTAGACTTTTGGCATTGACAGAGCTGGAAATGTGCACACTTTGTACTGAAAATGTCTCTTTAAGAGTCTCAGGTATAAATTTATGTTCCTTCACGGTTTTAAATAATTTGACTCATTAACTTGTGAACACATTAATTTAGTGTCCCACGTATGCCAGGTACTTGACTAAACTAAGTTTTTCCTGGAAGGAACTATAATTTATGCATTGAAGCATGTGTTGTACTTTGAAGACAAGACATTAGAGGTGGTTGCTGAAGGTAAAGGTGGCAGCTGGAGCCTTACTAGAGAGCATGCTCTGCCAAGGCTGACTTGCTCCACTTACATACTCCACTTGAAGTCTCAGGGTCACGAAAGTTAGGCTTCCTGGTTTTCACGGAGAGTGACTTAGGTTGGATTGTACCCTACACTCCCTTTCAGCGGGTGGCTTACCTTAGGTTTTGTGACCAATTAGACAATTCATGTATAAATCTACTGGATTATTACTGAGTTTTGATCACATGGTAGATGTGGGAGAATTAAATAAAGCCCAGTCAGCTTAAAAAACAGAAGGCCTATGTATGTTTTTAAAGAATAAATTGTCAGTAATTTAGGTTAAGTGGATGTCTGCTTTGTGGGTAGAATTCTTGGAATTTATGGAAAAGTAGACATTTAGGTTCCTTGGCAGTTGCTGTTTTAATTTATTTGTAGATAATTCAGGTGTTTTCTCATTAATATAGAAGACTGAACTTGTCAATGAATCTGTTTTGTATTTTAGATTTCGAAGAAGATGATTTGTATGGCCAGTCTGTGGAGGATGATTATTGTATTTCACCATCAACAGGTAAGTTGTAAAACAAACAAACAAAAAACCAAAAAACTATTTCTTTGATTTGGCTGTTTAAAAGGATCAAGTAAGTATGATTTTCATCCTGGATTAGAGTCATAAGACTATAATACATAAGTTTTAAAAAGATATGAAGCTGGTCAGTGGTGGCACATACCTTGAATCCCAGCACTGGGAAGGCAGAGAAAGGTGGATCTTTGTGAGTTGGAGGCCAACCTGGTCTACAGAGTGAGTTCCAGACAGCCAGGACTACACAGAGAAAGCCTGTCACAAAACAAACCAAGATATGTGTATGTGTGTATTTATTTATATGCTCACATTTTAAAATGTAAAGTTTTTTATAATGGTCTATTTGAAAACAGAAAATAGACTTTATATATATATATATATATATATATATATATATATATATATATATATATATATATAGTTCAGGGTGGCCCTGAATTCTTGGTAATCCTCTAGCTTTGGCCATACTTAGATGAGTTTGTAAGTATGCCCCACCAAGTTCACCTGTAAAAGTTTCTTACTCATGAATAATTTTTTATGCGTTTTGTGTGTGTGTATGTGTGTGTGTGTGTGTGTGTGTGTGTGTGTGGTCTGTGTTTGTGTAGGTGCATGCTGTGTGCATACACAGAGAGTGTGGGAGCCTCAGGTATCTTGTGTCACTCTTCATGTTACTTCTTTGAGACAGTATCTCTCATAGGCTGGCCAGCAAGCCTCAGGAATCCTGCTATCTCTGCCACCCAAAGCACTGGGGTTACAGACATGTACATGGCCACACCTGGTTTTCATGGGTACTAGGGATTTGAACTCAGACCCTCATGCTTGTATAGTAAGAGCTCTTACCCACTTACCCATTTTAAACAAAAATGAATCAGTTTAAGGAAAACTTTGAAGACTTATTTTTCTAATAGTCTCTATATCATAGTTATATAAATTCATTAAAATGTCAGTTGATCATAGTGAATTCCTAAGATCTCTGAAGGTAGATAGTAGTAACTTTTGATCAGGGGTATTTAGAGTATTAGACTGACATTTGGGAACCATTTATTTAGGAAAAGAATAGTAGTGCTTAGTTATGGATTTGAGAGGCTAATAAAGTCAAGGTCTGCTAGGTGTGGTGGCACATGTCTTTAATCCCAGCACTTGAGTAAGAAGCAGGCTGATCTCTGAGTTGAAGCCAGCCTGTTTTCCAGACATTTACATGTATGGGCTTGCCTTACTTGATGCCTTGATCAGAGACTTCTGTGTGTCTCTCATGGCTTGATGTGTATCCTGCATTGTTCAGATTCTGGACACCCAAGCTGTGAGTTGTTTTTGTGTACAATAAGAAGTCTACTGACAGCACTGAACAGTAGGTAGTGAAATAGTTTTGCTTCTTTGATAAACTCACTTTTAACAAAAGCATGAGAATGTGAATTTTTTTTTGATTTTCTAGCACATTTACCGGGTGCAAAATGTAGCTTACTAGGCATGCATGTAGCTTAGTAGGCATGTGTGAGGCCCAACACCACCTTGTAGGAAGACAGCAATAACCAAAACACTCCACCACAAACAGTCCAGAAAGGAACGTGTGTGGCATAGCAGTAGCATTAGACCAGAACACACCCTAACCTCTGCTGGCTTGGATCGCAGCACGCACCACAGGCTAACCTGCAGTCTGGAATTTGTAAATGGACGTTTCCTGTCCTGACTGCCCAGTCCCAAATAACCGACTCAGAAGCTTACTATTACTTATAAATGCTTTGCCAGTAGCTCAGGCTTGTTATTGGCTAACTCATATACTTAAATTAACCCATATTTCTATTTATGCTTTGCCATGTGACTCATGACTTGTTACCTCATTTTTTTCACTTGCTGCTTGCTCGGCAGCAGCTGGCCTCTCCTCTGACTCCACCCTCTTTCTTCTCATCATTACCAGTTTGGCTTTCCCACCTAACTTCCTGCCCAGCTACGCCCTGTCAGCCTTTCATTACCCAATGAGAGTAATACATATTCATAGTGTAGAAAAGCATTGTCCCACAGCAGAGATTCCCTGTTTCAGAGTCTCAGAAGTTAGAATAGCAGGACTGAGCACCATGTGCTGGGCCTAGATTATTTTTTACTGTGTGTTTTCAGGTAATTTCCAATGAGAAATGAGTAGTTTTAGAATAGATTCTGTTATTTACAGCAGCAGCCTGTGGCAGAGCTTTAGGCTTTGCTGCTCTGTGAAGCAGAACCACTCTTCATTACTGCCGTCATGGTTGGTGTCTGCCCTAGTTTGCTCCCTTGTGGCTGTAAGAAAATACCAGGACATGAAGCAACTTGAGGAGGAAAGGGTTTATGCAGATAAACGCCCCACAGACATGCCCATGGGCCATCCTGGGTGCTAATTCCTCAGGTGGGACGATAGGGCATCTCAGTATCTGAATACCCTTTAGACGGTATGTCTCATTTAAGGAATTAATGAACAGATGATTGTTGAGTAGCTCAGGGAATAAAAATCAAACCACCTTCTGTTCATTCCAGAGGAGAGCATATTGTACTCATGGTCTGATAAAGCCTGTAATTGAGTTGCTTTGCCAATTAATACAAACTTCTAAACTTTAGTCACAAATACATGTATTTTGATTTCTGAGCATATTTTTCTTGATAAAAAGTGATTTTAAAATGTAACTCTTAAAAATTTCCTTTACAAAGATTTTTCATACTGATTGTTGAATGTATGTCAGGGCAGTAATAACAAAAGAACTAGGTAAAGCAATTTGAATAATGTATTTTGTTTCAATTAATGTGAGTTGAAAATATCCCTTTGATATATTTTAGTTCAAAACCAATACCCAGTATCAATTTGTGTGTAAGAAGAACACCCTTCCTCCTTCTCCGCTCTTTCTGGTCTTTTTACTGGAAAAGCAGTGGTGTGAGGTCCTGTTCAGACAGTTAACTGCTGTAGTCTGATGGGTGGAGAACATTCCTGAGCATGCTTGACAGGAGAGGTGAGTGGGCTGGGAAACTGGGGAGTATGTAGGTAGAGTGGTGGCTACTGAATGTTGTCTGTTCTGAGAGATTCAGAGTTCTTACAAGTTATAGCATGGAAAAAACCTGGGATGGGAAATAGGAACCAGAACAGAAAGTGGGAACCAGATTATGAAAGGCCTTTTTCATTTTATATCTGTTCCCTTTGACTGGAGGCATTTGTACAGGGATGGAGTTTCGCAGGTGACGGATAATGTACAGAGTAGACGAGCAGACTACGCTGGGACCTGTTGGAACTGGAGCATGCAGGACAGTTTCTTTTCTTTCTCTGTTTTTTATCTGTTATTTTGACTTTTTCAAGACAGAGTCTCACTATATTGCTCTGGGTGTCTTGGAATTCACTATGCGAACTAGGCTGGCCTCAAACTCACAAAGATCTGCCTGCCTCTGCCTCCCAAGTGCTGGGATTAAAGATATGCCCCCCATGTCCCACAGGGCAGTGTTTCTCTTAAGCTTCCTTGCTGGTATGAAAGATAGAATAATTGTTAAATACAGTTTTCTTGCCTTTTTTCTGGGAGGATGCTGAGAGGCGTGCCTTTAATATGCACACAAATGTGTAGGAAATAGTTGTGGGCAGTTTCAGGACTTAGAATTGTAATTCCTTGGAATTTCATGTATGTCAAAATAGCCTGAACTTAAAAATTAACATGAATAACTTTCAAAAAATGCACTGAAGCTTAAGATTTAAAATTTTTTAAAAAAATTCTTACTTTTATTATATTCTCACCCTTGCTTTGATCTTTATTTGTACTAGTTACCTTTTGGGCTTTGATTTCAGCTTCAGAGTTTAGACTACCTTCTGCCTGCTGTGTCCTGCGCTTCCTGTCTCCTCCTGACCTCAGCCTCTATGGTTCCTTATTCTGTTGGCCTCTGTGGCAATCCCAATCACTAGCAAGGGCTTCAATGGCTATAGTAGTACGAGTTTGGAAATTGGAAGTTTTTGTTTGAGAAGGTGTAACAGTAAGGGATATATCCAGAAATAGAAGCTTCTAGCAGGTGGCATAGGAGCTTATAAGTAAGAACTTCTGCTTTGCTATGGAAATCTTTGGAATGAGGTTTGTTGAAGGAAGTGTTCGATTTCTCATCTCTGTCAGCACTGGACTGATTTCAATTTCTTGGGTCACAGTAGTTTGAGACATAGTTGGAGAAATTGCACAGTTAATGTTGGACTAAACAGAAAAGAGTTTAGGAAAGTCTGGAAAACAATTTGTAAATCTCTAGGCAGAAAATGACACCATTTTTATTATAGTTGGTAGAGTAAATCTAAAATGTCACAGATTTTAAGGATTTAATTTAGATCACTAGAAATAAAAGTCTATCAATCTAAGCATTACATGACGTTAAGGTGCTCTCTGGTTATAAGACTCTAACCTGAGATTTTAACAATGGAAAAGGTATTATAGAATGTGAAACAGGATGTTTCTTCAGTCTTTTATCTGTAATACTAATTTATCTCCTTGAATAAGTTGCAGAAGTGTACACATATATGTAAATCACATGTGTGCCTTTCTGAAATACTTTGTGGTATTCAAAAGTAAGAGTAAAAATAATTACAGGGAAAATAAGATTAGGACAGGTCATTCAACCTAAGAAACCTAACAAAACCAGTAACCATTTTAGTGAAAGTGCTGGCACGTCTAGAGGGATGTATTCCTGTGAATACAGGTGCAGGGCTATGGTTTACAAAGGCAGAAGCTCGGCTGAGCGAGGTATAAAGTAGTGGTGCAAAGGCAAATATTCACATTAAGCATCCGTGGGACAAGGCTGTGGCTGAGAGTGCGGGAGTTGGTCCAGTGTAGTTACAGGGCAGTAGAAATGAGGCTTCCCAGGAATGCTGACTTGTCAGAGTGGCCTTTTTAAAACTAAAACATCTTTCATGTGTCCCCTCTTCATGCCCTTATTTATCAGTTTTGATGACCTAATCTGAGGAAAGGAAACATGCAGTTTAGTTCTCAGTTTCTCTGCATGTGTTGAATTTTTCCCTTACTGAGTCTGTAGTTTTTTTACTATGTCCTTAACCTCCTTTATATTAATTTGTTTCTCTAATACTTGGTAACTGTGTTACAAATTTGGATTTTAAAGTGTGATGCTACAGTTGTTTTCTTACCTGCTAATCTATAGTTCATTGGCTCGTGGCTGTCTGATTTCTGATTATAAATTTTTTATATGAGCTGTACTTTTATATTCTCCGCATTATCTATAAATTTTGGAGGTAGTTTCTCTTCCAACATCAGTACCTTCCTGGAGCCATGCTCTAGTCAAATGTAGGAATTCTGTGCAGTGGGCTTACTGTGTTCTTATGGAAAGTGAAATGATGGAATACCCATAGTGCCTTACTTTATTGTGCTGCGTATGTCAAGTCAGTTAACATACTGACTTCACTTTCTTGCAGTCGAACAGTCTTGAGGATGAAGCTCAGTGGTGTCCAGTTGAGGTGAATGTGCCCAGACTTTGGGCTTGCATGAATGACGGCTCAGTAGCACAGCCAGCATGTTAGAGAAACGTGGGCCACTATCTGCAACCAGGGTTTGGGTTTTTTGTTTTGTTTATTTGGTTTTTCAAGACAGGGTTTCTCTGTGTAGCTCTGGCTGTCCTGGAACTCACTTTGTAGACCAGGCTGGCCTCGAACTCACAGAGATCCTGCCTCTGCCTCCCAAGTGCAAGTGCTGGGATTAAAGGTGTGCACCATTACTGCCAAAGTCAAAGTTTTAGATACCTGTCGCTGGTTTATGGTGGCGCTGTATGGTTGGAAAATGAGTTGTTGAAAACTTAGGGCCTATTGAGGACTGGAGAGATGATGACTCGGGTTAAGCACACACTTGCCGTTCCTGCAGAGGGCCACCCATAACCTCAATTCCAGAGGATCCAGTGCCCTCTCTGACCTGTGAGGGCACTTAGCATGCATGTGATATACAGACCTACACTGAAGCAAAATATTTACACATTACATAAATCTAGAAATCTAGGACATGGAAGACAACACATAAGCAGGCTGGGGCAGCAGATGCCACTACACTGAACAAATATAGAATGGAGAGATGGGGAAGATAGAGTACATGATGGATGGAGAGAAGGAAGAGAAAGAAAAGCGAGTGGTTCATGCACTGTGGAGAGAGGTAGAACTGGAGATGCAATGGTGGTGAGGAACAGGCCTATATGAGGAGCCATGCTGATGTCCCGGGGCTGTGGTGTCACTGTGTGCTGCCCCTGAGGGCCATATCTGGGTCTGAAGCCCTACTGTAGCCGGTGTCTGTGTTGATGTCCATGGCCTGTGTTACCATCAAAGGCCAAGTGGATGACCTTGGTCTGGGCTGCTGCCTGAAGCCACATCTGAGTGTGGTGCTTAGCTGGACATGCCCCTCCAGGACAGCTGGCCCCACTCCTTGCTGGCTGCCCAGGAGAGCAGGCCTGTACCTCTCGCCCTGGTAGTGTGGGTGTGGGAGAGCTCTGAGGGCATGAGTGTAGGAGAACTGGCCCTGCCTCTTGTTGGCCATGGAGTGGTGCCAGCACAGGATAGATGACCTTGCCCCTTGCAGGGCAGTGCTGGAGAGTCGGCCCCGATGGCACGAGTGCAGGAGGTCCAGTCCTGCCTTTGCCAGCTTCCACAGGCGGGAGAGTCACCTGTACCCCTCCCCTGGGAAAAGTGGGAGAGCTGGCCCTGGCAGCACGGGCACAGGAGAGCAGGTGGGATGACCAACTCAGCTACCACCCAGACCCAGATCCAGGGTTTTGAGTTGGTCCACTCCAACATCTACCCCATCCCTGAGTTGCCGGAGTCTGTGAGGGGCCAGTCCTGTGTAATCCAAACTGCAGGGTCTCCGTGACACAATGCAACAAGAGAGAGGATATTGGAGAGGTGTCCAGTGAGGATCTGGTATTGATAGTGTGGCAGAAACCTGAGGCCTGGAACCAGACCTGTGTCTCATTGCAATGAACATTTTTGGTCAAAGGATATATTTTTTTGTGACACACTGCAGTTTCCACAGTGAGATTGTTTGTTTTCTTTTTGGGGGGAGGTTTGAAGGGTGGTGGGCGGACATGGAGACGAGTGGGATTGGGTTGTATGATATGAAATTCACAAAGAGTCAATTAAAGAAAATAATTCTAAAAATGTATATTTTTAAATTTAGGACTTAACTTTTGGTAATCTTTTGGAATCTGGCAAAATTAATGTTTCTTGGATAGCAAAATTTAATGTCGACTTCACTATGCAAATACATTTTGAGTGTTTTCTTAAGCAAATAAGTACGTTTGATATGTGCTTTAAAATATCAGTGCCAAGAGAAAATAAAGGAGCATAATAGTGGGCAAGGATGAAATGAATGGAATGGTCTTGGAGACTCGGGGAAGGAAGGAAGAACGAGAGATTAGTGAGGTGCTAGTCCAAGGGCTTTGACTAGAACTTGGGTAGGATTTATATTGTCTTGGAATATTTATAATTTCATCACAGTACATACTGATGTTTTCCTCTATTTCTTTCTGCTTCAGTGGGATTTCTCAGTTTCAGTATCGAGAATCAAACCCAGGGCCTTATGCACACTAGGGAAGCTTTTACCAATGAACTATAGTCCCTTCTCCTTTATCTTAATTTGTGTTAAAAAATAAGAAAATGTTAGGAGCCGGCTATATTACAGCACTCTTCATTTTGTATTCTAGCTGCTCAGTTCATTTACTCACGACGTGACAACCCTGTAGAAGAATATGATTATGAAGATCTGAAAGAGTCTTCTAATTCTCTTTTAAATCACCAATTAAGTGAACTTGACCAAGGTATGGCTTTTTAAAAATAGGATATCTTCATTAGCTGAAAATGATTAATCAACAGGTAAAAATTTGTAAAGTTTATTGAGATTATTCATAGTAATGAATGTGAACAGTAATGATACAAGCGTATCTGATTCTTTGAAGGAAAATTTGCGTCTTATTTAATGTGTCTATTGAGAAGTCTGTTAGATTGTATGACTGAGAATTTGATTTCATTAAGCCTATCAGCTGTTGAATAACTGGGATTTTTGACTGAGTTTTCTCGTTCTTTCATGTTTTACAAGGAAGAGAAATTCCAGTGATTTGTTTAAACAATTTTTAAAGAACTGTGGTCCGTGAGGTTTTAGAGAGCTGATGACTTAATGACAGGACCTTCTTTTATTTACAAGAAGGATAGCTTCCAAGAGGTTTAAGGAAGAAACCTCTGAAAAGCAGAGTAACCCAGAATAACAACTGCAGCTGTTGTGTCTGTGAGTGAAGTCAAGATGGAACCTGTGGGAGTAGCAGCATTGATTGTTTGCATATTTTTAACTCTTTTAAACATTTGAAAAGAATAGCTATGTTTCGGCTTCCTTTTACTAATACGTATCACATGTGACATTGCTTCAAGAATTTCTCAAACCATAGATTGATAGAGTAAGCTGGCCAGGTACGTGAGTAAGGCTGTCTGGAGAATGAGTGAGGCGGAGCTGGTCTGCTCTCCCTTGGCAGTTGTACTTTCCTATACATGGTTGTAATGTAAAGTTTATAACTGACTTGAAAACAGAAAGAAATGGTAGATCTGTAAGCTGATCTTTGAATATGTTAATAAAACAATTACTGGGGCTAGAGAGGAGGCTCAGTGGTTAAGAGTACTTGCTGCTCTTCTAGGAGACCTGGATTCAGTTCCCTGCATCCACATGGTGGTCCACAGAGCATCCATTACTCCAGTTCCATGGGATCAAATACTCACTTCTGACCTCTGGGGCAGCAGACTTGGGCGTGATGTAATACATACATGAAGAGCACTCCTTAGGGAATAAATATTTTTTAAATGCCGGGGGCTAACAAAATCAGGGTAAATAGAAGGAAGGCATAAATACATAAATCAGAAAGTAGGAGAAATTAAATTTTGTCAACTCTGTGGATTGACTTGGACATCTGGTGGATTGCAGAGGTAGTGCTGTACTCAGGAGTGTTAGCATAGTCATGAGGAATAAGAAGGCAGGAGTAGAGTAGAGGTCCTTTTTCTGCCACGTGTGCTTCTGTGGTCAGTGATTAAGTCCAAGTTATTTGAGAAAGGAGGCTAACTTTCCATCCTGACATGTAACTACTTACATAGCAGGGATAATTGTGACCCATGTTAACTGCTTAGCAGGCTCTCTATTAACGTACTGGGTCTGCTTGGCCTTATTGGTAAGTCTTATTTCATAGGAACACGAATAGGCTATGGATTAATTAGGTCAGCCTGACTGTAGTCTCCACTTTTCACCTCCTTAGTACTTTTCCTCTTTATGAATGTGTAGGGATAGATAGATGATTAATGATTAGACGTTCTGATACCTGTTCTGCTAAATATTGCCATCCAATTTCAGTGATTCATGTATTAGTTCAGTACATAACTCTTTCCTAGTAACAGGGAAAGCCTGTGTAAATCTTACAGAGAGCCAAAGCAGAATTGTCTTGGTATTTAAGGAATTTATTTTTGTAATTAGAAAGTGCAGTTAAGCATGCAGTATAGCTTTTACTAAGGAAAGTCTTGATAGTAGATGCCTTATCCTTTTCAACACAGAAACTTATGAGGTGCATGTGAGTTACATTCTGTGACAAGTCTGGCATACAGAGTTTCTGTGAGGATTGGATATTATCAGTATGAAATTGCCAAGTGCCATATACAGAAATGAGTATCTGTTGTGATTCGTTAGCCTCTAGGTACCTGGTCCCATTTTAGCTCTTAAGGATGTAAGACTGATTATGTTATACTGACTTTTTTTAATCATAGCTTAGTTATAAGAAAAATGAAAATCTTTAAGCAGTGCAATCCTAGGTTTAATTATGGTTTTAAAAATGAATGTTCCTTTCCTTCTTTGTTTCTTAGATTTGATTATTTTGGCCTTAAATTATTTTGATAATTTTAAAGGATAATATTTGTCGGTAATGGAGAGAGAGCTCATTTAGTTTGGAAAAAAATTAGCGGTTTGTGACATGTAAGAAATCTAGTTAGTGGTTGCCTGGGATCACCAACAAGTTTATAATAGTCTCACACAATCCTCTTCCCTGTCTAGGCATACAGGGAGTGATTGGGAGAAATTTCACCATGACTGTCTCAAAATATTAGTGTGTCATTTCTATTTTTTTAAAGATTTGTTATTTTTGATTATGTGTATATGTGTATGTCTGTGTGTTGGCATGTACGCATGAGTGAAGATGTCTGGAGACCTCAAAAGAGGGTGTTAGATTATCTGGAGTTGGAGTTACAGACTGATCTGATTGATCCAATGTCGGTGCTTGGGAACCAAATTTGGGTCCTCTGTAAGAATAGTACCTCTCTGCTCTGACCCTCCGAGCCATCTCTCCAGCTCCATCCATTTGTATTTTTTAAGCAGTTGGGAACATGTAACCTTATCCTGTACTGAGAATATGTATTGTATACAATTTATATGTATTTTTTCAAGTATTATTTAGAAACATTCATTTCTTCATTTATGAGATGTGAGAAGACAGTGCTTAGTAGATAAAATATAACCATTGTAAGTAATTTCTACTGAAGGAAAGGAGAGTTTGACTTGCTAGTATAACTTAAAATTCTCTGGTCAAATGTGAAGATCTTTGGAGACGCTGTATAGCACAGCTTTTTCTGCTCTGTGTTCTAGCTCGTCTGTACTCATGCCTTGATCACATGCGAGAGGTGCTGGGAGACGCTGCGCCCGATGACATACTGATTGAAGCGATTCTGAAAAACAAGTTTGATGTCCAGAAGGCTTTGTCAGTGGTTTTGGAACGAGACAATGTGCACAATGTGAGGGAGAAGAGCGAAAGAGCAGTATCTGCAGGAAAGGCCTCGAAAGGTATGCTTTCACTTCGCGTAGCTCTTGTGTGATGCCTGGAGACCACTGTTCATGGTGCTGAGCAAAACGTTAATTTGCTTGAGTTGTTAGTTGGCTACTTGAGTAATCTCAGTTATTATCAGTTGGCTTTCTAGTTTGCAATTATGTAAAGGCATTTTTATTTTATGTATATGAGTGTTTTGCCTACATTTATATCTGTGCTCCACATGTATGAAGTGTCTTAGAAGGACAAAAGAAGGTGTTGGATCCCCTGAACTGGAGTTAAGGAATGTTGTGAGCCTCTGTGTGGGCGCTGGGAACCAAACCATGGTCCTCGGTAGGAGAAGATGGACAGTGCTCTTGACTATTGAGCCAGCGCTAGCCCCCAGTTTGGGGATTTTTAATTTGAGTTTTGTGTTCGCTTCCTGTGTATTTGCATAACCAACAGCACAAAGGAAATAAAATCAGATAAAATAAAACATTTTCCTTCTTGTTAGTTTCTTATTGAACTTTATAAAATCCTAATGAAATTTTTAATGATAAAAATTCCTCTGTACTTAGGTCATAGATAATTATGATTTCATGTTATTTGAGTATCATTAAATAATATAAAGTACTAAAATTGTACTCTTCATATTTCATTTTTAGCTAATGCATAAGAAAACAAGAATAGATTTTTAATTTTAAATTTGTAGGTTTGGGGTTTAGAATTTTGTGGACATGAGAACTGAGGTAAAGTTGTATTAATTGGCGTGATTCTGTTAGTGGGAGTGTGGTCATTTGTTAACTGGAGTGATATGTCCTTTAATCTTTGGGTTAGACCTCTGCAAAAGTGCACGCAGCCTACCCCTGTGAAATCAGTATGTTTCTGTTGGGGCTCAGGTGTACTTTTTTTTTTTTTTAATAGGTTTTTCAAGACAGGGTTTCTTTGTAGCTTTTGGTGTCTGTCCTGGAACTAGCTCTGCTAGACCAGGTTGTCCTCGAACTCATAAAGATCCACCTGCCTCTGCCTCCCGAGTGCTGGGATTAAAGGCATGCACCACTACCACCCGGTTCAGGTGTACTTTTAATTGATTGTAATGATAATGTCTTCTCTATTAATAAAGTGTCCCTAGAACACAGGAAATCACAGGTGGTGTTTGCTTGTTGTTTTTAATGTATTAAAATACAGAGAAAAATGAACCCAGTTTTTTATTTTTTAAAAGAAGTTTTAAAAATTTAAAAAGTTTTAAAATGGTAATCATGGCAATTTCACTGTGATAGAGCTTCACATTCATAAAATCTATGATTCCATGATAAATCCATGAAAATTAGAATGTTTGCTCACATATGGCAGTGAAAATAGTGTGAAGGTCATCTTAGGTTGTTAGAGGTAATATTCCTCTTTTGTTTTCCTCATGGTCCCTGTTGCTAAATAATGAACATGTATCGCTTTAGTTGTAATCAAAGGAAGCACCTAGTAATTAAATGCCTTATTTTATGTCTCTTTTTGTTGCTGTGACTGTCTTCTGCAAATGTCAACTTGCTCATCTGAACATTAATGGCTCTTGTAAGGTAAGGAGTCTTATTTTCTTCTAATGAAGTTTCAGTTGAAAATGTTCAAAATTCTTGCCCTCAATCAGAAAATCATTTGGATAGCAGTAGCAAATCTTTTGATTATTCTAGTGCAATAGCAAAATATGGATCACATAATTCTTCACTTGTGCCAAGTCACTATTTACTTCATAGAAAAAAGAAACTTGACAGACCCCAAAGTGAAAAGGAACTAGAATCATGTAAGTTAACAAAGGAGCTGTCCCTGACACCCCTGACTGATGATGTGCCAAGAGATCCTTGTACACGTCAGCCGTCAGTCAGTCTGTCCCCCACAGTCAGTCTGCAGAGTGGGCCTTGTAAGACTCCAGATGGTCCTGCATCTGAGTGTGCTCCCGAGGAGGATTTCACTTTCAAAGGAATACCAGACTTAAAGTCCTTAATGAGAGGGAACATAGCAGCCAGTGGTTCTCTGGGTGTTCAAAGCAGTGTGCTACCTGATTTTCAAAGCATGCCACTGCAGACCATCTTGGGAAGTTTAAATAACCCGTTGCACTTACCTGTCTCATTGGAAAATAATTTTAATCCCAGTATAAACACCGAAGCTGGACAAAGTGCCAAGAATAATATTGTAAAGAATAACAGTTTACCATTTTCCCAGTGTGAAAGTCTATCCCTAGCTGAGCTGGTTGAGGAACACAGAGAAAACAGTCCCAGCCAGTGCTTTACTTTATCCGACCTGTGTAACCAGTCACCTGCTAGCTTGGGGTCCCTTCCCCTGTCACAACTGGCAACCCGCTCTCCGTCTTCTAATGAAGTATCAGAGTTAACAGGATCTCTGTCATCGTTGGCGTTTTCCAAAACTTCTCCCACAAGAGACCTGGAGAATTTGTCCCTTTCTGATTTGATTGCAAAAACGATTGAACTAGACAACTCTCCGATTAAGAGAGATTCCTTTGAGCTCAGTTTATCTGAATTGAGGAATCCTGGAATTGATTCAAATATTGATCTTAGTGTCCTGATAAAAACTCCAGAGTTTGTTTCAAAGCCTGTAGTTGACCCATCAGTTGCTCCAACAGCAGACACTAAAGTTCTAACTTCAAAGTTAGGGAAAAATTCCAGTTCTACTAAGGATAGTAAGAAAAGTAAAAGACGTTCCCCTGCTAAGAAAGCACCGTTGTCTCTGGCGTGGACCAAGGCTCTTGCTGCTAGGCCTTCAGCTTTTGCTTCAACGCTGTGTCTTCGTTACCCGCTGAAGAGCTGCAAGAGGCGCACTCTTGACCTCTACAAGACTTTCCTTTATAGCAGACAAGTTCAAGATGTATCGGACAAAGAAATGAGTCCTCTTGTAGCAATAACACCATTTGACTTCAAATCAGCATCCCCGGATGACATTGTAAAGGCCAATCAGAAGAAAGCATTTACTAGAGAATAGTAATGAGAGGAAAACTCAGTTACTGTTGCAAGCTTTTTAATCTTAATGTAAAGTCTCTGTAGGATCATTTTCGATTATGGGATCAAATTGTGATTTTTATTAAAATTGTCTTAAGTCCATTTTAACAACTTAAGTTGGTAAGGATTTTTGCACTGAGAGTTTTTTGGTTTTTGTTTTTAACAATGTCTTTTTGGAGTAATGAATGACTGGTTTCATTTGAATGCTAGCTCATAGAGTATGTTTACAATGTGCGTATGGAAACATTGTGAATTGCACCTCAGATGTTTCATTTGACATACAACTTTCTTAAGTTTTATGGGGAGATTTTTTTTTTCTATGAACTGTTTTATGTGGTTTTTTTTTCGTAAATCAATGTGCAACTACTTGGGCTTATAGTATGAAATTTGTTTTTAGGGTGCATAGCATAGTTGAGATATGCTTATATTTTCAAGTATTATTGGCATCATTCGTAGTTTTATTATTTTTCTTAGGTGACTACTAAAACTTTCCTATTAGAAACTTTTGAAATTCTGGATTTTTGAAAGTACTATGAATTATGGTTGAGGTGCATTTTTAATGATAAGATGAAAATCTTTTAAGGGACCATGTATATATTGCAGCTGAACTAATACATAAATTATTTTTATACATTATATATTTTATAGATTTGGAAGGCATCTTCTTTAAAATAAACATATAGAAAGTGTTTGGAAGTATGTGCGCATGTTATTTTAATAGGTTTTTGCCAGATTTCTTTAATAGTTTCTTTGTAGTAAATGAGATATAGACCTTTCCTTTTTGCTCCTGATGACTATGCCTGGCAGTGGCCCATCAGAGGTGGCAGATCCCATGAGAGTGCTTGTAGTCAGTAGGAGAAGAATATGTCTTCAGTAGAGCTGGTCCTAGAATTTGGGACTCACCTGGAGAAGATTTTCTAAATACAGCCACTGTTACTGCTTTTCAGATGTCTGAGTTGGTTTCTGAGGATCCTCTGGGAATGTGGTTCTAGATGGTCTCCAGGTGGTACTTATGTCTGCTTTCCCTGGAGAATTGTATAGTAAAATTTTAATGCCAAATATATCTGACCAACTTAACTTCTAATAATCAGGAATATCAAGGAAAATTACTTATCAGGGATAATGACCTTTTGCCTAGAATGAATAAAAAATAGTGTTTATATTTCTTGCATAAAGCCATTTCTTAGTGAACATTGAGTAGCTGCCATCTAAGTAGGAATATTTTTTTTTTCTGGAAGCTACTTCACTATTCCTTGATTTCTTTCTTCCTTCCTTCCTTCCTTTCTTTTTTTTTTTTGTGTGTGTATATTCAGTTTTTCCAGTAGTTTTAGCTGTACATAATACTGTCATATCCAGTATTCTTCTGAGCCACAGCACGAGTCCCACATAAAATTTGTAACTGAGTATTTCATTGTTTATAATGTCTAGGAGATTGTAAAAACCAGAACATGCATTTTAGGATTAGCATTAACATTTGGGTTACCCCCAGCTACTCTTGGGTTGTCTAGTCTTTCACTTCCATCAGTTCGGTAGCTGACTTCTGTATGTGACTTACCAATTAGAGTTATGTATAGGCATTGTCCCGTTTAGAGTGGAATTGTATTCTGAGAGTTTGTGACGCATCATTACTCTGGATAGAGTAAGCCCTATGCAAGTGGTTCTCTTTGCACATAAAGCCACAAATTCTCACTTAATCCACACTGAAGAGTGTGATAGTATTATTTTACTTTTTAATGACAGTAATTTTCAAGAAGAAAAACAATACTTTGAGAACTGTACTGTTTTAAGTGAACCATGTGTTCCTTTGTTGGCTGATTAGGATTGAAACTACCACTTGTCTTGGCTACTGTGCTTAGCCAAGACAAGGCCTCTTGACACTTGACAAGGCCTCGCCCTTTTGGCTGTGGGAATGTCACAGTTTCTGAGACTCAGAGTGTGAAGCCAAGAAACCTCTTTGCTGCTTCCACTTGTTGCCATGGTCCTTGGCAAAGAGGTGTGCTCATTGATAAATAAACCGTTGTTAGAGTGTTTACACTAAATATATACTGGCTGCTGCTCATTGACCAATTGCTGTCTTCGTAGCTCAGGGATGTTGAGTGTGTAAGGCTTACTTTATTTTCTCTTTCAGATGTTCATGGTGACAAACAAAGCCATTTTTTTTGTTTTATGATCACATGTCTCTATTTACATAGGAATACAATAAAATTAGTCCTAAATGATGTGAAAAATGTTCAAAAATTTTGCTTTTTGTTCTTTTTGTTCTACTGTGTCCATGAGTATTTTGTCCTGTCTTTGTAAAGGACAGAATTCTTAAAATCGATTGTCTAGAACCAGGAATTCATTCAGTACAGAACACTTAGCTTTTCCTTTTTTTCCATTTGTGTTCTCACCTATTTACCCTCTTGGCTTTCAATCTTAATTTCTTGCAGTATCTGGGCCATCCTGCATCTAGTTGTCACCCCAGTGATAGTGTCAGGAAGGTGCTTTGGCTATAAAGGAAGCACTAAAGATAATACAGTGCAGAGAAGAAGAACAAGTTTGTAAATGGCTGCTATTTTTTAGATTGGCCTTGAACCTATATTTGGATTATTAAATTTTGGAAAAAATGATGTATCATCAATTTTCTTTTTTAGGTCCACAAATATATATATATACACAATATATATATTATTTGTTGATAAAATTTATTTATAATAAATACATAAATATTTGTTTATAAAATGAGTTATGTAGTAGCTTAGAAATTGTTTTCTGTTATTTTAGTAATGGAATGTGTGTAAACAAAGATAATGTTGACTAGAAAGGGAAGAATTAATAGATATTTCTATTACGTTTGTACCTATAATTATATAAAACTTGGTAATTGTGTAAGTGATTTTCAGGCTGTTGGAAATATGTCACATTCTGAGTGTATATGTACATTTTTATAAAAGCTATGTTGAAAGAAATTACAGTTCTGAGGGTTTCTTAAGTTAGGTACTTACCCCTGAGAAGTTTCTATAGAAATTTGATACTTCAGAATGGTATTTTGTAATTAATATGGAAAGTACTACTGTTTCATGTCTATAAATGAACTAAAAACAGTCCATCTTGGTGTGAAGAGTTTCTTCTAATATTTTCATCATTTGTAGTTCTTGTTTTCTGTAGGATGTGTGTGCGTGCATGCATGTATATGTGTGTTGTTTGTTATTTTATGAGTCATATAGAAACATAATTAGCCGTACAGGTTAGGAGTTAGGGTGAATATTGATTTCAGAGGTTATGGTGGAAGGAGGAAGAATTGAATACATATTTCCTGCCTTGTCATGCTTGGGTTGTATTGTGCTATTTAAAGCAGAACATTTTAGGTGCAGGCGACATGCCAAGGTAAGAGTGTGAGGATTCTTACTTCAAAGAGGTGGGTAGATGTAGACATGTATTTATAGCAAGTTGTAGCACATGTAATCCTGAAACTTTCTTTTCCGCATCTGAACTGCTGCTTCCTTGCTTTTTTCCTGTCTTATCAGTCCCACCCTCTGTCTCTCAGATCAGAAACCTAGCATCATCTTTGATTCCTCTCTCCCTGACCTGCTACTTTAACTGATTGCCACACTTAATATCTAATGTATGAGGAAGCATTTATGTATGCATATATGCATGCAGATAGTATCAGTTCTTATGTAGGGTAATCATTTCACTGAGTGATGGCAAATACTGAATTAGGATATACTGAGACATTCTTTCTATATGGTTGATAAGCCACTGGTTCCATGTCCATCAGCCACTCAGCATATAACTTTGTTTTACACGTGCCTCTATTAAAGATACATTATTTAGTATGTATTACTGTATCTCATTAATACATTGACATTGAGCTCACAGAGATTCATAATGTACTACTTCATCTAACATTCACTTTGTATTCATAAAGTATCTCATAGTTTTCTTATGCCTTGGGGTTTTAGGCATATCAGTATTCTCCCAAGAAGGCAAAAATAAAAAACCATGATAGCAAATGAACCCTGAAAAGCACATGCTTACAGTACTAGAGCTGAAACAAGAGAATAGTGTTGCTGTGTTTGCCCTCACCGAGGAACTTATCTGTTCATGGCTCTAATTGTTCAGTGTTCCATGCAGGTCTGAAAGTGATGTCCGCAGTGCCCTGAGTCGTGATTTGGGGTTGCAGATTTATGGTAGTGAAAATTTGAATACCCAGATCTGGGATCCATGAATCAAGGGAGTCTGATTCACTATTCCCCATCTTTAGTGAGTTCTTTCAAGACGTCTAGCTTTTGAAGAACTACAGCAACATCTAAGTAGTTTCTTGATTAAGTGCATTTTCTCTTAAAGTATTTCATATACTAGACCCAAAGTAAATTTTCTGAAGTGTTCATGTATTTTTCTTTTTTTTCTGCCTAATTTTTCTGCTTTTCTTTCTTAAGCCCTTCTTCTAACTGATATGTTTAATGTTACACTGTGCAGTCTATGGGCACACCTCCTTGAGCCTCTTCTCCCTTCCCTCTCCTCTTGTACCTGACTATGTTCTCTTCAGACCAGAGTTCATATAGAGTTTTATAATATCCTGGGTTATGCTGTCTTTGTATGCATCTGTACCACACTGTATTCTTTTATTTTCACCCCATACGAAATTGTTATCACACCTGCAGATATGTACTTTTTCTATTGCCTTTCCATATTTTTAAGTTATTTGTATTCTTTTTAAAGCTGTTATTTCTTATTTTTTGTCTACTTTTTTTCTGCTTTAACGTTAGTAAATTTTAGGGATATGTGTGTGTATGTGTATATGTATCTATAAACACACACACACACACACACAGGCTACATAGATTAGTCCTTATAATAATTGTTACTTCTGATTCCTATTTTGCCATGTGTTAAATTTTGGCTTTGTTTAGATAGTTTTATTCTGTTGTCCATGTTGGCCTAGATTCACTGTGTAGCCCATGCTGGCTCTAGCTCATAACCATTTCCGCCTCAGCCTCCCAGGTGCTGGGATAACAAGGTGTGTACCTTTACTTTCAGCTCTTAGGGTATATCTTAGAAGATAAACTTTTTTCAGTTTTTAAATCAAATTTGTTTTTTTTCCTTTCGTTTGAAAGTTCTGATTTGTTATATTAATTAATATAGAGTAATTCAGTATTTTAATACCTTTAACAGATTCTTTTATTTTTAACTTCTGTGTCTTTGATTCAGTGACATTGAGGGCTAACAAAATAAATTTGGTTTCCCTACCAGCATCTTTCCTCTTTATAGAGAGGTAGGTTTCTTATTACACCTGTTGTGACATATACTAAATTGTTCTCTATCTTGGGGCTCTACTAATACATTTTTAGGTCCTGTAGCTTTGAATTTCTGTTCAGTTTTTTGTCGACTGACTGACTTTCTTTCCTTTCTCTCCTCCCCTCCCTTCTCCTCTTCTCCCCTCCCCTCCCTCTCTTCTTTCTTTTCCTCCCTTTCTCCCTGCTGTAGCTTT
Organism: Myodes glareolus; assembly: GCF_982192425.1. Lineage (NCBI taxonomy): Eukaryota > Metazoa > Chordata > Mammalia > Rodentia > Cricetidae > Myodes > Myodes glareolus. The sequence goes on along the minus strand of NC_142026.1, from coordinate 113,413,951 downwards.
GAATTTCTGTTCAGTTTTTTGTAGACTGACTGACTTTCTTTCCTTTCTCTCCTCCCCTCTCTCCCTCTTTTCTTTCCCTCCCTCCCTTCCTCCCTTCCTCCCTCCCTCCCTCCCTCCCTCCCTTCCTCCCTCCCTCCCTCCCTTGTTTTCTGAGACAAGGTTTCTCTATATAACCTTCCTGGCTGTTCAGGAACTCACTCTATAGACCAGGATGGCTTCAAACGTAAAGAGATCCACCTGCTTCTGCCTCCCAAGTGCTGGTATTAAAGGTGTGCGCCACTACCGCCTGGCAATAGTTTTTTCTGTGTTATCTTTCAAATAGCTTTCTTCCCCTGTTTAAGTTTTAGAGAAAGGTTATTTAATGATTACAAAATGCCCTTGGAGACAAGAAACACTGTCAAAATGGATACAGATGGCTTTAGGTAACATTAAGTATTACATTATTAGTGTTCTAATAGATCTTCTAATATCAAGTCTAGTCTGACAATGCAGCACATTGACTATTCTCTAATGCGCTAGTTTCTTTTTGCTATCATTTTATTTAAGATGATATCCATTCATAAAATTAGTTTATAGTTGTTGGTTTATAACTTGCTGTGTAGCTGAGGATGGCTCTCTCAAACTTAGTTCCTCCTGCCTCAACCTTCTCAGTGGTGGAATTACAGGTCTCTATCACTATACCCAGTCCTCAGTTATTTTTTAAATGGATTGACGTCTTAATATTAGACCCTCTTTGTCTTTTTACATTGAATCCTTTTTCTTATCTTTCTTTCATAATACTGAAAAATGTTTTTTGAGTTAGTAGTACATGATCATGATTTTATGGCTTATATTTTTCATGACAAGTCGGAGATGGAGCCCCCTTGTTTGCCTGGAATTCCTCCCAGGTGTTATATTCTTGTGTGTTTTTAGTGAATTAGTTACTGTTTTTGTTGCTGTGATGAACCTACTAAGCAGCTTAAGCGAGGATTTAGTTTCATGGTTTGTGGGTTAAATCCACAAGGCTAGCAGCAAATGTTATAAACCCTGTTTCTGTCCTCTTATGACCCACTTTCAGTGAGGCTCCATCTCTGAGAAGTTCCAAAACCTTCCAAAGCACTGCCATCAGCTGGAGACCTGTTCTTTAAATGGACAGATCACAGTTGCACAACTAGTCTGAGTCTGTTGTGGCTCTTATTTCTGTAGCAGTGTTCTACCCTTCCTCTCTTCCCCTGAGCTTTCTTTCGGATCGTCTTCCTCCATCTCTTTGATTTTATTTTCTTCTGTATGTTTGAGTCCTTGGCTGTACTGTATGTGTGGGTGCCTGGGGCCTGCTGAGAGCAGAAGGCATCAGAACCCCTGGAATGAGGTGCAGGTGGTTGTCTGGCCCCACCGGATGCTGGGAAGCAGATCCTGTGGAGGATGAGGAGTGCCCAGTAACTGTTGCTCCAGCCTCCTTTCTAACTCTTCTTAGCCACAGTATTTTTACTATATTACATATGGTAGACTATTCTTCTCTCATTCATGTTCTGTATTCATCTGCTTTTAAGTTGTTTTTTATTTTTCTTAGAGTATCTTCCTATAACCTCTGTCTTGGCATGTTTGAATATTTTTTATTTGAAAGAGGGGGTTCTGCTTATTTATTTTAGCTTTAAAGTATATTTATTTCATATTTTAAATGATACGTGTTATGGGGTTGCATGTGCATATGGATGCAGGTGCACATGGAGACAGGAAGATGGTGTCAGATTCCCCTGGAGCTAAAGTTAAAGTGGTTTATTCAACATGTGCTCAGAATAGAACTTGAGTTCATGCAGGAGCAGGACACACTCTTAGCTGCTAGCATCTGTCCAGCCACTGGAATTTCACTTTTCAACAACACCATTGAAGAAGAGTGGAGAGTGTGTAGGGCTGAACTGGGGCCACTTTGTGTTCTTGACCTTGCTATATTCTGTTCTTGACTCATATGTAGTACAGCTTTGTAAATATTTCATTTCTTTCTTGGAGGCAGAGCATAAAACTTCTACCTTTTTTTTTTTCTTGGTTCTTCAAGACAGGGTTTCTCTGTAGCTTTGGAGCTTGTCTTGGAACTAGCTTTTGTAGACCAGGCTGGCCTGGAACTCACAGAGATCCACCTGCCTCTGCCTCCCGGGTGCTGGGATTAAAAGAGTGCACTACCACCACCACCTGACTCACCTTTTATCTTTTATAGTAATAAGTGTAATTTCTAAAATAGTATGCTAAATGCTAACATCTTTCTTAATTTTGATAATTGTGTTAACATGTATATAAATCATACTGGTAGCAAATACACATTGCCTAAGAATGGGTTCTCAATACAGTTCTGCTACCATTCATATGAGTGAGCTGTTAAGAGCATGTGGGAGAAGGCATTAAATCATGGGGTAATCTTTTCTGATTTATTTTCCTCCTCTCATTTGTGCTGGCGCACACCCTTAATCCCAGCACTCTGGAGGCACAGTAAGACAGATCTCTCTGAATTCTCAGCCAACCTGGTCTACATAGTGAGATTGAGGGATAACTAGGCCTATGTAGAGAGGCCTTACCTCAAAATAAGTAAATAAATACCGTGTTTTGGTAGTAGCTCTGTTTATTAGCAGACTTCACGTAATGTGTCTGTATGCCCTGCTGTGACAGCATAGGCCGTGTTATTTAAATAGTCTTAGAGCATAGCTGTCAGGATTTTTCTTAGAGGAGTCAAGAAATTGGAAGAAGCAAGCAGAACCGGAAGGAAGCACATGCGTACGGTAAGACCCTTTGTTTTTCTTGGCTTTTCTACCTTGGACTGCAGGGTGATGGGGGAGCTAGGAGTGGTGTTAGGGATGTAGTCTTTCTTCTCCTTTCCTACCTCATCCTGTGATTGATGGGAAGACTGCTATAATGAAGGGTTATTAATATGAGAGTCTATATAACTTTTCAGATATGCACTTAAATAATATTTCGTTTTACTGTTGTTCTTGTTTTGTAGTCTGTTAAAATAGGTATATTTAAATGACTTCTAATTTTCCATTGGAAATGTATTTTCTTGGAAAAATGTAACCAATTTATCCATTACTGAGTATTTTTATTCAAACAACAATAATTATACATCTTGTAAAGATAACTTAAGAATGGCTCTGGGCTTAATATTATGTGGGAGTTTTTTGAGAGGAAGTGGTTGAATACGGTGAAGAAACTTCAGTAGTTTGTAATGTTCTCAGATGTTTTAAGATTCTCTTTATATATCCACCTACACTGGAAAACTTGAAGCATGAATTTCTTAATTTAAAAATAATATACTTTAGACTCTTATGCTTTTTACTTAATGGTTATTTAGTTGTAAGTTGCTTGAATATTATGTAGTATTTGTAATTGTAATTTTGCTTTTTAAATATTACCAATATTATAATTAGATCATTTATTTACATATAATTATTTAATTCTTTTGCAATAGGTGTTTAATAGAATAACTTTTGAATGCTTGTTTGATACTACTTATTATTGAGTTCTTCAGTGAAGGACACAGGGAAGGAAAGGACTGATCAGATTCAGTCCAGCCAACATTTGATTATTTTATATTCCTTTTATAGGAAAAAAATCAGGAAATATGTTAGCATTAGGGATCTATAAAAGGTTATGCACAACCTCTCTTTCCCTTAAGGTTTGAGAGCCTTGGAGGAGCCTGGGCCCGCTTCTCAGCCCTCCTGTCTCCGCCTTGCAAATGTTGTAATTACAGGCATGTAGCACTTTATCTAGTTTCCTTAGAATTATTTTTCTAAGATTTTATTTTTATATGTGTGTGTTTGCATGTGCACACATGCCTGAATGTAACACTTACAGAGGCCAGAAGAGAACATCGGATCCCCTGTAATTGGAGTTATAAGCAGTGTGTGCTACCTTACACGAGTGCTGGGACCTCAACTCATGTCCTCTCAGAGGACTATCTGTGCTCTTAGCTCTATCTCCAACCCCCTTAAGAGTTTTGTAGTATTCCATTGTTAGGTGTCTGGCTTAATTTTATCAGATGCCTCATGAATTCAAGTTGCTCATTTATTTACTACTGTAAAATTTGTGCAGTTTCAGTCATTTGCTGAAAGTTATGATTCTGTAGTGTAACTGCTGGATGGAAGGGTTTGTTGCTGTGAGCGCTCAGGGCATACTGAGGTTACTCTTCAGAAGTGTTACACTCATTTATTCCTTATATTTAATTTTGAATCCTAACAGCTCTCTGAAGCTTTTTAGTAAAGAATTCATGCTACACTGATGGGTTTGAGTTTGTATGGAGACTCTTACTTGTGAATGAGTGGCCAGGACAGTTATGTGGCACTTTTTGTGCTGTTGTGGTGCCACTTGTTAGTGTGCTCCCGAGAACTGTATTTGTGGTACCTGGAGCTTCTTGTGAGGGATTAGCATTGCCAATGCCCCGCTCTGCCGTTTCTATGAGAAGTAGGCTTCCATGTGAATCTGCGAGTGTAGCATCTTGCAGATGGACAATGCCGGAGACAGGCAACTGAGCTTGGTTCTCAGTCCAGTCTAGAACCGAGGCGCTAGCATTACACAGCTGGCTGCTGTGGAGGGTTTGTTTAGTTGAGTTGTCTGTGGGCTTTCGTCACTTGGGCTTTAGCATTCTAATATGCATTCTTTAAAGTATTCACATAAAAATATATGGGGAGTTTTTCCTAGGAAGAGTGCACTAAGATATAATCAGTTTCCTTTTATAACCTATTTTTAGTAGAGTGATTATTCCATTTTTTAATGGAATTTTCATTTTAAAATGAAATTTTTTTAAAAATGGAGTCATAATATTCTATGATTTAGATGTACTGTAGCTCATTTAATTCTTCTACATAGAAGCTCATTCATTTTATGTCATATGCCTATTTCCAGTTTTACCTCTGTTTGTAGAACATCCTTGAACATACCTTTACCAAATAGGGCTTTTATTTATCCGCAGAGAAGCTCTAGGCTGGAAGGTATATTGCTTTCAATATGTGTAGGCTGTGGTTTTGATCTCTCTGAGCACTGTGGAGAAAAGTGAGGTTGAGTTTGTGAAAGAGAGAGAGAGTGTGTGTGTGAGAGAGAGAGAGAGGAGAGGGGGAGCGGGGGAGGTGTTTCATGTCAGGAAAACTACATGGCATCGTGGCATCTAAATAAAATGGTAATGAAATCAACACTTGCATGCATCATTAAAACAGTTTGGGTGCTTGTTGGTTTGAACTCCTGTGAACTTTTTTGCTGGTTTCTAGCTTTGTATATCTTGATTTTTATTTCTTCTCAGACTTTTTCTTTATCCAGATGGTTAGTATTCCTGACTTTGTGACTGGAAGTTGCTAATTCTCACTCAGTTTGCACAGTATGTAGAGAAGCAGGTCCATTCTAGCAGTTTACTTAGTATTGCCATAGCCCCCTTCTTGATGTTTCTCATACCTACTGTGCCTGAGCAGATCCATGTGAATTGTTAGGGAGAGGTTTCTAGCAGGTAATTAGGTAATTTACAGGGATATGCAAGAAATCTGCCAGAGTTTAGAAGACATGGAACAAAAGCCTAAGCTGGAATGCTGAAGGGCAGCAGTGTACTTACCTAGAGGGCTTTTTTTGGGAGGGGGATATGGATTTAGACTTTTATTTAGACTCTTGTGCTTTTGGCCTAACAAGCAAAATTTTTAGTCACAACAATAATAATGTTTATAAATATAATGTATATTTATTTCTAACATTAATAAATAAATATAATATTTATAAATAAAATGTAATTTTACCCAGATGTGTGTATGTTTTGTGTGTGTATGTGCATATGTGCCAAAAGTCAGTCTTTGGTGTCACTCCTGAGGAGCGTCCGCCTTCTGTTTTGAAACATACTATCTCCATACAACCCAGGGGCTTGTCTGCTAGGCTAGGCTAGCTGCCAGGTGAGCTCCTGGGGTTCACCCCTGTCCTGGCTTGGCTTTTCTGTGAGTCCTGAGGATTGACGGCAGATCACCCTGCTTGTGCAGTGAGCACTTTGCTCACTCTGTCTCCCCAAACCTAAAGGATAATTGTTAGTGCACACTATCAAAGTTATTTCCTAAATGACCAGTAGAAATTGTTATTGATTGCTCTAATGATTATAGTTTTATTTTGTGTATTAGATTTTGTATCAAGACTTATGATGAAACACAGATTGAAAATTATTTACTATATGTGTGTGAATGAATATGAGTGTAGTATGCTTGTGTGTATGCACGTTTTTGCATGTGTGTGTATACAAGTGGATGAATATGCACGTGTGTGCTCTGTATGTGGATGTCCAAGGGCAATGTAAGGAATCCACCATCATTTTGTCCCCCTTACTCATTGAACTGTGGTCGCAATCAAACCAGAACTACTCATATTGTTGATCTTGTTACCCAATTTGTCTAGGAATCCCCTGTGCCAGCTCTCTGACACCATAATTACAGGTGGGTGGTCATACCCGCTGGGCATTTAGATTAATTTCTAGAGATCTGAACTTTGGTCCTCAAGCTTTTGAAGGAGCACTTAAACCTCTGAGCCATTTCCCTGGATGTTTAAGTTTCTTTTTTTCACCAGTTAGTGGATTCAATGGTACTTCAATAAAAATAAAACCTGGTCCCAGTGATTCTTTTTTTTTTTATTCCCTTCTCGTTATTGGAGATGGGTTCTGAATGATGATTTAGTGGGGATTTGTGCTCTGTAGCTCTTCTGAAATGAATAGCTCAGACCAAAGTGGAACTGTACTGTCAAAGGAAGTGGTCTAGTCTCTAGCTTTGTTGATGTACTTTCTTACTGTACCTCTGATAACTAGAATTTCATTGTTTGCTTAGATTCAGTGAAATGATTTATTTGAAATAGTTTTTCTTTTGAAAATCAATACCAATTTCTTGAAACTTTGAAAATCTTAATGTGTGAATTAATATGGACTGGTATGTTGAAATGAACTTTCAGGAAAATGATTGGTGACCAAAAAAAAAATACCTGGAAAACCCTGTTGTTGCTTTCTTTTAATCTTAAATGTTTTTGAACTTATGATGTTTTAATATGAAAAACGTAAGGTTGAGAATTTGTTTTACCTGAAAGGAGTTTAATTATGAATTTAATTCGAATGTTTCTGAAGCATAAAAATAGAAAAAAAGCATTCCTTCTTTTGAAATTTCCAAGTTACCCTTCTGTGATGTGAAAGCAAAATATTTTTAATGTAGACAAATGTAACATGACGGCCGGCTTGTTGGGGTTTCTGTCCTGCCCAGTACCCCACAACTGGCAAGCCCAAAGAAAATCATGCACAAGACTCCATAAGATTATAAACTGATTGGCTCATTAGGTCAGGCTTCTTGTTAACTCTTATAACTTATATTAACCCATTATTCTAATCTATGTTAGGCATAATGGCTCCATACCTTCTTCAGCTGGGCAGGTTACATGTTGTCTCTTCGGTGGTCTGTACAGGAATGACAGAGGAACCTCCTTGCTTCCCAGAATTCTCCTGTTCTCATTGCATCACCTCTACTTCCTGTCTGGTTTTCCCACCTATACTGCCTGCCTGGCCAATCAGCGTTTTATTAAAATATGATTGACAGAATACAGACAATTCTCCCGCATCATTTCCCCCCTTTTTTTTTTTAACAAAGGAAAATACCCACAGTCCATTTGTTGGGAATGTGGGCGTAGTATTTCAGGCTACTTCCTGCTGGTTGGGGGCGCTGATGATCTTATGGGGACCTAATGAAAACTTAGAGTTATAATTCAAGTCCTGACTGGAGTATCCTGTGAGTCTCGATCATCTCAGGCAACAGTCTTGGATCAGTTCTGGATGTAGACCTCTGTCATCTGGGCCATCTGTTCCTATCGGAGATTTTTCAGGTGGCCTCCCTTGGTCAAAGGTGATTATTCTTAACTCTGAATAAATCCAGAGTCTCTCGTTTTCTGTGGAAACAAAAGCAAAATCTCTTCTCCAAAGTAACATACCTTTTGACTTCAGTTTTGAAGCCAAGGTATTTTCAAAATTCCTATCTTGGGTTAGTTCAGCAGCATTTATAAACAAAAGTCTTTCAGCAGTTATTGCTCCTTCCTCAGCAATCAAACAATTTAAAGAGAGCATAATAGCATACAGTATGAAGATTCTCTGTGCATTTTCCATCTTTATGTGGCTTTATTTTAACCTCTATTTCTTTTATTTTTACTTTTACTTTTTGAGACAGGATCTTTGTATATCTTTGTCCTGGAATAACACTGTAGACCAGGCTGTCTTTGAACTCACAGAGATCCTCCTGTCTCTGCCTCCCCAGTGCTGGGATTAAAGGTGTATGCTACCACACCTTGAACTCACAGAGCTCTGTCTCTGCCTCCCAGGCATTGGGATTAAAGGCGTGTACTACCACACCTTGAGGTCACAGAGGTCAATCTACCTCTACCCCTTGAAGTCACAGAGGTCAATATGCCTCTGCCTCCCAGGCATTGGGATTAAAGGTGTGTACCACCACACCCAACTACTCTCTTTCTTTCCTTTTAACTTTAAGAACTTTAACTTTTAGCCTGCATATACACACTGTAAACCATTTAGAGGTTTTCTTCCTCTTTGAATCTCTCTTTACTGTATATTTTTCTTTTTCTGACCACATGAGCCATTAATGTACTAAGCAATATGGAGAGCCGTGGCTTTGACGGCTAGATTCAGCTCATTCCTTAGCTTTTCAGCCTCAAGGCTGAGGTACCAGCCAGAGCTGTGTTCACTGCCACAACTCTATGGCGTTTCAAGGTCCTTGTCAGCAAGCAAGCTGCAGCATTCTGCTCACAGACCACACTCAGTCGGACTGCCTGCCTGAAAGAGTCAGAGTTTGCCCTGGCAGGACGGCCCAGAAAGCCGACATTTTAAAACAGCACAGCTTTTTTCCTGCTACAGCTTAAAACCGAAAAGCGTGCATTAAGCTTTTCATCAACACCGTTTAAGTGTTTCGTGGCAGGACCTCTTAATGAGCTGCAAGGTTTTGCAGCTGAAGCTGAGTCAGGAAGCCTCTCTTAGATGAGAGCATTTGCTTGCCTTTAGCAAGCAGAGCAGAACCGAGAAATTGCTGCTACCAAGAAAACATGCTTTACTCTATTCGTTCCCAAGCTTTCTCAAGCTTTCTGTGGATTCAGTTATCCACGTTGGCGCCATATGTAACATGACGGCCGGCTTGTTGGGGTTTCTGTCCTGCCCAGTACCCCACAACTGGCAAGCCCAAAGAAAATCATGCACAAGACTCCATAAGATTATAAACTGATTGGCTCATTAGGTCAGGCTTCTTGTTAACTCTTATAACTTATATTAACCCATTATTCTAATCTATGTTAGGCATAATGGCTCCATACCTTCTTCAGCTGGGCAGGTTACATGTTGTCTCTTCGGTGGTCTGTACAGGAATGACAGAGGAACCTCCTTGCTTCCCAGAATTCTCCTGTTCTCATTGCATCACCTCTACTTCCTGTCTGGTTTTCCCACCTATACTGCCTGCCTGGCCAATCAGCGTTTTATTAAAATATGATTGACAGAATACAGACAATTCTCCCGCATCAGACAAAAGTGGGTGCTCTGGCACACCTCTAATCCCTGGAGTCTCCCAGCCAGCCTGGGCTGCATCAGTGAGGCCTAGTCTCATTTAAGAAGGTGCAGGTTGGGTCAGGAAAGAGTTGTCAATTAGTGTTTTCTTATCTAGAGAAAACAGTCACAGTCTGTACATGTGTGTTCTTTCAGGTCTAAGGTCATACTAAGCATACAGTTTTGCGCATCCTGTTTTCTCTTTTCCACATGTGTTTTAAAATAAGGAATTAGCTTTTAGAACCTAGTTACTATTCTTTAAAATGTTAAGAAGTATAAATGCATTTTAAACCCCTTTCAGTATTTATTTGTGTGTGGGCTGGGTACTACATGGGAGGGGACAATTTTCAGGGGCCAGTTCTCTTCTGCCATGGTGGATCCCAGGGATGGAACTCAGGTCCTCATGCTTAGCTGCAGGTGCCTTTGCTGGCCAGATCATTTCACTGGCCTACATTATTAAATTAAAGCACAAATTAGTGTTCTTGCATCCTTTTGTGCACTCTATACATTTGAATCAATCCTCCCTCCCTCTCTCCTCCCTTCCTCCCTGTCTGTCTTTCTGTCTGTCTGTCTGTCCTTCTGTTTCTTTCCTGGTGGTGCTGGTAGCAAACCCAGGGTTTTCACCGATGCTTGAGAACTAGTCTAGGTTAAAATTACTCTGATACTGCAGGTTTATATATAAAAACTGCCTTGTATTTCTTGCATCTTATTGTGGGTTTTATATAGAGGTGGGCAAAAGCTCCTTGGTTGTTTTGATTGTGTTTAAGAAGATTTTTTTCCCCCTTAAGTAACAGTTTTTATTGTTTAGCACTTCATAGTGATAGTGTATGTTCAAGCACTTTTGTGTGTGTGTGTTCAAGTATTTTGCAGTCATGTAACGATTAATGTTTGCATGGAGCAAAGATTCCTATTGAAAAGACTAGGTAGTTATTTTTAAAAGAAAACTCTAAAGGCACAGACTTAAAGGTCATCTAGCTGGATGGTGGCGCCTTTAGTTTTAGTACTCGGAGGCAGAGGCAGGCAGATTGTTGTGAGTTTCAGGACAATCAGGGCTACACAGCCCAGTATAAGCCTGTCTTGATCCCCCACCCCCTCAAAAGTCTCCTGATTTCAGTAGGTCTGCATATACCTGTGGGTATATGAAACCACTCAGTGGGAGGGTAGGTACCTCTGTTTGGCAAAGGCTATTAAGTCAACCTGCAGATTAATCGGCACCGTTTTCTACTCATCAGTGAGAACAGTTTTCAGAGTAGAGGGAGCAGGGCACCAGTGTGTGTGCGCACGCATGTGTATGTGCACAAAGATGCACAGCAAAGGCCTTTCACATTGCTTAGAAATTATTCAAATAGTCACTTTTAGGATTTTGTTTCACCTGTGACCTAAAGTGGATAGCATCTTACTGGACCTGGATGCCCCTTTTCTACCTCCAAAAATTCAGAATGAACAGAAAACTGTCCAGGTCTTTCCTAGAGGAACAACGGCTTATGCGTCTAGTTTCCCAGTAGAAATTAAAATCATTTTATACTAAAACTTTATCTGTTTGGGTAGAGAGGGATCTAACTGCTAGACTAACCTCATTCAGTATATTCGTAAGAGACTTTGAAATTTAAACATTAAACCCAATAGTATAGTTAAATAATAATTTTAAGACATTCTCTCTGTGTAGCCCTGGATGTCCTTGAACTTGATTTATAACCAGGCTGGCCTAGAGCTCACTACCTTTGCCTTTGGATTTAAAGGCATGTACCACCATGCCTTGCAGAAAGATTGATTTTAGCATTACCTTTTCAGAGTATCTCAGCAATTTATGATGTGCCTCAATTCACAGGATCAAGATGTGAACAACACATTTTCATTTCCTCTAGGTACTTGACTCAAGATGATTTTGTGACTATTTTACTTTAAAATGACCTTGATTTAGCTTGGGAACCTATGTCCCTCATTCTGAGAAGATGGACTCAGAAGACACAGTGGAACAAGGGAAGATGCCTTGGGGGGAAATGAGGAAAAGTTACATTAACCATCTGTGTTATCTTGGATAGTCATTTAATATTTGTCTAAAATGAGGGATTTGACCAAATCGGCTTGAACAGATTTGATCCACAGTTCATGCGTGGGAAACTTGGCTCCGTTGAAGAAGTCATTGGTCTGCAAAGAAAGTGAGTGAACACTCTCTGCTGCCCTCCCCACCGGGCATTCACGTTTCCACTCAGCCGCTGTCTTGTGTTCACTGTATGAGTCTTGAGTGACTTTAGTGTTTTAATGGCTCATGCACTAATTCTGCTCTGTAGTCATATAATCGAGTGTTTTTTGTGGGTTTCCATTCATAAAGGAATCTCAGCCCCCATGCATCTGTGTTCATTCACAGCATTTTGGTTAGCCTTAGCAGTTACTGAGGCTCCTGTTTGGTTTTCCCCCTTCTACCACTTAACTCATCACCATATTCTATTAATGGATTTCCTTAGGATCTTAGCAGTCACAGGTTCCTGATGACATGCAATTCACCCTAGAGTCTTTGCGGTCACCGTCCCTCTGTTTCCATGTATGTGCTAGTACTTGCCCATCTGGAGCCATTACTTTGGTCTCTCAGAATTCTCTTAATTGCCTTATTTCTTTCCCTTTCATTTATCCTGATGTCAGGCACATCCCTTAGAGTGAACTGTCTGCAAACAGACTGTAGCTCCTGTTTTTGTTCCCCATGTCAGGACACTATCATAATTTAACCCGAAGAGCTCTGAAAGACTCAGTATGTAAACAGTGTCTTATAAGATAAACCCTTTGGTGTCTTCATCATCTGTTTAGGCCGGAATCCTCTATGGACTGTAGTCTTGCACCCTCATCCCCTTTTATTCTTCTTGTTTTTCTCCAGGGTTGGGTAGAATCTCAAAACCCACCTCCCCTAATCTTTTCATGTGCTGTGTCCATGCTGGATCATTGCAGCTCAGTGTTAACTCTGAAGCACATCCTGGGCAGTTCCCTTTGCATTAGAATCATGTCTTACTCTTTGATTCGTGTACACAGTGCCACACGCTTGGTGTGTTTCATCTTTCCGTCATGAATGACTTGTTGCTACTATCTATAATCTGTGGCTGCCAGGCTGTGTGCTTTCTGTTGGGAGTGGACTTTTGTTTTTAAAGCACTGCTTGTAAATGGATTCATTGAGTTCCTTAGACACCCCATCACATAGATATCACTGTTTTACTGAGACCATGTAGTAACACGGCTGGCTTCAAACTTGAGCTATGTGGTTAGCAGAGCTCCTATTTTATTGATGTTACTAACCTCTGAGTGACTGGTAACTTGAGTCTTTGACATGGGATAGACATATTAGTACTCTCACAGGATACAAAAGTGTGCATAAACTCAGGTACTGTGTTTTATTGCCTGTTACCTACGGGAGACAGTTTTGTGGTCTTTACTTTAGAAGCTCAGCACATCTCTATAGAGTGAATCCAAAGATGTTTCCTCATACAGTGCAGAAGTTGGCCTCCATGATTCATGCACTGTTAAGAAGTATTGGTTTACTTGATTTCAAATTCATGAATCTTTAATTTTAAATAAAAGAAGCCAATGTTTAGCAGTGCATGGCTCATTTCATTAATGAAACTACAGTTTTTTGTCAAAGTTAAGACACTTGCACAGAGCACAGATATGGTGTAGTCATTGCCATGTATATGAGGAAATAGATTGTTGATGTCAGAGAACTAGTCTGCATACAGGAATTGGGGCTGTGTTGACAAGGAACACGGTCACGGACAGAGACACTGAATATATTTGAGTGTGTAAATGAGGGTAAAAGATCCTGGTGACAGGAAAGAAGTGATTTGTTGAAAAAGGGATGAAGGTAGCACCCTGTCAGACACCATAGGCACCTGGCCCTAAGGATCTGAGTAGTTAATGAAGTAAGGGACAAATCTGAGTCATATCCATGAGAAGAAAAGTAAAGGACCGTATAGAAAAATTCTGAAGAAAGGAATTCTCAATAAATGAGAAGTTTCATGGTTGGAAGCTAGGAAAAGGTTACTAAGGATTGCTGGTTTGTGGGGGAGCGGATTTAGATATTGGACGTGCTGTGCCCTTCTTTGCTAATTACTGTCCACGGAAGGGATTCTGCCCCACAGTCTGGAAAGATTTGGGCCATGCTGCCAAATATCTTATAGTGCTGAGGACAGTCCCTTCACACCAGCAAATAACAGCATTAAAAAGTGAGTAACACTGACGAATCCTACTTCTGGAGCATCTGATGAGTCCAGAATGGATTTTCCTCTGTAATACTTGTGTAAGGAAAGAAGTCACACTTAAAATTCCCACTATCCTTCATCCCTCAGCCGCTTCTCAGAACATTGAATGCTGGCAAGAAATGATTTGCTGGTTTGTGTGTTTCTAGTCCCATGTTTTTCTGTGTTTACTTCTTACTGGTTACTGTGTATAACAAACATGCAAATGTATCCTCGCTGATGGTGTAGTTCAGATTTTCTAGTTTATTGAACTATTCTTGTGACAGTCCCTGATTTTAATCACTCCAGCTGTTTTATAGAAAGTCATGAAAGCTGCAAGTTCATTTTTCCCAATTTTGAAATGTCATTCATTGCTCATTTTCTGACATTCACTTTTCAAATGAACTTCAACAAAACCATGTTTTTCTTCCAACATAGTTTGACTGGACTTATACTATCAGGTTTATACTATTTTTGTTATGTATTCTAGAAACTTAAATGCATAATACTTAAGCAAATAAAAAAATTGGGCTGAAGACAAGGCGTGTGCTCTGTTATTCCAGTGTTTCTTGATCCTATCATTGTAGTCACTAAGGAAGCAAGGACGATAAATGGGCTAGGAATGTCCAAACCGAATACTGCAAAGATGAACTTCACTGACCACAAGCTTCAATAATTATTTTGTAACTAAAGATTTTCTTCTAAAACAGCACTTAATGATGAATTAATAATGAAAGTCTGATTTGGGAATTTTTTTGTGTGAGTGTGCTCTTGCAAATATATACCTTTCAACTTCATCCTGAAGTAGATACTCGTTTTGTGGGCTTGATAAACTCAGTTTTTGATAAGGCTGTTCCCTATATATTTTCTGATAGCATATTCTTAGGTTTCTATCCATGTGAAACTTCTTTAAATCAATGACTACTGGAGAGTAGCAGTATATCTGTGAGTTGTAAATGGGATCCTAAAGCAGAAACTTGAAAAGTCCATTATAAGTGTGTAGATAAAAGAATTATAGAATGTCAAGACATAGCTTTTTCATGGATAAGTCACCATTGTCACATGTTGTTTCTATCGTTTTTCTCTTGCCTAGTTTCAATTTGACCTTCCTGTTTAAAAATTACCAGTGTTAGTAATTGTCGTAAGAATTTTTAATACTGCTTTTACTTTGTATGTACTAAATGGAAAAGTTCTTTAGTATAAATCTGCAAAAGTTCCTTTAAAGAAGTCATTTTGAAGTTGTTTGTGTGAGAGAGGGAGAGGAAGGAAAGAGAGAGAAGGGAGAGGAGTATATATATACATGCATGTTTCTTAAAAGCTCATTTGATCTGTTTGATCGGTGCCTGTAGAGTTTAGTTCTGTTGCTCTCCCCCTCTGCACCCCCCCCTTTTTTCTTCTTCCAGTTTCCTTGTGTACTCAGGCACATATTTTTAGTTTATCTTATATATTGTGTCTGTTTCAATTTTTAGAGTTTGTGTCTCAGAGTAGGTGATAAGCTTTTGAGAATAACCACCATTAAATCTAGCAGGAGTCAGTAATGCTCTGTGCTGCTGTGGTCTACCTTTGCATCCTTCACAAAAGTACACATTGAAGAAGAGCCTTCTGAGTAAGAGGCCCACATTTAGCTAGCAGGGAAGCAGGGGAGCCACGAGAAAGCATCAGCTAAAGAGACCGAAGGTGCCATTTTCTAAGAAAGCTTTTTGCAGAGGTAACTGTAGCATGAAGAAGGTGAACAGGGTAGACAGGCAGGTGATTTGGTTTAGGATGTAGAGCCTTATAGTGAAATCATTTAACTTGTATATTCCTTATTTATAAAGCGGGAAAGCAATTTGATAAACTGAATAACATGTTTTAATGAAGGATGGACTACATAAGCAATTTTTTCCTATTCTACTAGGGACTGAGTGCTGATCATCAAATATGAATCTTCAGAATGTGTACCTTGTGGTCGGTGGGTGGATCTTGCATGGTTTGGGCAAGGCTCTTGATAATCCTTTGGAGGGACACATTTTCTTTCTAGCTCATAATCTGAGTTAAAGTAGTGTTTGGAAGTCATACATACATTCACAGAGCTGAGTACCAATTTTTTGACCTCTTTGTGTGGAAACTTGTCATAACCATATCAGATTTCAGAGGACCAGCTTCTCCAGTTCTGGCATAGGAGTGGTGGTGCAGCTGTGACTACTGAGGAAGATTTCAGAGGAAAGTTGAGTGACGGTAGCAAAGCTCCAGCTTGTTAGGAGAAGGGCGGGCCGAAGGTTAAAGACCTGTCTGCTATCCAGAACCCATTGCCTGCTGTTGCATTTTGTGTTTCCTGAAATGTACTTAATTCCTTGGGATTGTCACAGGGTGAGTGGATTTTCATTTGGTTGGAGAGGATATGATTGTGTGTGTGTGTGTAATTTGAAATATATATATCAAATCCTGTTGATCTATGACCGACTCTCTTAGTTGTTAATGTGACCTCAGTAGAATTTGCTTCCCATTCAGCATGTTACTAGGGATGAGGATGACTTTGTATGTGAACTCTTTGAAGTAGCACACAAAATCATATGTGTATTTGCATTTTTTTTAAAGTTAAGAATGGCTTGTGGCTTTTCTGGTTTTCTGAAGGAAGGAAGGAAGGAAAGGAAGGAAGGAAGGAAGGAAGGAAGGCAGGCTAGCTAATAAAGTACTTTGATGAGTTTGGTATTGTTATCTATAGTATGTGAACTCTTTGAAGTAGCACACAAAATCATATGTGTATTTGCATTTTTTTAAGTTAAGAATGGCCTGTGGCTTTTCTGGTTTTCTAAAGGAAGGAAGGGAGGGAGGGACGGACGGACGGACGGACGGACAGACAGCTAATAAAGTACTTTGATGAGTTTGGTATTGTTATCTATAGTACTGGCATCTTTGTGTTTATTTTTAATAAAAAAATATTTAAATGTTGAGTCTTACAGGTAAAACAGACCAAAATAATATTTACTGCATCCTTAAAAATTGTGTAAGATCACACTGACTTTTCTCTTTGCTTACAAGGCCTTTAAAAGTAAAAATTACAGCATTTCAGTATACTCACTGTGTAAGTGAATCAAAAAAGGGTTTTCATGAAACTGTAGAAGATACTAAAAATGAGCCTTAAAGGGAGTGTAGAATTCTCATAGGCTTTTTATTGACGCTTCCATCATGTACTTTTTATTCTTACAACAGAAGTCAAAGTCCACCTTGCTTCCTTTTGTTTTACTCAGGTGTCTTCTCCCTCGTTTAGCACCTAAAACCATTACTACTGTATCATCATAACCATCACAACTATCAGCGTCACTATCACTATCATTACCACTCTCATCACCAGCATCACCATCACAGCACCAGCATCACCACTATCATCACCAGCAGCGTCACCGTCGCTGTTACAATTCTTGAAGTGTCTCTCACTTCCTCTAACACTTCACGTCTGCTGAACACTTAATTGCTTTTCTCACCTGAAGCCAGCCCCTCTAGTTTTGCCACTAGTGTTTCTTGCTGTTTATGCACTTGCGTGTTTCACTTTATTTGTAGCTGTTTGGCTCATTTTCCTGCCCCTCCAGCATCATGTGTCCTGTGCCTCTGTCCCCTGTCCTCTGTCCCTGCTGTCGGAGGATCTTGATAGCACCTTCCTCTTTATTATTGTGTATCTGTGTATGCACAAATATATATTTTAATACAACCTACTGAGTCTGCTTTTGTTGTTTGTGTATATATGGTTTTCTACTGACTACTTTACACTGAACAACCAAAAAGGTGGCTCATTCCTGGAAGAGACTAACAATTCTCTCTGCAGTCATTAGTGCCTGTTGGTCTGTGTTTAGAGGTGACCCCCTCACCCAAGATTTCCCCCCTTCACATTCACATATCCATTGATATTGTGATTGTTCTGCTCTTGTTCACGCAGCCTTTTCTAAGAGTAGACTCAGACTTCCTGGTATTTGGCCTCTTACAGTCTTTCTACCATCTTGCACAGAGTTCCCTGAACCATAGACACAGGAGCTGTGATGTAAAAGGATCTGTTGGGGCTGGGCTCCCCATGATCTGCTCGTCTCTGCCTTGTGTCCGGTTGTGCTTTCCTGTGCTGGTCTCCATGTGCTGTAAAGAGGCTTGTATGGTGAGGGTGGTAGCAGCACTTACCTGTAGGCATAAGGAGAAGATTTAGAATGTAGTAAGGAAGGATTTAAGTTAGTTTGAGCCCTGGGCAGCTAAGTTTTCAGTACCAGACATGATTTCTCTCCTGTTGAATAGGCTTTATGTCTGTGGATATTGGTTGCAACCAGCATGTGTGTGCTGATTTTTGCGCCCTATGCATTTCTTCAGTGCCATGCTGATCTTTGTTGTGGCCCATAGGTATTCAAAGCTGGGTAAGACTGTTTAACTGTTCCCCTCTGCCCTTTGGCAGCTTGCATGGAATTTTCTGGTCAGATCTTCAATCAACTGAGTCCTGTGTCCAAAGTGTGTGGTGTCTTCAGCAAGAGGGGCCCACTTTAATCCTTGAGAAGCATCCAAGGGCTGCATTTGTAATTTGTACTGCTTTTTAGGAGTCATTTGGAATACCCTGACCAACCATTTGAAAGGTTTCTTGTGCCTAACACTGTTTTTTTGTTAGTCTATGGTTCTTGACAGGAGAATAGCCAAGTGGCTTAGCCTTCTTTAAGGTGTGTGTGTGTCTGTGTGTGTGTGTGTGTCCACATACGCTTATGTATTGTGTTTAATTTTAGGTAAGCATAAAACATGGTTCCTTGAGGCTGTATCCAACAACCTTGGTGTTCACTGTCCCTTGTCCCTCCTGTACTGACCATCCTTCTGTTACTCTGTTTTCTACTTCGATCACCTGTATCCTGATGCCCCTGCCCTCACCTCTATGGTTTCTTTATAATGTATTAGTTTCTATGGTTACCATGTGTTATATGCTGACATTTGAGGATATGGAGCTCAAAGGCTAAGGAAACAATCAAGTGAATAAGAAAAGTCAAAGAATTGGAGAGAATCTTTGCCTGAATCAGAATTAATATCTGGAATATACAAAGAATAAAAAACACAAGGCTGAAAGGAAACAAATCATCCACTTTAAAAATGGGTTAGAAATCTAAATTGAGTACTTGCTAGAGGAAATTAAAATGGCTAGTAACTATCCAAAAATGGAATTTGAGACTGTTTTGAGATTTCATCTCATCCTAGTCAGAATAGCTAAGATGAACAAAGCAAATGGAAAACAAATGCTGGTGAGGTGTGGGCAAAGAGAGAACACTGGTTCACTATTGTTGGGACTGTAAATTGGAGTAGTCACTCTAGAACTCAGTATGGAGAATCTTCAGGAAACTAACAATAAATGTACCGCTTTACCCAGCTATGCCATGTCTTGGCATATCCTACTCCACAGACCCTTGCTTAACTGTGCACATAGCCACCCTGGTCATAATAGCCAGGAAATGGAACCAACCTAAATATCTTGCAACAGATGAATGGACTTGTCTGAATGTTTGCAAAAAAATATTATTCATCCGTAAAATATGTATACGTCATGACAGTTGCATGGATGCAATGGGTGGACCTAGAAAAGATTAGACTGAATGAGATAAGGCAGACCCAGAAAGGCAAATGCTGTGTGTTCTCTCTTCGTCTGTAGTTCTTAGGTCTGGAACTCACTGTGTAGACTAGGCTGGCCTCAAATTCACAGAGCTCTTCCTGCATTCGCTGGGATTAAAATTGCATGCCTCCATGCCCAGCTGCACCTACTTTCTTTTTAAGTCTATTCTTTTGTTATTAAAAATCCTTTCAATTATTCATTATTTTTATTATTGTTATTATTATTATTTTGTTGTTGTTCAGTCTCCGGAAGGAGTTAATTGTGAGAAAGTTTCATCTTTTAGTTCCAAGACATCAAAATCTGCAGCCCAGTGCCTGCTGTCCTTTGGTTCCTGATCCTTCTGCCTTCTTATACATGTTAATGTGAGCTCTCTCACTTTCCTTTTGAGTCTACACCATTCTTCCCCACTTCCATTTCCAGCCAAGCATTCTTAGTCACTCTGCACACCCATGATGATCGTTTCAAGTCTGTGTGGCCAGATTGGATTTACAGAAACCTTTACATGTGCACACATGGGGCTGCTAGCCTGCCTTTGATAGTAACAGATAAGCTCTGTCGTCAAGCACAGTGCTACCCCACCCTGAAATGGAGCTGTCTGAAGTCAGGGCTGCAGATAAACAAATAGCCTCATGTTAGTTCATGTCAGATGTACTTCCAGATGAGTCACTAAAACTTGGAAACTGCCTGTGACGGCGACTTTGCAGTCACAGGTGGAGGGAAAGCATGCGCTTCTGCTTCCCACTCTCCTGCTTCTTCTGGCCTTTTCTTCTTTCCCCTGTAAACTCCCAATGACCTTAATCTAAAGTTAGTATGTCCCAGGGCACTGAGTTTTCAGCCTCTTATCAACTGAATGGTCAGTAGCCCCAGCTCCTGTGGACGCCAGCTCTATGCCACAGGCTCCTCAGTTTCCTTCCTTGGTGTCAACCTTTCGCTGGCTCCCCATCTCTGGCAAGTGCGTCCTCTGGCATTAAATGCTGAAGTACTTCCAGGTTTGTTCCTTCTCTAGCAATCACGTGTCTTTGTTTTCAGCTTTCCAGTTCATTCCAGTTACTCCTGAGTCACAAATGTATACTCCAGTACAAGCCTTGCATGGGTTTGGTGGCGTGCCCACTTGTTGGTTCTTACATGATCTGGTTTCTGAATGCATCTTCATGTCATGAATTTCTTGTCATCAGAAGGAATGTGTTCACATATTGTCCCTTAGTCTCCTCATTTTCTCCTTCCTGCTATTTGGTCACAAATTATGGTAGTGTCAACTTCTATAGAACAAGCATGAGGGTCTTGTGTCTGGCCCTCTTCAGCTTCACATGGTCCATTTGTTCTCTTAGAATGACTGCTGCAGCAGGGTCAGTATACAGCCTGTCTTTTGGAGTGTGCTTTGCTTTAATGGTAGGCTCCTACAATTTTTCTATGTATGAATGTATGTATGTATGTATTTATTTATTTGATCATCTACCTCTACTTCCTACTTCCCTAGAGAGGTTCTCTAATTCTTATGTGCTTTCATAAGATCTTATGGCACCATGTATGGACTCTAATAAATTTTAAAAATTATTTTATGTTCCCCCTCTGGACTCTGAGCACAAATATTTTCTTCTTGTTCACCTTTTCATTTCTGGCAAGACTGGCCTAGAGTGGACAAATCGGAAGCATTTGTAGTAAATTCTGCATATTCATTTATCTTTCCTAATTAACTTGGTACTGTGTGTATATTTTCTAGTGTGACATATAGTTTTTTTTTGTTTTGTGAATCCAGTACTGTTGATACTCCTTGAAAATTAAAAAAATACATTTTAAATGTAGAGAATTATGTATAAAGAGTCAAATGCATGAAATCTTCCTTTGATCTGGCTCATAGCTTCTCCTTCATGTTTTTTCTACATTGTCCTGTCTCCTGTGTATATGGCTATCTTAGAGCTCACAGATTCTAGTACTGCCTGCAAGTAAAGCACATGAAGGGTTCTAGCAAAATTCATCAGACTTTGAGCTTGTTCATCAGTTGATAAATCTCAGGGGATCAAAAATAGTTAGCCATCTGCTAACTGTCCAGACAATTTTAGTATTGTGAAAGGGTGTGGTCAGAGAGGTAGGCAGAGGATCTAGGTAGAATGTCAGAATAAGGCCCCGTGCAGAAACCACCTTAGCTCTTAATACTGAAACTCAACAGTCAGCTCAAAATTAGAAAGAGATTTTGGTGAGGTTAAACATGAGTGTCCAGACAGTCGGGGATTTCCCAAAATAGGCGATAGTCTTTCTGCATCTTCATCTCACTGTTTGAAGACAGGTTTACAAAGACATGGATTCTCTGTAAATTAATCACAATCTCTAATTGATAATATGCCATTCATTTCTGGAAATTAATTGTCCTTTTATATTTTACTCCTTAATTAGGAAAATCAGTTGGATCTCGGTCATCTCAGAGTGAGTCTGAAATTGTGCCAAAAGTTGCTAAAATGACTGTATCTGGGAAGAAGCAAACTATGGGATTTGAAGTGCCTGGGTAAGACTCAGTCCCTCAGCCCTGTCTTCTATGAATTGATGAGAGCATCTTTTTCAATTTCCTATACTAAACCACTATCATTAAAGTGTCTCATGCCTTGTATATAGCAAAGGACAGAGACGGGGTGAGAACTTAGTTTTGATTCTAGCTTTATCATTGTATGACTCACTATGAGTTTCCTCACATTAGTGATAGTACTCTAACATTAAACAAAACCAAACTGCTTTGTAGTCTCTAGTTCTATGAACTAGGACATTCTGAGCACCTCTGGGTGGTGTAGACAAGCAGCACTTGAGAGTCGGTGAATCATACTCTGACTTTTTAATAACTTGCCATGGACTGGAGATATGGCTCAGTGGTGAATAACACTGACTATTTTTCCATAGTGCTAAGGTTCAAGTCCTTCAATTCCCAGTACCTACATGGCAACTCACAACCATTATGTAATGCCAGTTCCAGGGGATGATGGCACCCTCTGCTGGTTTTTGCAGGCATTGCACACACTTGCAGCGCATAAATGCAGGCAAAATACTATACATACAAAATAAAATTAAAGAAAAAAATTGAAAATAACATAAAAATACTGCCTTGAGACTCTTTTAACTCTTGTGTGTTTGTATATTTATATGTTTGGATATAGTGTGTATGTGTGCGTGTTTGTATTGGTGGTAGTGAGTATATACGTTTGCGCAATTTGTGGATGTACTGAGTGTATGTATGAATGTATATGTTTACACGCTTGTGTATGTGGATGTAGTGAATGTGTGTGTGTTTTCATATTTGTGTTTGGATGTATGATGCATGAGTGCATGTTTGTGAATATATTGAGCGTATATGTTTGCACACTTGTGTATATGACTAGTGAATTTGTGTGTTTACATATTTGTGTGGATATAGTGTGTATGTGTTTGCACATTTGCGTGTAGATAGAGTATATATTTGTGTGTGTGGATATAGAATGTGTATATATGTCTGCATTTACCCATGCACACATGCAGAGGCTAGTGATTACTGGGTGTTATCCTTGCTTGCTCCTCACACCTTGCTAATTTTATTTTTTAAAGATTTACTATTTAGATTATGTGTAAGTGTGTCTTTGTGGGGTGTGTGCCCATGAATGCAGGTACATGTGAAGGCCAGAAGAGGAGGCTGGATTAAGCCACTCTTAGTTGCTGCTGGGAACTGAACTTGGGTCCTCTGTACTCTTAACCATTGTCTTACCATTTGGGCTAGACAGCTAGCCAGGGTACCCTGCATCCACATGTTTCCTCTCCCGGCACTGAGATTACAAATATGTGACACCATGTCAGCTTTTATGTGGGTGCTGGGGATCTGAACTCAGACCCTCATGATTGTACAGCAAGCTCTTGGACACCAGTAAGTTATCTCTTTAGCCCCTCTTAATTTTTATGCTGAGTAAGATGTCATTGTATCAAAAACACATACAGTTAAGTCCTAGAATTTAGAATATCAAAAAAATTACTAAGTAAACATTGGTAGTACTTGCTATTTTAAAATCAGTCTCTAGAATTCTTCTAGGAGTTTTTACTAGAGACATGTTTCAAATAAATTGTAAAAGATTGGTATTTAGCATTTTTAAGATTATTGAGAATTTTTATTCTCTAAATACCACTTTTGCGCTGTGTGGTGACAACACTCGCTGTTCTGACGTGGGAGGTGGAGACTGACAGGTCAGGAGTTCAGGGTCATCCTCAGCTACACACAGTTATGGAGTAGCCTAGGCTGCATGAGTCTCTGTCTTACAGAGCAAAGCAAACAAGAAGTACTCTTTGTAAGTTGTGTATGCTTCACTCACCAAAGCATGGAGGGAGCCATCGGATTTTAGCAAGGATGACTTTTATTTTCAGCATTTAAAATGCAGTCTCTGGTGCCTTATTTTGCCTTTTTATAAAAATCTGTGGTAATGATAATATATGTCCCCATTCTAGGTAGGGAAGAATTTTAATGGTCTCCCACCAGAGTGTTTGAATTTGAAAGCAAGGTTTTATTCACTCAGTTTCAGGTTTAGTGTGGAAAAGAGCTCAGGCTTAGGGGACACAATTCCTCCAGTGTATATTATTTCAGTGATAAGTGAAATGGGACTCTGGTTGTCATGTGACTCAAGTTATAAAGTTACTAATGTCCTTTCTTAATTAGGATTGAATTAATGCAGATACTCTTTATCTGTAACGTATTATGTTATATTTAACTCTGTTATGGGATCCTTGTTTTGTTTTGATTGAGAGAGGGTCTCACTATGTAGACCAGGTGGGCACAGACTCACAAAGATCTACCTGCCCCTAACTCCTGAATGCTGGAATTAAAGGCATTTGCCACTATGTCCAGCAAGGGAGTCTTTGATTGAATAAAATAAATAAGACACACAACCCTTATGTTAAGTACATCACAGTCTAAATGTGGAAAGTTTCAGAAGTTTTAGCAGCCAGCCAATATGCTTAAAGTAGTATATTGTATTGGAAATACACACAGACCTCCTAAATCAGTAACTAAAATACTGGATAACGTGATGAAGAAATAGAAGTATTCATGCCCAAGGGACTGGTGAAAATCAGTGTCAATAAAGTGTTCCTTTCATAAAGTCGAAACATTGGTGATCACACCAATAGTTAATACACCATCGCAGACACACCCAATCCTGATCATACCATCGCACATACACCCAGTCCTGATCATACCAATGCAGATACACCCAATCCTGATCATACCATCGCACATACACCCAGTCCTGATCATACCAATGCAGATACACCCAATCCTGATCATACCATCGCACATACACCCAGTCCTGATCATACCAATGCAGATATACACAATCCTGATCATACCATCGCACATACACCCAGTCCTGATCATACCAATGCAGATATACACAATCCTGATCATACCATCGCACATACACCCAGTCCTGATTGAAGCTAAACAAGGTCAGTACTTGAATGAGAGAATATAAAATATACACTGACAATTCATTTCTCCATTTGCACACATGTATTCATTGTTTGGAAGGCACTCTGTTTTATCAGCATTGAGAATTGTAGCGGTACCTATAGGACACAGGTAAATAGAACTGATTGAAACATCAAATGTAAGACAGATACTCTGTACTCAAAATTGTTAGTATAAATTAGTGTCTAAGTGCCCAATTCAAGAAGAAAAATTAAACCTGTAGATTTACAAATTAATGGCTTCACTTTTGGAAAATTTGTTTAGAAATAAGAAATCACATTAACTAGTTAAGATCATAAAATTACATGAGAAGGTGTCTGAAAAAATTGTCCCCAACTTATTCTTTCAGTCATAATAGTCAATGTAGGCCGAGGCCCAGAATGGTCATTTTCAGATCCCAGAGGCATTTGAAAGTTTAAAATAGCAACTCTTACCTCATAGAATGCAGAAGTGTTGCTGACAGTGCACACCACCCTACCTGACTGCATCTTAATGTTGGGTAGACAGGTCTGCATTTGTATGGACTGGTTCTGCTCTCTTTTCATTTCTACCTTAACAGGCTTGAATCACTTAGCTTAGATACGAAATGTAAGGAATTATAAAAGGAGGCATCTCTGTGCTCTGACACAATAGGACAGCAGTTGAAAAGGTTTCCTGACATTTTCTTCTGATCTTCTTTCTGTAGTTTAACCTCTGAGGAAAACGGAGATAGTCTGCATACTCCTCACAAAGGACCTCCTGGTGACGATGGCAACATTGCTTCTCCTAATGTACTTGAGACCAGTGCTCATAAATCTGCGTTCCTCCCTCCCTCCATTCAAGCATCAGAAGAGCTGAGTTCAACTCCCACACCAGTCAAAAAGTCTGGCAAGCTGAGGCAGCAGATAGACGTGAAGGCAGAGTTGGAGAAGCGGCAGGGCGGGAAGCAGCTCCTCAACTTAGTGGTCATTGGTATGCCCTTGTTCTGCCATGTCAGGAGGATCTGCTCCAGGCTCACAGCCCCTGGGGGCAGCATAGACTTCAGGCAAAGAGGCATTGCATCATAATGCATCCTAGCCACCCTGGGTGAAATGATGCCGTGTGACCAAGGAGGGCATCAGACTTGGCTTATGACATTTTCATTTGGTGAATATTTTGAAAATGGGAAGTATTCTTTTAAAAAATGGGGAAAATTGCCCTCTTTAAAACAGTGTGCACAATACCCCCCCCACACACACAAACCCTGTTTAGGTGTTTTAACCTTGATAAAAATTGATATTTATTACTTCAAATACTTCCCTAAGCTATTGAATACAATCCTGCAATGCCTCAGTGTGAACACTATCTGAAAATGAACCTGGTATTAATCCTGAATCAATCTTCCTTAGGTCATGTTGATGCTGGGAAAAGTACTCTGATGGGCCATTTGCTTTATCTGCTGGGTAATGTAAACAAAAGAACTATGCATAAATATGAGCAAGAATCTAAAAAGGCTGGCAAGGCTTCCTTTGCATATGCATGGGTCTTGGATGAGACTGGAGAAGAAAGGGAAAGGTAGTCATTATATTTCAAAATTTTCAGTTTAAATCGATAACAGTCCTTTAAAATAAATATGCAATGTGTATTGAATATGTAAAACATATAAAATGTGTTAGAAAAAACTTTAAAAATTCTTTTGTTTGGTACATTGTTCATGCTTTTATTCTGTGAGAATAGGTTAATATTTATCTAAAACCAAACAACAAAGACCAAAACCACCTACCAGATCTCCTGCAGACCCTGCGATGATTTGCACAGGAGGAGCTGGCAGCTGTCACTCCCTCAGTTAGCACACGCTCTTGACTGGAGTTAAAGTTGCTTTGACTCAGTCTTGCATCAGATTATAGATGCAGGTGAAGAGTAAAACTGTCTTCTGCCTACACTCAGAATTCCCAGTGGGTCCAGAACAGAGGCCTCCACAATTTTCTAATTCATGTTCTATGTTCTCATGAGCTGGTACAAAAAGAAGCAATTGAGTGTAGTCAGTTCATCCTTTCTTGGGACTTAGTGCTCATTTGGATGGATGCTAGCAGAAGGATGAAGATAATCACATATTTCTGGCCAGAGAGTCAGAGTGTTTCTTTGAAGTTATTTAAAGCATAAGTGTATATCATATTTAAGACTATCAGAGATGGAGACGTGGAGGCCACTTACATAAAGCGAAATGACAGATTGGAACAGCTGACTCAAAAGAGCAACTAACACCCATGAGCCCTGTGAAAGCTCTTCTAAGTTAACAGTTCGGACATCTCTGGTGACTTTAATCAGAGTATGGTTAGAGAGTGTACCTGGATTTGCAGACTTTGCTGTGTGTGTTCATTTCCCTGCAATCCTCTCTAATGATCACTTGAGTCAGTTCTCAGTAAAGCAGGTTGTATTAATGTTTAGTGCTTCTCATAACTGGGTATTTGGATCATCATGGCCTTTCTCCCTCATGTGGTTATCTTTTTCTCTCTCTATTATTGCAAAGCTGCTTTCTACCCTTTAACCTGTTATTTGCCATATTTTGAAAAACAGTGGAACTGTATGTGATGTCAGTATCAGAAGTCCAAGTAATTCTTACCGGCTTAACAGATTATTAAAAAATATGGCTTTTGTTTTCTTTGTGTACCCTGATTATGTGGATTAATAGACTGAGAAGAGTGAAATTGAAGCTGGAAGGGCTTAGTAAAACGTACCAATTATGTGTCAGCGTTGAGCTGCAAGTGAGCTAATAATGCACTCATTCCTGTAACGTTCAGGCATTGGAGATGTCCAGCTGTAACATCTGCTTATTCGGTGATAATGTGGTTGCTAGCTTTCTTTCTCACCATGCTATGATTTAGACTATTCCTCCATTCTGTAGACAGCGGAAGTTTCTGAGTACATAATAGAAGGTTTCTTCTGTATGTTGCCAGATGACATTTTAAAAACTGACGTGTTCTTTACTTCATCATGTTAAATATTTGGAAATTAATAAGCTGCATGACATTTTCGTATTCTTAAGAAACGTCATGAGCCCCTAGGTGTGGGAGAACATTAAGCAGGATTAGGCATCACTTTGGCAAGCTCAAATGGCTTGACTAAGGAGACCCACTTCCCTTTGCCATGGCAGACCTCTAGTTTATTATTGTAGTGTTGGGACGCTTGTTATGAAGGGAAGGCTGAGTTTTTTCAGTTTGAATGGTCTAGAGCAGTGGTTCTCTCCCCTCCTAATGCTGTGACCCTTTAATATAGTGACTCCCAACCATGTCATTGCTACTCCTGTTATAAACTGTAATGTATTATCTGATGTGCAGCCCCTGTGGAGGTTGTGACTCATAGATTGAGAACCACTGGTCTAGAGCAAACCTGGTTTATTGCCCACTGATTTCTCCTTTTATGTTTCCGAGGTCACATGACTCAGGGCTCTTTTAGCCATTTCTAAGGATTTCTTCTAATTGAAATCTTCATTTTTGTGGCTGAAAAGAGGTCCTGGTTTGCCCTCTTAAAAGGCTGAAATGGAATATGAACAAAAAAAACCCCTCCCTTTATCTCTCTTAATTTTGTTAAGAATTGGGCATCTGATTTTTTTTCTTGTTTTCAAATTTTAATTTGACAAATTTGCAAGTGAAAGTTTTCTGTATTTATTTCTATAATAGTGATATAACACTAGAACATTAGAAAAGCTAATTCCTCAAAAGTATAATTTGCCACATTATCTTTTCTCTATGTATCTTTCTTTCATCTAGAGATGTGTATATATAGCTTTCTTTGTTCACAATTATAGTTTCTTCCAAAACATTAGGAGATGGAAAATAGCTATCATTTTGATTGAGTTTGCTATGTATACAGCCTTGGTTTCAAAGCATACAGGGATAATGGTTATAGCTGATATTTCAATCCTGTGCTTTATTATACAAAATAAATATGTAAAAGAGTTCCTATTATTATGAAGAATTTAGATTGTTATTTAGCCTATTATTAAGAGGTCTAGTCCACATCACTACTTATATAATAGATTTTAACCATCTTATGTTTTGTTTAAGGGGAGTAACAATGGATGTTGGCATGACGAAGTTTGAAACCACAACCAAAGTTATTACATTAATGGATGCTCCAGGCCATAAAGACTTCATTCCTAACATGATCACAGGAGCAGCCCAGGTACCACTATCTCAACTGAGGATGCCACACTGATTGTATCTTCAGTTCTTGACACCCACCAAGCTAACAGTTATGGGATTTTAACTCATCAAATATTTTCAAATTATAAGTTTTACTTTCCGGAGGTAAAAAATGAGATATATTTTTCATGATCTACTTCTGTATGCCATGTAAGCTTCTTCCCATGTTTCAGCTGCAGAGGTATCAGAGATAGGAACTCTGGTGTCAAAATTAGCGTATGTAAGTGTAGATTTCTTGAACATCCCTCCACCCCATTTATTGCTAAAATTAAAGTCTAGCATGATAATGAACCCTTTGAAGTAGAATTAAGCTAGAAAGAGTATTTGAGTAAGTAAAAGATGAAAATATGTAGGTTGTCCCTTCAGTGCCTGAATACTATTTTTGTTGTTCTGTTTTCTTGAGACTAGAGCTTGCTGTGAGTTCAGACTAACCTAGAATTTTCTACATAGTCCAGACTCTTCCATGTGACCTCTAACTCTGAGCTCCGTTTCTACCTTCCACAAGCAGGGTTTATAGGTGTAGGCTACCATGCCGAGCTTATGAGTGCTAAGTGTAATTTGCATGATAAAGTTCTATAAAGAATGTAGTATTGTGTGTAGCTTCTAGACTTACTTTATGACCGTTTCATATCATATAAGGATTATATGATAATCTTTGTGAAGTTCTTATAAACTACACAGTACAGAAAACAACAATAAAACTTGTCAAACAACTAAAAAGCTATTGTGAACTGTACCAAGAGGCCAGAGCACTTAATGGGATATCAGCAGACCTTTGAGAGACAGTATTACCAGTCACAGGTGGTTCAGGAGGGGAATATAAGGCATTAATCATTGTAATCTGAGTATCTCTGACAACAGTTGTAACTCTAAGCAAAATCTGTGTAAGGGAAAATGAGCAGCATTCTTTGAAAAATATCCAGACAAAACATTGACAGAAATAATAGATAAGAATGGGCCTGGAAGAAGAGCAGTGGGGCATTTTTTTTTTCTTTTTGCAAAATGTTTTAAGCTCTGGAAGTAGAATTGAATGAAGAATGGCTAAGCCAGGAGTTGTGGGAACCAGAAGACTGACAGGGAACGTGAACTTTTTCTTTCTGTCTGTGGATTTGTGTAGGAAAGGAGAAATGTCTAAGTCATAGGGTGGAGAACTCTGGGATACAGGGTTCTGCAGCCAGCTTCCTTCAGCAACCAGCTCACAACTAATGGTATGGAAACCTATTCAGTATGAAAGCTCGGCCTTTAGCTTAGGCTTGTCCCAGCTAGCTCGTATAGCCTATTTTATATAATCTACTTTCTGCCATGTAGAGTTACTCTTCTCCTGCTGCACCTCCTGTTTCCTCTCTATGTCTGTCCAGAAGTCCCACCTATACCTCCTGCCTGGCTATTGCCTTTTTAGCTTTTTATTACACCAATCACAGAAATGCAGCTTCATACAGTGTACAAATAACCCACAAGGTTCTGTTTTAGTAGCTGCAGAAGATGAACTGCGACCTTTGGTAATTTGTCATAATTTTTCTTACTTTAGATAATATTCTCATATCTGAATATCTTTGTAGCATAATCCTTTTTGTAAGATAAATTATTAAATGTGGAATTGATAGGAAGTAAAATGTACAGTTTTAGGGCTATTGATACTTTGAAAATGCCCTTTGGGAGACTGTTTAGTCCCATAACAAATGTGTGCAAGAACATTTCCCTACTGCCTCCAGTGAATCATTTTGTCTTTTAAATCACTAACCTGTGACATCTGAAAAAAGGATCTGGGAATATGTCGTTTTGATTTTTTTTTTAAGTGAGAAACTTTTTAAATTTAAACTTTTTGGCTATTTGCATTTTTTGAGCAAATCCCTGGCTTATATCTTACCTAATTTTCTATAGGACTCTGTGTCCCTTTTTTTTTCTTCTTCATCTTTTTTGGTAAAGATGACACTTGAAATTATTGATCATCTTTATGTCTTAATTTTATGTCCTCTTCCCCCCTTTTGCTAAGCATTTTAATTTTTATTTAATCAATTATAGACTTTCTTTTTGTTCTTTATTGTGTGTGTGAATGTGTGTGTATGTGTGAGTGTGACTGTGTTTGAGAGACATCATTCGTATGGAGGTCAGAGAACACCTTGTGGGAATCAGTTCTCTCATGCCACCGTGTGGATATTAAACTTAGCTAGTTAGGCTCGGCAGCAAGTAGGTTTACCTGCTGAGCTGTCTTGCCAACTCTATTCCTCTTCTTATGTCATTATTATTGGTGTCACACAAGTCTTTAATAGATATTGAACTTTCTTAAGCCATCATGGTATTCTCCCATTTGCTTTGGTGTTTGCTTTCAGGTTGGGGTCACGTTATAGCCTGCTTTTAAATCTGACCACGTGGTTCATTGAGTAACTTGCCCTTTGCATGAAAGGAGTGTGGTATTATTTCTAGCTTTGATTCTCTCTCCTTCCACAGGCTGATGTAGCTGTTTTAGTTGTTGATGCCAGCAGGGGAGAGTTTGAAGCTGGATTTGAGACTGGAGGACAGACGCGGGAGCATGGCCTTTTGGTCCGGTCTCTTGGAGTGACACAGCTTGCTGTGGCTGTCAATAAAATGGATCAGGTAGCTGAAGGACTTTGTGAGAATTTGTTTCAGATGTTGATTAAGATGATATTCTAATGGCTGAAGCGATGACTCGGGTTAAGAGCATCTGTTGCTCTTTCAGAGGACCTGGGTTTGTGTTCCAGAACACACATGGTAGCTCACAACCATCTGTAACACCAGTTCCAGGGATACACTGTCTTCTGGCTTCTACAGGCGTTAGACATTCACGTGGTACACACACACATACATGAGGCAAAACACTCATGCACATAAAATAAACAAATTAAAAAAATTCAGATGGGTACTATTCTGCCTATGTAGAGGCCCACAGATATAAGTCAGAGGTTTACTTAGGAAAATGCAAATAACTTAATTACCATATCCAGAAAAACAAATTTGCTATCTTTTAATTAATGAAACATGGTATTATTAATTTTTAAGCAACAATATCATTTTGAAAATTAAAACTTTTCAATTACCGTTTCATTACACATCCACTGTACATTATATGTACATACATTCTACGTATAAAAATACAATGCCATTTTTGTAGATATGCGTTTTCATTTTTTCTTCATCACAACCATTGGATTATAATGTTTTCTTGGATAAAGAAATTTTTATGGTTTTATTGTAGGCTATATTAATGATATGATCCATTCAGACAACCTAATTTTGACGACTTCTAGTTGTTTTATGGGTATACGTGAGTGTATATTTTAAAATGGTTTGTTCTCTGGGTCTCTGGCCTCTTACTACTTTTGAAACTTGCCAGACATGATGTGAGCGCCTTTGAGAAATGTACTGATTATTTACTCTTAATGCATGTGGTATATGGTTATATTTATGACCCTAAACTGGCAAATCAACTTTTATGAAAAAATTAATTTTGAATTTCATGTACAGAACATATTTCATTTGTTAACTTCATTGTTTTATTATAGTAATAATATTTAAGAATATTTTTCCTTTTGAAATTATTTGTATAGTTTACTCATTTTCCATTTTGATAATTTGGACATAGAAGTATGTATTTTGCTTATTTTTATGTTTAGGTATTTTCTTTACCGTAGCTTCTGATAAATATTCACCAATATTCTTTGTTAGTTTTTCTATAGTTTTTTATTACATATAGTATTAATTTTTCTCTAGCATTTTTGTATAAAAAATTTCAAACGTAGAGAAAACTAGAAAGCTTTTTGATATGTACTTGTGTTTTAGCCACTACATAAGATTCAGAACTTTATTGCTCACACTCATCTTGTGCTATATATTTCCACATAATTGTAGCCACTAATGTACATAGTCCTAAATTGTGCATATAATCTAGAGTTGACTCTTCATACTTGGTTAGGATGATTGGCAGAGGTGGATGTTAGTCCTTATATTTTAGTCTAATGTTTGTTCAAAGCACTATTTAATAAATTACTTTTCTCTCCAAATTTGAAATCACTTTTAGCATAACTAGTAGATTCTAACTCATAGAGATTGTTGGCTTCCTGTTTTAGGAAAAGTTAATCTTAGATTATTAAAAGTTAATCATAAAATATTAATGGTAAGATTTTTTTTCTGAGGTTTAATTTTAGCTTATATTTTATATATTTGGCTATGTACATTTTATTATGGAAATTTTGATTTTATGTGTCATTCTCATGCATAATTCTAAGTATAAATTGAATCTTTGTCAGGTAAATTGGCAACAAGAAAGATTTCAAGAGATTACTGGAAAACTTGGGCATTTTCTTAAGCAAGCAGGTTTTAAGGTATGATAATTTTAAATTAAATTGGTTTGGTTATGTCTCTAAGTTATTTTACTGATATAAGAAAACAAGCTATTATGTTAATATTCTTTTTTGTTCTTATTCTTTTTTGGTCTTTAAAATTTTTATATATTGTAATTTTTAATTAAAATATTTTATTATTTCCCTCACCCTTCTACTCCCTCTACCTCCTCCAATTCCCCCCCCCCATTCACTCTCTAATCCAAGTCATGGCCTCTTTTTTTGTCAGGTGGTATTGTTTTGAGATATATGTAATTTTGATATATATGTATGGATATGTAAGTAAAACCTGCTGAGTCTATTTAGTGTTGCTTGTATATATATGATTCCAGGGCTATCTTTTTGGTACTGGTTAATCAATTAGGGGACTCTTCCTTGGGGAAGACCTCTTTTCCCTCTCAGCATTCCTTAGTTGGCTATTCTTTGTCTAAGGGTGTTAGTGTGGCCGTTGGCTTTATCATTGTTTAGGTCTTACTCAGCATATATATTACTGATGTATCGTGGATGTAATTTCCCTATCATTTCTAGGAGACAATCTTGCAGCAGACTTCCTGGTCCTCTGGCTCTTTCTTACAGTCTTTCTGTCCAGTTCTCCACCATGATTCTTGTGCCTTAGGTGTGTGGGATTGTGTTGTAGGTGTATCAGTAGGCGCTTGGCGCCCCACAACCATTTGTTCTCTTCATTTGAATCATTTGTAACTTTTGTAATGGGCTCTATCTGCAGCAATGCGAAGCTTCTTTCATGAGGTTGAGAAGCTGCAGTTTTCTGTGGATAAAAGAATAAGTATTTAGAATGCACTTAGGAGATATGCTGGTTTAGTAAAGTGGCAACGTTCTCTAAGATCCATAGCCTCACTAGCCATGGTGGTTGAATAGTTCCAGTAGCGGGCATGATTTCTCTTCTGTTAAGCAGGCCTTGAGTCCAGTTAAACAGCTGTTGGTTACTGGAGAGATGGAAATACCTCTGTTGCACCTTAATATAGGGTTATCTTCCCATGCTGCTCGTCACTGCACCTCAGAGGCATCTCAGCTGGATAGCACTGTTGATTGCTCCCCTCCCTCGGGAGCTAGCTAGTTCACAGGTAGGGTACTTTAAGGACACATCAGTCCAATCCCTCCTAGCCCCATGTCTGAAGTACGTGGGTCTTACCTGCAACTTCTGGGAGACAGTCAGTGGCAACGGGAATACCCTCTATTGTTTGTGGAATCTCATGGCCTCCTCTTACCAACACTTGAAATGTTTCTTATGTCTAGTACTGGAGTTTTTATTAGTCTATTGCTCTTAGGGTAGTATTATTACCCAAGTGGAATAACATCATTAAAACTATACGTATACACATACATTTTCATATTATATGTAATTTTAGAAAAATATAAAATAATATGATACCTCATAGCTTATCTATAAACCCTTAGTGTTATTTATATCTATTCCCACCCTTCCCGTCTGTATTTATATTATCTTGTTAAATATATTTTATTTTTTTTCTCTTCTGGTATATGTACATAATATATTCTTTAACACGCCTGATTTTTAAAATGTGCATATATAGAGTATTTGGCCTGAGCTTTATGTAAATAAGAGGTTTCCTCCTACCTACCAGCTTAGATAGTAAAGTTTAAGGATGTCATGGAGGCATGTTGGTAGAAAAGAATTTATCCAGGAAAAATCTGCAATATGCCTGCATCATTGAGTAAATATGCTTTAATGGTTAGAAGAAAAACTTGAAATTTCCTCCAAATTGAAAAATACTGACTGAGATAACCTCAGGGCTGTGCTTTGCTGGTTCCTGTCACCTTTTGATAAGTCTGTTACTGTTCATTTTGCAAACTTGATTCACTTGTAGTCATGATGAGTCTGCATTTTTTGCTTATGTAATGCTGTAATTAAGTTTCTGTCTCCCATCTTGTTAACAGGAAAGTGATGTAGCTTTCATCCCCACGAGTGGTCTCAGTGGTGAAAATTTAATCACAAGATCACAGTCGAGTGAGCTCACAACGTGGTATAAAGGTTCCTGTTTATTAGAACAAATTGGTAAGAACACTGCTGCCACGCTCTTTTGATGCACTATAAACCTGATATTAATTATTATTTAGAGTTATGAAAACGCATAGAATTTGTAATCAGAGAAACTAGGCTCTCAGTTTTGAAATCATGTGTTCTATTTAAAGTAATTCTCAGTGCTTTGAAGCCTTGTTATGAGGTTTGAGGCGGCCCTCCCTGTCTGATAGACTAGTTAGAATTAAATGAAGTGATATGTGGGAAATATGGTTTATAAATGTAAAGTATATAAATGACAGTCTTTACTGTTAATATTTACAAAATAATTTTTTTTCTAGAAGCAGACAATAATGGGCACTCTTGAGATAGTGGGAAAATAATTCCTCCTTTGGGTTTGAAGGCGCTGGGGATCAACCCAGGCCTGTGCAAGCTGTGCTCATCTGCTGAGCAATGTCCATGTTCCATAACTTAAATTCAAATGTTTGCGATTTTCTACCAGATTCCTTCAAGCCCCCTCAACGCTCCATTGACAAACCTTTTAGATTGTGTGTGTCAGACGTCTTCAAAGGTGAGTGCTGTGCTGTAGAGTTGCAGTGTCACCTGCCCGCCCACTCTGTCTCGTTTCCTTGTTGTATTGTCTTTGTGCTCGTCTTCTCTGCATGAGTGTGGGACGGTCATCGGGCTGTCACTAGTACCTCACACGGCGCAGTCCTAGAGCCCCGACACCCTTCAGTTTACACACCACTTCCCACTCTGCGTTCACCTGTCAGGGACAAAGAAGCCTAAGCCTTATCTTCCTGTCTGTAAGCAAATTGGACAATTCATCATTTCCTATGGCTCACTGTGTAAAGGCATCTGCCACCAAGCCTGAGTTCAATCCCTTGGTCCCTCATGGCAGAAGGAGACAATCAACTCCTGAAGGTTTTCTTCCGAGCATCACACACTTTAACTGTGGTGATTTCAATCACCACACTCAGAGACACTAAATAAATATAATTTTAAAATTGATAAAATATATATTTAAGATCCCATTGGCGCTGTCTCCCCATTTCCATACTTTAGTATCCCTTCCTTTCTTTGCCTCTTTCTTAGCACCTGTGCCAGTCTGAGTGAGGCATAGTATCACATAGACAAAGAGGGAATTTAATATGAGAAATCAGAGCCATTAACTATGATAAAAGACTAGTGATTAAGAAACCACGAAATTCTGTACTCTAGAACTGAGGGAGGCAAAAGTTCAGACTGATGGAGAGGGTGTTATTCTAAGTACCTAAGAATATATCTAGCTTAAAAATATGTAGAAGACCCTATCTAGACATCTATAGAAAGGTAATAGAATAAAAGATACAAACTAAGCTAGGCAGTGGTGGCACATGCCTTTAATCCCAGCACTTGAGAGACAGAGTCAAGTGGATCTCTGTGAGTTTGAGGCCAGCCTGGTCTACAAGAGCTAGTTCCAGAACTGGCTTCAAAAACCCTGTCTCAAAAAAAAAAAAAAAAGATACGAGGTATATAATATTGTTGATAAAAAGATGTCAGTAGTGTCCTAAATCTCCATTATCACACAGAAGCAAAGAGTGCATTTGCACTGAACGAGTTTTACAGATTGCTCTGTGCCCACCTGTAAGGCACCCACTGTTTCCTTCCCCTTCTCTGCACTGGTATTCATTATTACAGTGCTGTCTCTGCCAGTTATTGGGTGAACCCTTGAAGGCAAGCAGAGTTTTAGGCATCTGCAGGGTCTAGTCCAGTTCCTGGCACAATGCACGCTTAGTAAATGAGTAAGAAATGAATGTGAGCAGAGGGACGGGGTGGAATTGAGGTAAGTCATAGTCACGATTAGTCCCAGAGAGGTAGAGCTAGCGGGAATATCGTGGTGCTTTTCAAATGCCCGTTGTCTCTTAGAAACACCAGAAGCGGTTGCTTTCTTTTAGCTGGTGTGATGACCTCCTGCTCGCTCTTTGTGCAGCTTCCCAGCTTCTGCCTTGCTTGTTCCTTTTAGCTTGTCCTGGGGTGACACACTCTCTAGTTCTGACTCCTGCTGTACTTAAATTTGCATTCTTTTTGATGATGGTTGTTGTCATAGCCATTGTGAGACTTTTTTCTTCCTGGTTTTCTTTGACCCACTTTCTCCTGCCACCTCATTTTTGTGACCTGGGTGTGTGGGCTTCATTTTCAGATTCCGAAATAGTGTTCTCATGTCTCCTTTCTCTTACTTTGCACACTTTTCATGAAGGAATGTCCATAAGTTCCCCTACTGCCCACATTTATGTCTCCACCCTGAACCTGTTACCTCAGCCTCAGAGTAGACTATGGGTTGGCCACCTGACTCCACAGGCATTTAAAGTTAACCAAAGCTATTAATAGCATCTTATTGCTTAGTTTTCTGCCTCCCACCCTCTCTCACCCAGAGCCTTGCATGTGCTGGGCCAGTGAGCTACACCCCCACCCCCGTGTGCCACCATGAATTCTTAGGTGCACAGTTTTTCTGTTTATTTTAAATCACATTTGTGGCCCTTGAGTTCATTTGCTTTTGTCTTTCTCTTTACTGGGTTAAGTTTCTTATGGATCATGGCCTATTTCCTTATCTTACTCCAAAGCTTTCTG
The DNA here is from genome assembly GCF_982192425.1 of Myodes glareolus. Classification (NCBI taxonomy): domain Eukaryota; kingdom Metazoa; phylum Chordata; class Mammalia; order Rodentia; family Cricetidae; genus Myodes; species Myodes glareolus. The sequence goes on along the minus strand of NC_142026.1, from coordinate 113,375,988 downwards.
TTTACTAATCATTCAGTAAACATTTGGAAAGGAATGAACCTCTTTTTTATAATATGAATAATTTTATTTGAAAGAAAAACTGGAATGTGAAGCGAGTGTGAATATTTAGAAGAGGTATTAAGTTTCCAACATGACATTGGTTGGTGTTTAACTCCTGGCCTTTTGTACCTATGTAGGAAAGCAATGTCACAGTATTAATTTTCAGGTAACATTACTATATGTTTCATATGATGTTGGTATGTTTTTCAGATCAAGGATCTGGCTTTTGTGTGACTGGTAAAATTGAAGCTGGTTTTGTCCAGACTGGTGACCGACTGTTAGCAATGCCACCCAATGAAACTTGTACTGCAAAAGGTATGGCCAGTGTGCAGCTCGCTTTTGCTGACAGGTCTTGAGACAGCAGATCTCTTCTTCAGTAGTCTAATTCTAACTCCAGAGTAAATATCCTCTTACTGAAATTGTAACTCATTGTCAAAATGATACTGACTGTTGAACACTAACATGTGAAAACATTAAACGATTTTTCTTCTGTTGTGGCACATGGCTGTGTGTACATCTAACATTCTAACCCTGGTAGTATTCTGTTTTGGGCACTGAATCATAAAATCTGGTGTAAGACTGAGCCAGCTGTATACATACCAGACAGATACTTATAAAATTATAATTTGTAGAAGAAATGAAAGAATCCAGCCTGATAGTGTAGCTAGTCAGTAGCAGGCAGCTTGTCACCATGGACTCTACATTTCAGAATCAAATAACAGCTTTGATCACATTTATACCTATACATGATACCTTTGCTTACCCCTCCCTTTCTGTCTTTAAGGTAAATATAAGAAGACATTAGTAAGAGACAAGCACAGAAAACTTGATATTAAAGAGAAGTAGAGCTAACTTAAGTTGCCACCTCCACTGTTTTTTCAGAGGTGTACTGTGTGAGTTGATGATTGTTGATAACTATTTCCGTCCAAGTTTAGGCTTTCGTGTGTATATATTCTTATCTAAATTTAACTTACAAAGTTCTCAGTTCTATTTAACCTTAATCTGACTTCTAGCTAATTCTGTGACTTCTGAGTAAAATGGAAGCTGTTTTAATAGAATACTACTATTTATAGTAATTATAAGCTGAAGTATAACCTTTTGGACAGGTTAACATTTTGCTACAATCCTCTATCGCTCTTCGTATACTTTGTGCTCATAGTTGTACTTGGAAGTTTATAACTTTGAGTGTCCTCTGCTGCCACTCTTTGCCCTGTCTTCCTACCCCCACTCCCTCAGGTGGTGGAGGTTGAATCTAATACCTGCTGGGCAGAAATACCACTGGGTCACATCCTCCATTCTTAGTGTTTGGATAAGCAGTCTTGCTATGCCGCTTAGGCACTCCATCACAGATTTAAGGCCAGCCTAGGTTATATGGGAATGACAGATTCTTTTTCTTGTGACCCTATTCTTCTTGCATGCCAGAGGCCATGGTGTATCCGGCTAGCTGAGAAATAATGTCTACTTTAAGAAGATCCACTTTCCGTAGCTCTGTTGTTTGCGTGTGCAGCTCTCTGCTTCTGCTGTTGAGGGGATTAAGACCTACAGCACTGGCTGGCTGCAGAGGTGACTCAGCTGCTGAAGTTCACCTTGCCAACAAGAAGAGCTGTGTGTAGTTCCTTAGAGCCCACATACAGGCTGCCACGGGCATTCGGAATCCCAGTGCTGGAGAGGCAGGCAAGCCGGTCTCTGGGTTTCACTGGCAGCCAAACTGTTCAGCGAACTCCTGCCTTAAAACAAAACAGTAGAACAGAGTGAGATTGTTGGTGCCTGAGGAACAGCACCTGAGCTTGACATCTGTCCTCCACGTGAATGTACTCATTTGAATGAACGCACGCACACACGCTCACATACTCACTAAAAACTAAAACGCTTTGGAAATACTAAATTTCTGTCTGCTAAGGAGTTTTTTTTTTATAGAATAAACTAAAAAAATTATTTTAACTAACCAGCAGCTGAGAGTTAAGAACATGGTCCCAAAATTACCACAGGCCTTACTATTGAGTCCCTGTGGTCACCTGTGGGAGCTGCACATTCCTTTCTGCTGTGCGCCTGTTCTCCGTATGGAGACTGAGCTTTCCCTCTGGTCTGCAGTTCAGAGGCCTCCTGCTCTGAGACTTGCCTTGCTCTCTGGGCAGTCCCAGCCCTTGGCTCTGCCCTCTGTTTTCACTAGGTTTGCCAGAAGGAGCTATGTTCTCTTTGCTCTAAATATGTGAGATACACTTGTGGTGCCCTATTACCCCCAGAACGGAGGTGTGACTGCCATCAGGTAGCAACAACTCTAGTGACAGCCTAGTAGCCTAGTAGCTTGTGCCTATAACCCCAGCCTTGGGAAGCTAGGGAGGGAGAATTGCAGTTTTTTCCGGGCCTTTTAGACTACAATGTGAGTTGGGATGTCTGAATAAAACCCTAAAACACAAATGACAAAAAACATATCCAGTGTCTGGAGTATTCAAAGAAAAAAAAAAATAAAAGCAAAGAAAGCCCCTTTTATAATGTCTGACCAAGGAGAAAGCCTGCAGAAAATAGGTGTGGGACAAGAACGTGGATGGGAGGAAGAAGAAACAATGTTAAGTATTTTGGAAAATTGGCCATTAAATATGAAAAACCCTTTAAAAATATTAAGTCAAGACAGTCTCTAATTTATTAGATCAACTACTTCATATTTTCAAGTCCCCATTTCCTAGTAGACACAAATATAGCCATTTTTGATTACATTTAAAAATTAAATGTAATTAGTTGATATTTGAGTGATATTTAAAGTAATCAATTTTGTATTTAAATTTACAATTTAAATTGCTAATTTTCGAAGCCAAGAATATTGTCCTAAAAGAGCATCTCACATAAGGGTGAAAAATAGGGTTTTATGAAGAAATAAAGGGATTATATTATATTAAAAATGTCAGTCCAGAACAGTTCTACCATGACTGGCCTGCACACTGTCTTCATTGGAAGGCACAACTTCCAGCAAAAAAGTAATTTAACCTATAAGTCTAACCCATAAAATGAAATAACACAGAATTTGTTTCAAAAGCCATGGAATAAGGAACCTTCTTCCTAAATACAGCCCTGAGGATTTGCTCTCAGAACTGTTCTGAGGTGATTGGGTATACCTATATAATATATTAGGAATGTGGTGATTTTTAAGTTAAATTTTATTGCTGTTTTCCTACTCTGTCTCTCCTGCAGTGAATCATAGTGCGCAGATTCTGAGAAGAAGTTGTCTTTGAGCAGGAATAGTTAAGGGCTAGATGAGTGAACTCTGGAAGACTCAGACTGAACACAGGCTTCATTTAGGTCATTCTCTAATTGAAAACAAAGTTTTCCCAGTATAAGGACACACTTTTAGAATCTCAGAATCTAAGAATGAAAGACAGGAGGATCAAAGAGTTTAAGGCCAGCCTAGGATATGCCTTGGGACTTCCTTGGGGGGAAAGATGAAAGGGAGGGAAGGCAGCTCAAGAGAATAAGATATTTCTAGCCACCTTTGCCAGTCCTATCTTTTATGTCACTAGGCGTAATTTAATAATTTGGATTACTTAACTGTGCCTGCACCCATGAATATACTAGCAGTGTTTTAATGAAGTCTGCTGGGAGACTGTTGCTTAATCATGTGAGTTTGAAATATTTGATGAATTTGCCCAGCCTGCTGTGGGCAGATACCAGCCATTGTGTTTAGGATGGTGCTCTAGAGCATCAAGTCTAGGGGAACTGTGCTTCCTCCACGCTTGGTCCACTTGTCACTCCTAACCCATTCAAATTGAAAACGATGAGTGCGGTGATGAGCACACGACACCAACTCCCTGGGCTTTTAAGGCTCCGTGCAGAGGTATTTCACTGTAGGCTTTGGTTCTTACTCATTTCCAGGAATCACTCTGCACGATGAACCTGTTGACTGGGCAGCAGCGGGCGATCACGTTAGTCTCACTGTGGTTGGGATGGATATCATCAAAATCAAGTGAGTAAGGAAATGAGTTTAGACAGCCACTGTATCAGACACGGGATGCATGTATCAGAGTACATGAGTTTAAACAGCCATTGTATCAGACACGGGATACATGTATCGAAGTGCATGAGCTTTGTGTCAGGCTCAGGATACATGTATCGGAGTGCATGAGCTTTGCGATCCACTAGTTACGTTTTAGCCAGAATTTTATTTGGCCAAACATAATTTTAGCAAATGCCATCTAAAATGGAGTTAATTCATGTTGACACACATGCATCATGTGCTGAGATGAACGCTGTAATGCATGAAGCTGTGCTTTAGTTTGGGGGTGGGTGGTCTTTAGAACACATTCTTATTTGCTTAATTGTTTTAGTTTCTTTACAAGTGATCTTCGTGCCCATCCATTCATACTCTCTTTCTCTGTTATAGTGTTGGCTGCATATTTTGTGGCCCCAAAGAACCTATCAAAGCTTGCACTCGCTTCAGAGCCCGGATCCTCATCTTCAATATTGAAGTTCCTATAACTAAAGGATTTCCTGTAAGTTTTCTGTATGAGGTCCTTGCTTCTGTGAACTCAGAAAAGTCCTAACTCACCTTAAAATGTGCCAGTCGTTTCAAAGCAACATTTTTTCTAATTTAAAAAGATAAGTTATAATTTGAAAATACTTCTTTTGTTCCTTATTTTCATTCTTTTAAAAAATGTATTCTATTCTTTATTTTCCGTGTATGGGTGTTTGTCTACATGTTGTCTGCACACCATGTGTATGCCCGCAGAGCCCAAAAGAGCATCAGATCCTCTGGTACCGAGTTACAGGCGATGATGGGAATCAAACCCAGGTCCTCTGGAAAAACAGCCAGTGTTTTTAACCTGAGGCATCTCTCCAGCCTTATTTTGATTCTTGAGTCTGAGACCTTTTTCAAGAGAGGATACTTCATAATCAGTTGATTCAAACTGATAATAACATAGTTTTTCTGGGGAAAATGATAGACTTTTTACTGGGTAGTAAAGCTTACGTAGCCTTTTTAATTTAGGTACTTCTGTTTTGTTTAATATACTTATTTTTGGTATTTCTTAGTATAAAGGTGATAGATTAGTTTTAAAGGTTAGAAAGTCACACAAATACAGAGAATAAGAGTATTCTGTGTTTGCAAAGTCCGTAGATGTCTGCTGTTTTGACTTCATGGTGTTTTCATGCTTGCGCACTATCCACCTGGCATGTGTGCACACCGAGACTGCAGGTGTATCCCGAGCTCTGCCACACTGGTGAACTCCTGCTGTGTCGACCCTGCATGGTGTGACTGCTCTGCAGGGTGCCGTTGGCCAGCCCACGGTTGCTTCACTTCTCATGGTGCTTTTTATCCCAGAGAGACGTTACTTGAGATTTTCTTATTTCTTACGTAATTTTCTTCTCAGAGACTTAAGACCACACTCATGTTGTTCATGCATTTGTAACATAGCAGACAGGCAGTTCCTTCCCCATCGGATCATGTAATACAGACACTTGTGACAGCAAACATGTGTCTCAGTGGATTTGAGCATTTAACCCTTTGAAGGTGAAAGTCACTTTTACCATGCAGTGTTCCTGTCTTTACATAAATATATACTATTTGTTTCAAATCAACATCTTATTCTAATCTAGAAAGATATACATCAGAATTTAATAATCACATTTATTTTCTTTTTATTTTGATTCTGAGCCTGGGAACTTTTGCAGGAGAAGAAAAATGAAGTAAGCAGGAATAGTAATTGATCTTTCAACTTTTTAAAGTCCATGATAGTGTTTGAGAAAACAGGAAGAAATTTAATTGAGACATTCTAATTCATTTTATGATTATATATCTATGAGGTCATCATATGTTTTATGATTCTTATTTCTATATCAATGTAGTCACTTCTTACCTATAGCAGTTTCTTAAAAATAAGCATCAAATGAAGCTTTTCAACTGCTTTACGAGACTCTGCTGCATATCAGAATGTGATTGGGAAACATGGTTATATCTACCCACTTGGGTAGAAAGAAATTAACAAAGTCCTTCTTAAACAATTCAAATTACTAGTTAGCAATTCTGATAATAGTACATACAGAAGTAAATGTAAATTTCCCTTATCTGTCATGACAGCTTTACACTTTTAAAGAAGACATTGTAAGAGTGATTACATTTTAATTCATATTTTATTTTAATTATAGTTACATCATAAATATATAACTCAGTACATTGTCAGTATTGGATAACCATCACTGCTGCATCTCAAGAGCACCATCACCCCACACAAACCCTGCAGCCATTGTCCTGAGTGAACTAAGAAGTATAATCTGTTCAGTGGTTATTTTCTCATTCTCTTAGTGTCCTACAATGTAATAACCTTTTAATTTTGGAGAAATCCAGTTTATTTTTCTTATCTGTACCTTTGGTGTCATGTCCATGAGCTCAGGGCCAAAGCCAACATCATGAAGCCTTTGTCTGTTTTCTTTAAGAGCGTTGCAGTTTACCTGATGTGGTTGTTAGTTTCATATATGATGTTGGGCAAAGCTTCGTTGTCATTCCGTTACATTTGCTCATCCAGTTTCCTAGCAACATCTGTTGAAAACAAAGCATGTTATATCCCCAGTAACTAACATAGGCACCTTTATCGAATATCAACTCACATATATTCACTGATATTTTTAGCAGGCTACTTATGGAAAATTTTTATTTGTTGCCTAACATTATAGCTTAATGAGACACTAGATGATTTGGCTCAATCCCTGTCGCCCTTAGATCAGTGTATTTCAGAATTCAGAAGTGTTAAAGATTTTATTAGAAAGCTGATTGTAAATATTCTATATGGAACTCCTAATAGGGAGAGACCACACCCAGCACCGTGTTCAACACATTCTTCTCTGTACAGAATTTGTTAATGTTCGTAACTCATGAGATACACAGGACAGAATTGCCTCACGTCAAGTTTCTCTGCTTAGATGAGTCTATAATAGAGTTTGAAAAATGCTTTGAGTTTTCAGAGTTGTGAGTAAGAGTTCTGGACCTGTGTTAGTATTGTTGATATTTTCAAGCAGAGTAGAGACTCGCATGAGGTTGTCACTAGGTAAACAATAACAGTGAAGCCAGGACGCAGGTTTTCATCACTTCCGCTGTGAGACATAACAGTTTCCCGTTGGCACAGTGCTGTAGATTTAGATTAGAAATGAGTTTGATTTTACATATACTATTAATTAAGACATCAAGATATTATACAGTAATTCTCTTGATTGTAAATTGCCCCGCGCTCGGCCTCGCCAGCAAGAACGATGCGGGACACTTAGGATTCTTCTGCAGTAAAGCTTTATGCGTCTTGAGAGGGAGAGCATAAGCTTACATGGCGGAGACCCAGAATGAGGGGAACCCAGCCCTTATAAAGGAAACAGTCCTCGCTTCTGACGTGTCACTCTTGGATTGGTCCGCTGCCCATTATCCCAGATGATGCCTCGGGAGTAGGTAGGGACGCAGCGGTAGAGAGTTACCAAGCACGTGCGCTGGGATTAAAGGCGTGTGCTACATCACCTTGAACTCACAGAGATCTGCCTGTCTCTGCTTCCCAGGCATTGGGACCAAAGGCGTGTACTACCACGCCTTGAGGTCACAGAGGTCAATCTGCCTCTGCCGCCCAGGCATCAGGACTAAAGGCGTGTACCGCCACACCTTGGGGTCACAGAGGTCAATCTCTACCTTTGTTCCTAGAAGCAATGGAGAATGTGGTCCGGCCCTCCACAGTAAATAGATTGTTTTAGTTAATATACGGTGCTGTGGAGAGAGAAGGAAAAATCAAATGTAGCCCCACATTTTCACAATCCACTTGTTAGTCCTGATGTTACAGCTCAGCAAATAGTAGGAGAAACTCAGTGAAGTTTGTGTGCCCCTTTTCTTTGATATGTGGTAGGCCATAAAGACCCTGTTGTGTGTGAGATGAGTGTGGGGAATCTGGTCCTGAAGAGGTTTCTTACATACTTGTGTTACAGTGAATAGTTTAGGACCTGCAGCCATTGACTATGGAATTGTTTCTTGCCGCTACAGCTGTGACATCCCTCTGCTCAGGACTTCCTTATATTGAAATCTTTGCATTTCACATCATTAAGTATTGAAAAAGAAGACCAGTTGACCTTTTTGAAGTGTTGGAGTTTCAGTATGCCATTACGCTTTCTGATAGGACTTTTAGAAGCTCCCCAAGTCTAGGTCTGCACATCTGCAGCCCCCCAGCACCATCTTTCTTTTCTTTTTCACTCTTCCTTTGGGATAGAAGCCATGGCCTAGTGCATGCTGTGCAGGCACTTTACCTCTGAGCTACAGCTCAGGCTTGCTTTTCTCTTTCTTCAAGTGCAAGCTATTTTGGTTAGAAATTCTAGATAGGAAGTATCTGTTTCTACAACTGAATGGCTCAAACTGATGTTTGCAAACCCTTTAAAGTAGGGCAGCCTCCTGGGAATGTGGTCTGCTGTTCTCACACTGTAGATGTACTGGGAGCACACTCAAGGCTTATTATTTGAATAAGAATATCAGTCTGCGTTCTGACTTTGATTGCAATCCACTGAAGCTTCTCCCTTTCTTCATAAAAGCTTCTCTTTTAAAACAGAAGATTGCATCCATGTGATTTCTGGAGGACTCTTGTAGCCAACATGGGAAGAGACAGCAATTTATAGCTTTCACTGATTGAGGCCTTTTGCTCTTTCTTTCACGTGAAAACATAGTCTACAGTACCTAGTGTATGATCTACTGATCCAAAGTCAGGCCAGAGCAGGAGTATTCAGGGTAGGATGGCCATAGATAGTGTGATGTTTCCCATGTGCTGGGTACTGTTAATACAAGGTGACATGTGATCATCCTCATTGTAGTGTGTGGAGCTTCAGTAAGGGACTTTGCAGGTAGACAAGTCAAGGAGCTTGGCCCAGGTAAAAGTGATTTGAATGTATGTCTGTTAGACTTTAAACCCAGTCTAATCTCCTATAGAAATAAAACTACTGCCTATAAAATCTGTCACACAATGCTTGGCACTCAGGTATGCTTACAAATGTTGCTTTCCCCTTTATCTCTCTCGGTATATAAGAGCTTTTATTCTTTTTGCCCAAGAGTGGATGTAGTGATCACTGCTGAACATGCCAGAGCCCCTCCCTCATGATTCATGGTGAAACAGTTCACTTGTTGAACTTCTGTGCTTCTGAGCACTTTATCTCACCCCGTTTATTTCTCATCACAATGCTGTGAAGTCTGTTTTACCACCAAGGAAGCTGACCTACAAGAAAATGAGACAGATTAAATGAGAGGCTTGGAATTCAGGCTTAGATGCTTTCCCTGCTGCTCCTTATGCGTCGCCATGGCTGTAAGTGTTATAAACAGTAGCTGCTTTTTAGCCTTTGCAGTAATCCCAAGCTACTCTTCTCTTTGCCCTTGCAGTGGAAAAGGGAACAGGGAGGCTCTGCAGCCTACCAAAGTTTACACTGAGTGCAGGATAAATGCGAAGGAGCACCTCACTAGTGGGTGGCTGGGTGGGGGCTGCTGGAGAGCCCCTGGGCAGTGACTCTGGCCACGGTGGTGGATGGAGTGTAATTAGTCATGTGCCAAAAGAAAAGGCTGCAAGTACTATGCAAATAGTTCTCAGTGTGACCTGCTTTGGTTTGCTTCAGGTGCTGTTACACTACCAAACCGTCAGCGAGCCTGCTGTGATTAAGCGATTGATCAGTGTCCTGAACAAAAGTACTGGTGAAGTCACGAAGAAAAAGCCTAAGTAAGTGTTTTAGTGGAGAAGTCATAAACACTATCAATGTACGCAAATTAACTACATAAGCTCATGTGTGTACTGAGGTAAATGGAGTCCAGTTTTTCTACCAGTTACCTTTTAGTGACTAGATTGTGTGTGTGTGTGTGTGTGTGTGTGTGTGTGTGTGTGTGTGTGTATTAATAAACATTTAAGGAATGGAGAGATAGTTCAGTTGGTAAAGTGTGTGCTTGCTGTTCAAGGATAAGGACCTGAGTTTGATCCTCAGAACCCATGGAAGAAAGCTTGGTGACCTGGTACCTACTTGTAATGGCAGCATCCAGGAGGCAGAGCCAAGTTCACTAAAGTTCACTGGTCTACCAGCCTAGCACAATTGGCAAGTTTGTTGAGAGCCCATGTCAAAGAACAAGGTGAATAGTGCTGAGGAATGTCATCTAAGACTGACCTGCACCTTCCCATGCCTGAACACCCCTGTGTACGTTCACCTACACATACATGTGCATCATACAAACACCTACATAAACGTTTAAGCTCTAGTTTAGGAATGAATAAATGTTAGATATGATTAAAGTTATGTATGATGGTGATATGAATTATAAATAAAAGTATAAGTACAAATGTATATGTATGTATCAAGCACAGATATTGATGGACCAAAGACATTTCAAAAGCTAGTCCTGTGTTCTTAAAGATGAATATTACCTTGCCTGCCACTTGTTCTAGATTTAAGTCTCATGCTTTTCTTAACTTTGTCACCTGCTCACTGAGCTTGTCCCCTAGCCTAAGAAAAAAGTTTCTGCATGTTCTCTAGCACCTTCCTTTTTCCAACTTGTGATGTAACTGTGTTCCCGTCCACATGGTAGGTGATCATGTTGGTTTTCTGATCATCCTTAGTGTCCAGGCTGAGGTCTGCACAGCTCTTCTTTGCCTGACACAGGAAGTACTGTCTGAGAAACTAAGCATACTGTAAATAAAATAAAATAATGCAAGTGCATATTGCAAAATACAGCTCTAATTCGGTAGAGTTGAAGGCTGTCCTAGTTTGGTTGGCTGCCAGCACTTTGGGGTTTCCCTCATCTTGAGCCCCATGGGGAATCCCACCCAAAATCCCCTTCTGTGCCGTTGAGTATTCTCACCGTTTGCACCTGTGTAAGAGGCCCAGGGTGCCCAATGGGTTAATGGGATGAGTGCCAGCCAAGAGAACTGAAAGCAGTCTGCTCCTCAGGAGGAAAGGATTGCCTGCACGTCTCTCGAAGGAGCCCTTAGCTTCTCATGTCAGTGTTTGCCGTGATGCTCTGGGAAACACCACAGAACTATAAGGATGACATTTCTCAAAGATCCATATTTTCTAAACTTTGTCATGAGTATTTTCCCATGATTGATTCTCAGCAATCACATGAATCAGCAAAGGGTCACAAAGCTGGCAAGGGCAGAGACAAGATTCTACCCGACTCAGTGGCTTTCATAAATGCTCTTCTCTGTGGGATTGTTTGTGTCTGGGTTGTATGACGATTATCTGGAGAACTTTTCAGTTGAAATGGGCCCTTCTTATCTTGATGTTTTTTCCTCTCTGTGCCTGCTGCTGAATCCTAGTGTAATATATGCAGCGTGTGTGAAGGCGAAGGCTGACTCATCAGATCTGTGAAAATAAATAACGGCGTTTATTTAAAAGAGGATTAGATTTAGTGTCCTGATAAACTGTGTATCATTCCCTTCATTGAATAACTAAACTTGTAGATTTCTTCAGGGAATGATTAGAATGGGTGTTTGAGCATTTAAGGGATAGGATATGTTTTCAGATTGGTTCACATGCATGCAGGCTCGCACACGAGTGAGTGTGTACACATGCGCACACACACATACACACCCCTACTCCCACCTGACATCTCCCTAATGGTTCTTAAGTCTAGAATTACCCTCGTTTATTTTAACCCAGAAAAGTTCAAAGGCATATCCTTGAATTTAGGCATACACACATACAACTTTCTCTCCTGGATTGGAAGATTGAGTTGATAAGCGGCTTGGATGTGAACTGCTCACTTTTCAGGGGCTCTCTTATCTGTATTGCATATCCATCGGTCCCTTTTCTTTCCTCCACTCCTAACAGGCTGCTGACCAAGGGCCAGAATGCACTGGTAGAGCTGCAAACGCAGAGACCGGTAGCTCTGGAGCTCTACAAAGACTTCAAGGAGCTGGGGAGGTTTATGCTGCGGTACAGCGGCTCCACAATAGCTGCTGGTGTCGTCACTGAGGTACTGAAGCCACTGACTGTCCATAGTTAATCTGTCTTTTTCACCTTTCTGGGTGATTGCAGAGATCTTATGGCTTAAGGGAACACACGATATTGGAACAAGAAATTAAAATTTATACTATAATAGTCTCTAAATGATGAGAGGAGAAAAGTATTATATATGTAGGATCAAATAAATTGGGGGTCTAGTTAGTAGAAGAAACTGTTATTTTTCTTTAAATTACTGGCTTTCAGTGTATTTGAAATAATTCATTCAAAAAATTGAATTAATGTAGTTGTAACATTTTCTTAACCATAACTTTTTTTTCATTATTTGAGACAGGGTTTCTTTGGAAACAGTCCCTGGCTATCCTGGAACTTGCTTTGTAGACCAGGCTGGCCTCAGACTCACAGAGATCCGCCTGCCTCTGCCTTCCAAGTGCTGGGATTAAAGGCGTGCGCCAGCACCGCCTGGTTTTTATATGATAAAGTACGGTGACATTTTGAAGGAAATAGCCAGAACTGAACCAGGGAATTTCAGTAATTTGGATTTTCTTCTATATGTCCATAACTAACATGAGTAATTTATCTTAAAAAACAAATGAGTAGCATGACAGGGGAAGGGGGAAAATAGTGAAGGAAAAAGAAAAGCTTATTTCACTGTCCCCTGCTTTTGTTATTATTCTTGTAAAGGGTCTGAAGTGATAGCGGCACTTTTTTCTTTCTTTTTCAGATAAAAGAGTGATGGGTCCACCATGTTCCAAGTGCAGAGAGACAGTCAGCCGTGGAGGCGTCCAGTGCCTCAGCTATGGAAACAGTGTGCAGTTGATAATGTTTTGTAGGCGAGAGAAATTAAAGCTATAATTAGCTGCCATGAAGTTTTAATAATCACTCCTGCAAAAGTTTCAAGTTGCCACCTGACAAAGAAAGAACAATATTATACTTCGATTTCAAAAGTGTTTCCCTTTGGTGGGGAGGGTAGTAAAATGTATCTGTTTCCCTGAGACTTGTGGGATTATACGAGGATACTTAAATTATCATGAAACGGACTCAACTTCCGGCCAAACCAAAACAGTCTTTGTTTTCTCTTTTCAGTCTCCTATGAATGTGTTACGGAAGGGCATCTAACTGGGGCTTTTGATGTAGTCAGTCTTTGACCTGGTGCTTTTTCACGTTAACACTAAGGAAAGATTTGCTGGTGGTAAATCTACTTACCATCTATTCTGTGTTGAAAATGTGATTGTCCCTTCCGTTCAACAAGTCTACCTTCAGAAGTGTGATATGAGGTGACTGAAAGCTGTTCTTAGGTCATTAAGGTATTATTTAAGTTGACAAACCAGCTAATAAAACGCCTTAGCAAAAATGTGTTGTATTCCTTAAATATTCACAAGGGAGTCTACCCCATCACCACATGAGACCCCAGGAGCTGTGTGGGATCTTTTCTGGCTGACATGGTTTTGGCTTTTTATGCTAATGGTAAATCAAGCTGAGTCTTAGTCACTTTAACCCGACCTTGGGTTTGCTCTTCTGTGGAATTAATTACTGACTACATCTGGTCTTCTCTGCTCCCTATGAAAAAGACTCAGGCTTTTCTTCAGTGTTTCAACAACAGACTTGAAGGTTTATCGACTTAACAAGGATTTGTTGGACCATTTCCTGATTCTAATGAAATTTAGGTTAGATGTTGTTCTTAAGCAAGCCTGGGATTGAAGGACTCTATCATAGACTTCAGAAATTAGAAAAGGCATGAAGGACAAGGGCCAGGTCCTAGAATTCCAGGTGTGTACCACCCCATATGCCTGCTGCTGCATAACCGAATAGCATCCACACGGTCGGCTGCACACATCCTGAACTGCTGCAGGGTGCAGTTCCTAGGTGATTGCCCTCATGCCAAATTCTTTAATAAAGAGCATTTGTGTAGCTGTCAGTAGAGATGAATCTTGTGAAGACAGAAGTGTCCTATTCATATGTTATTTATAGATACTTATAGAAAACAATCTTAAATTGACTTAAGTAACAAAACATTTTGACTCAATTGAAGCAGAGTAACCCTATCTTTGGATTAGTCTAGGAGGGGCAATTTTCATGACCTGTGCTGGGATACAGCCTTGCTTGCCTTGTTTTGGTGTTGTTAGTTTGTCCCTGAGACCCATAGACTCTTCTGCAAGACCAGGCTATAGATGGGATGTAGTGGTTCTCAAACCCTCCATCTCCAGCAAGGACAGGTTTGGGGAAAGCCATAAAAACATTGACCTTGATTGGAATTGTCCCTGGGACATGTTCCCAACACTGAAGTGACTAGAACTCAAAGTAGAGCTGAGAGTTGTAGGTTGTTAAAGTTCAGGGTGCAATTTGATATATGGCTTATATGTGTATTATATGGAAGCATGATAAGAGTAGCATTTTAAATTAGAGTTTAGTATAAATAGTAATCAAATGAAGGGGCTAATGACTTTGCTCTTTTGAAAATTATAAGTGTTCAGAGCTTCCTGGCCCATCGGTGAGTACCAGCCTTTACCTGCCAGACTGCATCCTCTCCACAGAGAAGCCATCTTAAAATGTAAATTAGCAATGTAAACACAGTTGTAAAATAGACTTAAAAGAACATTGAAATAAGTGAACTGATTTCAATAATGAAGATGTATTATGGCTACATTATTTTCTATTCCAACAACCATAACAAGTTTTAAGACTATTTTCAATAATCTGTAATTAACCAGATTTAATGAGATTTGAAAAAGATCATGAATTCAAGACTTGCTATATATATATATGTATGTATGTATATATATATATATACATATATATATATATCGACCTTTACTCTCCCCCCAAAATGCATAATGAAAATTTATTAAGTGATATAATTACAGATGTTCAAATTCTCATACTTATCAATCATGCGAGCAAAGTTTGTAAAGGAATCCCATACAGAACTAGAAAGAATGAACATACATGCAGAAAGAACACACTGTTAACCTCATGAGTAAATGCTAGCAGCAGCGAAAACTTAAATGCTGCTTTGGAATCAGCTCTGGGCCAGAGACACAGAATTCACCTTTTGCTTTAAAGTGCCTTAAATGGTTTTAGTTTCCTTCCTTGGACTGCAGTTATGGAAGTATTGGCTGGAGAATTGAAATAGATGGTGAAAATGTCATAAGCCTATATTTATTTAAAAGGTAGGGATGCAAGCAAGAAGTTATTTTTTTTAAATGCCAGGCATATTTTACAAAGTTAACTTCTAGAGGGCAAAGTTATAAAATTGCAAAAGTTATAAAACTGCAATCATGTTAGGTGGAACACAAATATGGCTTGGAATTGAGATCAGAAAACATACCCAGGTGGATCAGAGAAAAAGGGGAAATTCGTGGTCAGAAGTCAAAGGAGAAAGTCTGTTTTCGTTTTTTTAAAGTTCTAGAAAGTAGATATACAGGGAATGGATGCTCAACAATGCACAGGGTTACAACAGCCAAAAAGGTGCCAGAACTGATGAAGTCAGCAGTAGGAAGACAGTCTGTTCCAGTTCTGGTAATGAGACAGATCCTCTCCTGAATGCATGGTGGTGAGTGTGGGACACCAAAGAAGACCCCTTCAGAGGACAGAGAAATGCACGGCAGAGATGAGAGGTGACCATGTAGAGGACAGAAGATACAGAATGTCTTTAGAAGGTTAATAATTTAAAAAAAAAAAAACAAAAAACCACAAACCTAAAACCATGATGCACAAGAGACTTTGGTCATCCATGGGGCCTTAGCAGAGCGCACCATGGCTCATGCTGTCCACTCAAAGTCCATGTAAAAGTTTGTTCTGTGTCCAAATGCCTTAAATTGGGTCATTTGCAAGAGAAACTTAATTCTTAACACTTTAGAACCAGGAAACCAAGGTGAGGGTGCTAGTAAATTGGGTGTATGTTAAACATTCCCTGCTTCCAGATGCCTCTTGCAGCCACCTCACCAGGCAGAGCAACACTGCTCCAGTGGCTGAGGGCACAAAGGGTGACTGTACCCTCTTGTCCCATGCAAGGGCACTGACAGAGCCATGAGCAGTCTTAATGCCCGGAGTTCCCTCCTAAATACTGTTTGCAGTGTTAAACTTGAACCTGGGTTTTGAAGGGATGCAAGCACTCAAACCATAGCACCCTAGGTTGGAAAGAAAGACTCCCTGGCTCCCATGGCTAGTTCCTACAAAAACATGGATATGTCTCGCTGCAATAAGCTCAGATACTACTAGGTATTAATTAGCTTCTCATTTCTTGTTAGTACTTTAGTGTTTTATTCTTTATCAGTTTCCTAAGTTGTTTCGCTTGAGACCAAAAGTGCCAGTATGTGACCTTTGCATGTTTGGTTTCCAGGCTTAATGTAATTATAGTTTGTTCAGATAAGGGAATGTTCCAGAGATGACTTGTGAATGTGGGATTTTCATAGTTCGTAAATAAGTAGGGAAACTAATATTAAAATAGCAGTCTCATGCGTTTGTTAAATAGGCTTGTTGCACTGATAATATACAGCTGAGCACATAAGCCAGAACATATCAAGAGTATGTATAATCCTATGGCATATTATAGCTGCCCCGTGGGTGACTACGTGCCGCCATCTTCATCGAAGTCGCTGTTCCTGTGCTTAGGTTTATCTTTTGAAACATAATATAAGCGTGTATTTCTAACTAAGTGATGAAGGAAACCTTGGATTGTCAGCAGCGTCATCTCCACACGTTCCATGTTACTAAAGAACAGTCAGTTAATCTTGATGACATGAACTTTAAATAACTGAGCACTGGGGGCTGAGTGGGGGCTGTAGAGGAATGGGGATGCAGATTGAAGAGGAGCCCACCTCCAGTGCACTGTTCACTTCTCCAGTTCCCATCAGCTGCTGTACTGGGAATCTAATCTGCCCAGTGCCCCCTGCCTCTACACAGTCTGCAGCAACTCCACTCTCCGGGTGGCCAGACTGAAGTTGCAGACCAGTAGTGTCTTCTGGGACATTGGCATAGGACACAGCATCCAAATTGACTAGAGCCGGGACCTCTGCAGTTGGTGTGACTACATTAGGGCCTGGCCTTCGAACTGTGTTTGACAGCTTGATTATTGGCCATGCCAGGAACCCAGCTGTCCCTAAAGCCTTGTGTGAGGCCCTGGGGCTCTCCTGTTTGATGATCCTTCCTCATCCTCTTTTCCGATAGGGTCAACCCGCCAGCCCCACTGCTTTGACTGCCGGGTCCCAGTGCTGGGGTGAGCTAAGCTTCACCACTAGAACATTTCTTTACATACGAATATAGCATTTAGACATAAACAAGGAGGCTCCCATAGTACCTGCTATGGTTGATGGCTTCTTGGGCTGCTAGGAAGCTCATACCAAATTCAAGGCTCAGCTCTCAAACTCTGCAGGGTCTTAAGCCAATATTTTATAAATGACTGGCCCTCACCACTTGAAGTTTGGGCTACGCATGTGACCTTTTTCTAGAGAATGCTTTATGGAAAAATAGTTGAATGATATTACTTCTAACTGGAGAAACCTGTTGAATACTACCTTAGCCAGGTGGTCAAGATGAACAGCAGTGAAGTCTTGTTGATCACAGGTACCAGCATGTATAATATAACGGTGACCTCCATGGGTTTCCTCTCAAATATCTGCAGTACTCATCTAATCTTGTGGAAAACGTCAAATTCCATTAGAAGGCTGGTGTACAAAAGTCTTGACCCCCAAACTGAGGTCATTGAACAAAAAAAATCAAGCTCATTGCTAAGAATAGCAGTTGTAATGTGAGGTCATAAGTGGGATTCTACAGAAGAATAGCATAAGGTAAAAACTATGGATGAACTGGATTTTTGTTAATAGTCCCTAAATGTTGGCAAATCCATTTTGATGTAAACTGTTAATGGTAGACTCAAATTGCAATGGCATACTCTTTACAGATAATAACAGTAAATAATAGTAGTAGTGTAGTAGTAGTAGTTTTGCCTGAAGCAAAACTACAGGGGATGAAAGAAAAAGCACATATTGGAAAATAAAATAACTAGCTGGAGTCAAATAACATGTCTCTGGGTAAAGTCTCATGACCAGGAAAGGAGACTGGATGCAGGGACACTGTCTTAGAGTTCCTGTGGCTGTACTGTAATAAAATACCATAATCATAAGCAGCTTGGGAGGATAGGGTTTATTTCAGTCTTCTGGTTCCACGTAGCCACCATTGGGGAAGTCAGGGCAGGAATCCATGGAGGAGTGCTGCTTACTGATTTGTTCCTCATTGCTCAGTCTGCTTTCTTAGAGCACCGAGGACCCTCACACATCAATCACTAATTTAGAAAACGCACTTCAGTCTCTCCTACATCCCAATCTTGTGGTTTTTCTCTGTTGAGATTCCTTCCTCTCAGGTGACTCTCGCTCATAGCAAGTTAACATAAGACTAACCAGCTGACCCCTTGTCAACTTGCTACACAAACATCACTTTTCAACTAGAATCTTTCCTGTCTCATCTGTATCTAAAGTGGCAAATTAATGTCAATATAAAATATTACAAATAGCCAAGTCTAAAATATCCAAATTTCTCTAAAATTTCAAGTCTTTCTAAAACTCCAATGTCTCTTTAAAAGTATAAAGTCTCAACTGTGGACTCCTAGAAAACCAACAACTAGTTTTTTTATTCCCAAGAGGGAAGAACCAAGGCAAAGTTAAACTAAAGTCCAAATGTATCGAGTTAAGTGCTTGATCCTGGGCCCCATTCACCATCTTCCAGGCTCCAAAGGGCTCCACTCCTCTGACTGTGCCATCCAGAGTACACGTATCTTGTCTCAGAAGCTCAGGCCAGCTGGACTACATGACTGAGACTGTGCTTGGTAGTCAGATACCACATAATGCCTTTGGAACCCATCCAAGTTGTTGTATTTGTTGATAATTTGTCCTGTCTATTCCTGAGTGGTATTCCATATGTGTGTTTAATTACTCGTAGGATATTTTGATTATTTTTTTCTGAAAGACTTCTATGCCCACACATAACAAAAAGAATAATCACAGCAGTTCCCAGAGCTCTTTCTGGTCTTTAGCATCTATTCATCTGTACAAACATTTCTTTGTCTTCAACTTTGAAAAGCCAACCATGGTGTCTTAGATCCAGAATGGACCCTGACTGTGTGTCTATTACTGCACTCATTTAAACATGGATGTTTATATTTATTTATGTAAATATGACCAATGTAATGTGTAAAAGAAAAATATCAGAGAGTGGTATGGGAAGTCCTTCTGTGTATGTGTTGCTTTTATTGGTTAATAAAGAAGCTGTTTTAGGCTAATGGCTTAACAGAATATAGCCAGGCTGGAATGTATGTGTGTGTATATATATATATATATATATATATATATATATATATAGAGAGAGAGAGAGAGAGAGAGAGAGAGAGAGAGAGAGAGAGAGAGAGAGAGAAAGAGAGAGAGAGAGAGAGAGAGAGAGAGAGAGAGAGAGAGAGTACGTGAAGCCACCACCAGGAACAGATGCCTCCACTGGAACCTGCCAAAACTTTTCTGGTAGGCCACGACCTTGTGGTGATTCACAGACTAATGGAGATGGGTTAATTTAGGATATAAGAACTAGCTATCAATATACTTAAGCTATTGGGCAAATAATATAGTTTCTGTGTGATTACTTCGAGTCAGGGTGGTTGGGAAACGAATGAGCAGTCTCCGCTAACAATGGGCACCTAACATGGACAACTATATCCACATCCAAGTTGAGAGAACTTGGAAAGTAATTATAGACACAAAAGAACAGAGTTAAGCATAGCTTCTTAGTAGCAGCATTTTCTCAGGTGGGTTCTGTTTGCTAGAGGCAAGTAAGTCTCATTTAAGTGAGGCTTCCTGACTCAGTTTTAGCTGCAAAAACCTTTTAAGATGCCCCACTACTAAACACTTAAATAGTGTTTATGAATAGCTGACCGTATACTTCTTGGTGGTAGCAGGGACCTTTAAACTCCATAGAATTGTGGCGTTAAACATGACTCCCGCCAATACCTCCACCGTGAAGTTAGACTCTTAGAAAGCTAAGAAATGGGGTGGATCCAGTCTTCAAAGTCACAGCTTTAATCCTAGCTATATTGCTTAGCAAATTAGACTCATGTGGTCAGAAAAAGAAAGATATACACTAAAGATGGATTCAGACAAGAAACAAACAAACCTTGAAATGGTTTACGGTGTGTTTAAAAATATATGCAGGCTTGGGAGAAAAAATAAAAAGGATAAAGTCCTTAAAAAAGAGTGGGGGAGAGAGAGAGAGAGAGAGTAGTTGGGTGTGCTGGCACACACCTTTAATCCCAGCACTTGGGAGGCAGAGGCAGGTGGAGCTCTGTGAGTTCAATGATAGCTTAGTGTACAGAGTGAGTTCCAGGACAGCTAAAGATATACAGAGAAACCCTGTCTCAGAAAACCAAAAATTAAAAAAGAAATAGAGTTTAAAATAAAGCCACATAAAGATAAAAATACACAGAGAATCTAGATACTGTGTGCTGTTTGTTGTCTTTGAATTGTTTGATGGCTGAGGAAGGAGCAGCAGCTGCTAAAAGACATTTAATTATAAATGCTGCTGGATTAATCCAACATATATTTAAAAAAGTCTTCACTTCAAAATTTAAGTTAAAAGATATGTTACTTTTGAGAAGAAGTTTTGCTTTTGTTTCTACAGAAAATGAGAGGCTGTGGCTTCATTCTGGGTTAAGAAAAAAATCAGGTTTGATTAAGGAAGATCCCCTGAAAAATCTTCAATAGGAGTAGATGGCCTAGATGATCCAACATTTCAGAGGACCTCTGTTGGAATTTCCTCTGAGTTCTACATCCAGAGCACCCTCGAGACTATTGGCTGAGATGATTAAGCTTCGCAGTCAGAACTTGACCATAATCCTAAATTTTCTTTCGGTCCCCATAAGATTATCAGAGCCCCCAATCAGCAGGAAGTAGACTGCAAAACTATGCACGCATCCCCCCCCCCTCAAAAAAGGATTATAAATGTTTGTTTTTGTTTAGAGTTTCGGTTACAAGTTGTTACGAATAATAGGAAAAAAAGCTAAACAAAGGAAATTAGATTCACAGTTCTTATTTTAAAAAGAAGGGGAAGTACTGTGGGGCAATGGTCTTGTACCCTGTAAAGATTGGTCACTTATATTGGCTTAATAAAACACTGATTGGCCATAGCCAGGCAGGAAGCACAGTTGGGACGACCAGAATAGGAGAGTTATGGGAAAAGGATAGGCTTAGTCTGCAGTTGTTACCCAGACACAGAGAAAGCAAGATGAGAATACATCACTAATAAAAGGTACCAAGCCATGTGGCTAACACAGACAAGAATTATGAGTTAATATAAGATATAAGAGTTAATAAGAAGCCCAAGCTAATAGACCAACCAGTTTATAATTAATATAGACTCCTGTGTGTTTCTTTAGGACTGAACTGTGGGACTGGGTGGGACAGAAACCTCTGCCAACAACTTTCCCTTAAGTTACAAATTCATTATGTTTTTGTTTTTCTAGTTTGGGTCTTTTGGCAGTTGTACTCTGTTGAGCATTCTTGTAAATGCCACTTACATAATATATGTGTATTTTTATCATTTATATAGTTAGTGATACAACATATATGTTTTAAAGGTATCTTGACTTCAAAATTTGGATCTAAAAATTTGTTGCTTTAAAAAAGAGGTTCTTCTTTTGTTTTCACAAAAGATGAGAACCTGTGGATTCCTTCCAGACTAATGTGGTTTGATGCCCAAGATCCCCCAGAAGGTCAACATGAACAACCCCAAAAATTACTTTGCCCAACAAAAAGCAAGAAGCAGTTTGGAGAAAACTACACCCAAATTCCCAAATATTGTTTATAAATGTTTGTTTACATTCAAAGGGGGATATGCTATAGAGATTTGCATTGGTATGGATCTTAGTTTATTGATACAGATTTAAGGTCAGTTTTGTTATATGTATAGTTCTGCTCTTGATTAAAGTATTGTGCTTGTGTAACTCATTTAAAATGTAATGTATAATTAAGAAATATAGGTTGCTAGATATCTTCTCTAATGGTTAAGCTTGTAGTCATGTTAGTTAGGTTTTCTAGAGATATAGAGTTATATTTCAGTTAGATATCTTTCAAATCTTTCAGAAAACTTCAGAATATGGTATTTAAATGTTTGAAAAACTGAGGGTTTTTTTTTTTTATGACAGTGAGACTCATCTGCTCCTGACAGCACCAATCTCCTTCAAGAGGATGATGAGCACTGAAGAGGCTCCTTATGGAGTTTGTTGGTCATTTGGGCAAGAAATTGCTCTTGACTAGACTGTTTGATATTATGCTGTGTGAGCTGGACATGTGGGACCCATGGAGAGATGACTGCTGAACTTGCCTAAAGGAGAGACAGTCCTTCGAGTTCCTGCTTTATGAAAGAGTCTGCCAGACATTATGCAGGACATAGAAAAGTGACTGACAAACTGCCAATATAGGTGAAACTGTTTTGGAATTTCCTGCTTCATAAAAAAAAGTCTGCCAGATACTATGGGCCTGTAGGCTGAAGATGGATGTCCCAATGGTACAGAAGAACTTTGGGTGACTGTCCAGGCAGCAAGATGTCTCTGTTATTTCTAGAGTTTTGAAAGTTGCTAACAATGCACTTCCTGTTTACTTAGGTAATATTATATCCTGGAGTCTTTGATGGAGTTGAAGAACAGATAGTTATAGTTTTCCTTAGTTATGATAAAAGATAAAATAGATATAAATATTGTAACTTTAATTCTTGCTTGATATCTGTTTTTGTATGTTAAAGATAAAACCTTCCTTTTCATTTAGACAGAAAAGGGGAAATGGTGTGGGAAGTCCTTCTGTATATGTGTTGCTTTTATTGGTTAATAAAGAAGCTGCTTTAGACCAATAGATTAATGGAATATAGCCAGGCTGGAAGATATATATATATATATATATATATATATATATATATATATATATATATATAGAGAGAGAGAGAGAGAGAGAGAGAGAGAGAGATTAGGTGGAGTCAGGGAGAAGCCATGTAGCCACCACCAGGGACAGATGCCTCCGCTGGAGCCTGGCCACGACCTCGTGGTGATGCATAGACTAGTGGAGATAGCTTAGTTTAGGATATAAGAGCAAGTTAGAAATACACTTTGGCTTATTGGCCAAACAATATTGCAAATAATATAGTTTCTATGTGATTATTTTGAGTTTGGGCAGTCGGGAAATCAACAAGCAGTCTCCCCATCAACAGAGAGTGTCAGCAAAAGGACAGCAACATGACAAAAAACCATTAACATGAGATGAAAGAGAAAAAGGTAACCTGAAAAAGGAAATGTGAAGATTTTCAGGCTGAGAAGGAAAAAAAAAAAAAGCTATCTTATTCAGCTTTGTTGTTTTCCTGAATGGGAGGAGCTTTTCTAGAGAATGCAATTATGTTAAGGAAAATGAATCCTGCTCCCAAAGCTTCTGCAGGAAGCAGCTGGAGGCCAGTCCTACGCACAGAGTGATCTGCAGCTCCTAAGCACCGGGAGTAAGACAGAATTTGTACAACATCCAGACAGCAAAGCAGAAAGAGACTGGGGAGCTGCATGGCCAGCTAATGCTGATTAACAAACCTTAGAACATTGATTTCTACCACCCAGCGACACAATTCCTGCTGTAGCAGCTGAGCACAGGCTTATCACAAATATTAAGTCATTTTAATATTAAGTATGTGGAATAAAAAGAAGAAAACTTTCCTCTACCTCATGCCCTCAGTTGTACAGCCACACACAGACTACCACACACATTGGTCAGTAAGTTTTCTCTCACTAACACACCTTTTCACAGTTTTGTTTGTCTGTTTTGTTCTTTCTTTCCTTCTTCTTCTTCTTCTTCTTCTTCTTCTTCTTCTTCTTCTTCTTCTTCTTCTTCTTCTTCTTCTTCCTCCTCCTCCTCCTCCTCCTCCTCCTCCTCCTCCTCCTTCTTCTTCTTCTTCTTCTTCTTCTTCTCATTCTCCTCCTCCTCCTCCTCCTCCTCCTCCTCCTCCTCCTCCTCCTCCTCCTCTTCTTCTTCTTCTTCTTCTTCTTCTTCTTCTTCTTCTTCTTCTTTCTTAGATAGGTAGGGTCTTGCAATGGTTCCCAGGCTGACCTCAACTTTTTGGAATTAAGGAGCCTCCTGCTTCAGCCTGGGACTATGTGCCACACTGAGCCTGTCAGCAACACATCCTTCTAAGGTCTACATAATATTCCTTATTCCGAGGAACTGTTATATTAATCAAGTCATGGTCATTTGTTTGCTCTCAGTTCTTGTCCCGTAGCAAATATTTTTAGAGAGATTTGTTGAAGGGAGATCAAGAGACAAAGTAGGCATGGTGGCATGGTGATCTGGCAAGGTACTCCAAGAAGTGTTCTGTGCACCTGCCAGCATGGGGGAAGGAACATGTGTGCTTTTCATACCTCCAATCTGTAGTCCAGTTACCCAATGAAGAGACTTTCTGGGCGCCGCATTTCTTATTAACAATGAGTCCAACACCTGTTGACACATGCATGGCCACCTGTTCTCTCAGAGATAAATTGCTTTTATTACAGACTTCAGTTACCTTTTCTTGTTGGGTTCCTTTGTCTTACCAGTGTGTAGAACTGAGCAGGAGTCTATGGTTTGCTGTCTATGTTGTATACACTTTTGGCTTGTACCTTTATTTTCATGGCTTATATAGGGTTTGTGATCTATCGCTGTAGCCCTGGTTTGGGATGGAGGGTACATTTGAGGGAGACGGCAGCCCAGATGAAGATAAAGATGAGCGATGCACACAGGAATTCTGTCCTCCATATCTGTGTGGAGGTCAAGGTGGTGAGACGAAAGTTTCATCCCTTGCTTGGGTGTGACTTTGAATGCTGACTAACCTCTCAGAGGCTCAGTTTCTTCTCTAGAAAGGGGGAAATAATGAGAACCACATCATAGAAAATTATTCTGTGGGATTAGAGAAAAGCCTCAAAGGTTAAGAACATTGACTGCTCTTCTAAAGGTTCTGAGTTCAATTCCCGGCAACTACATGGAGGCTCACAACCACTGTAATAAAATCTGGTGCCCTCTTCTGATCTACAGGCTTACGTGCAGGCAGAACACAGTATGCATAATAAATAAATTTTTAAAAAAAGAAAGAAGAAAGAAAGAAAATTATTCTGTGGAACCAACTTCCTCATGCTGCTTTGCAGTTAGTGTTTAGACAGCGGACACGGTGTGACTCCCGTGAAATCATCATCTGCATTGCTGACTGGAGAAACAGGCGGCTCTGAGAGCCCGTGAACACATGATGATGTTAGTTTAACACATTATCTATTTCTCATAATGCATCAGAGTTTAATGCATCAACAGTTGCCTTCAAGACCTCTCCTGAGTTTGGAATCTGGAATGTTCTGGAAAGCAGCAGGATTCCTGGTCCATGGTATGCAAATGAGGACACTGGGGCTGGGTGAGTGTCAGCCCAAAGTCCTGAGGACAGGGGCAGTGAGCTCCTGGTCAGGCTGAAGAGCATTCCCCTGAACATGGCTGCTGGGAAAAAGGAGCTTTTGATGTTGGAAAATTTCATAGGTGGAAAGTTTTTACCCTGTAACTCATATATAGATTCATATGATCCCTCAACAGGGGAAGTATATTGCAAAGTACCAAACAGCGGGAAAGAAGAGGTGAGTGCATTTACTTAGAAAATGGAAATGCATTTACTGTGTTGACAAACTGTGGAATTGTATACAGGGGGTGAAGGAAGTGTAGAATTTCATAAGGTCATTTATCTTGTGACTGGACAGGTATGAGGCAGAGTGGCTCTCGGTTTACTATGAACAGAAGACAGTTGTTGCCAACTTAACAGCTCTGGGCACAGTTGGTTTTAATTTTTGTAGTTCTCAGACAGGCTATGATAGGTATCTAATGCAATGTATTGTTCTTAATAACTATTGTCATATTAAATGCATCCTCTTTCTACAAAGTGTCTGCTAGCTCCATGGATTTATAAAAATAAGTTTTAAAAACTTCAGTTGAGAACAACACAAAAAGCCCAGTACTTTATTCTAAACCACCATCTAATAATTCCTCATATCTCCACAAATACCCAGTGAAGCAAAACCAGTCGTTTGACTAATGGAGCTGAAAATTAGATTCTTGTGTTTTCACTATACTTAACAATAAAAAAAAATTTAATGGCTTATATTCTGTTCTTGTCTTTTTCCTTTCCATTTTCCTTTCCTTTTTAGTTATGAGGAATTAAGATTCCTTGGGGAATTTGGTAAAATATCTGATTCATTTGATTAGTTAACTTATTGCATGGAGAATAAAAAGTACCTACCATTGTAAGTGTGGCTGATATATGTGAAGTTATCAAGTGAATACTGTTGTATTCTTTTTAAAGCACAGAGAACTAGATTATAATATCATTTCAGTCTTCCTATACTCAAAGCCTTTTTTCTTCAAAATTTCAGCTCTTTTCTTCTTTGTTAAACTTTAAATCATCTTCTAGAGGAAAAATGTTACTTTAGACTTTTGTACTAAAGTTTACAGATATTGGATATCTTGTTAGTTAAATTGTAACCGGCAATTTTGTTTGCTTCCAATGACAGCAAGCAACTACATGAGAAATCTAATGGTCTCCTCTGCTCTTCCAAGTCCCAAGGTCCAAAGAGATGCTAAAAGTAACGAGTGTGGTAACTGCTCTAACTTCTTCAGGAAGTAGAATAAAACAGATCTTGGCACCTCCTAGTACATATAGAAGTCCAGTTTGCAAACATTGTGTGTTCCACAAATGCTGTGTCTTTGATGACGTTACAGGATACTTGCAAAATTGTGTGTGTGTGTGTGTATGTGTGTTCATGTGCATGAAAAAGAGCCAAGTGAGATACTAACACTCACAGATGCATTTTGCACTTTGGCCACAAGAGGGCCTATCTGTTTTCATGTATTTATTCTTTGGAGCCCCCTACTCTTCTCCTTTCCAACATAGGCCTCTCTTCCGTGGGCCGGGCAAAGCCACCTGCTCTGCCATAGAAATGGTTTTCAACCCATGTGTATCAAACACAGGGGTCTCATATCAGATATCCTGCCTATCAGATATTTACATTACGATTCATAACAGTAGCAAAATTACAGTTACGAAGTAGCAACAAAAATTTATGCAGCATTAGGAAAGTTGAGAACCACAGTGCTATAGGGTGTCAGTTAACGGTCTTGGGACCCACACAGATTGGATCTGTACCCCCACACTGTATCCGGCAAGTCACATATGATCTTTCTGTGCTTCAGCCTTCTTACTACGAATAGCACACAATACTCTAGGTGTGAAGCTTTAAGAAGCGTTAAGTACTTTATGCTTTTGGTTATAGTTCCTCAGATATGCAAATTAGCCAGTGAGTGACTAGGTTAGTCACGCCATGTGCCTGTAACAGCCCTAGGATGCAATCACATCGAGAATGTGAGACTCCACAAACTGTTAGCGCTGAATTAAGAGCTTTAGAGATTCGACACATCGTGGCAGATTTCCTTTTCCACCCTAGATCCAAAACTGTGCATTCTTTGGGAAATGAATGAAAATTTTCATCTTTTAAAATTAAAACCACGTCTTCAAGCTGCTTGATGACCGACTTTTAGAAACCTTGGAAGAGGTGGCGCATGATCCCCTCCCCACCTCCAGCACTTGTCTTTGCATTTTTCTCTGAACTGGAAGCCCGAGCATCTGACCTGCCTTCGCTCTGCATGCGGTGGGAGACAATGGCTATGCTCAGTCCCTTTGCGAGGCAGCCTTCACCTCTCCTAGATCCCCATTCTGCCTGGCTGGCTTAGGCCTCGGGGCTGTTATTGCTTTATCTGTGAAATGAAAGACTGCAGTTGGTGAAGGTAGCCAGTCGCATTTCTGTCACTCAGCTTAGCTCTGTGGATCCCTCCGGGACATTGCCTAGAGCAGCAGCTTGCTCCTTTCAGAGCAGAGAAGTGTGCGTTAAAAGCATGGATGTGCTACAGTGGGCTACCCTTCACCCACCACAGAGAGCTGGTGGCTTGCAGTTTGGGGCTGCTATGACTATCACTGCTGTAAACCCTCCTGTACACATTTTCTTTGCCTGAAGATAAGTGTTGATTTCTCTGGGATGAATGCCCAAGAGGGTGTTCCTGACTAAGAGCCGACACCCTGTCCTGTTCTGCCCAGGTGCCCGTCTTTCTCATCCCCATCAGCAGAGGATGACAGGGCTTTTTTTTTTTTTGCATGCTCCCCAGCACTTGGTATTGTCACTGTTTTATTTTATTCCTACCCCCCTTTTTCCTTGGTTCTGGAGGGTCAAACTGAGGGCATTGGGCATGCTGGGAAAATACTGTGCCACGGAGCCACACTCACAGCCCAGAATCTTTTGATGGCTGAAATGACTTCATGCCCATTTCCCTATGACTACTGATGGGACATATTTTCATATCCTCATTTATCTTGGGCATATATCTTCTGTCCATTTTGTTCACATCTTTTGTCCATTTCCTAATTAACTTGCTAGTGTCTTTGCTGTTGATTGTTGTAGTTTCTTCGTATGGGGCATACCAGAAGCACCTGTCAGCTCTATGATGAGCATGTATTCTCCATAGGTCCTCAGGCTGCCCTTTGAAACTGCTGACTAGTCCTTCTGTCTCTTCACCATGAAAGGTGCCAGCAGCCCAGACACTCCTGAGATCCTCCATTCCATCCCTGGTGCCACTTGGGCTGCCTTATTCACAGAAGCTGGGGGCATCCCTGGGCTTATCATTGGCCTGCTAGAAATTCATGCCTGAGTCTGGTCCAGTCCCTGTGCCACGGCATGTGAGTTGGCCTGAGACCAAATCGCTAAGGGGACCAGCAGACAGGAGAGGCTTTGGCACATGGTGTCACATGGTCAGCGGATCACTGTGAACCCATGGTGGCAATGACTCAGAACTCAGATGGTTGGATTTACCTTGAGGGCAGCGGAAGGCAGAGAGCAAATGACCCTTCCTTTCTCGTTATGCTGTTTGTTGGTTACATAAACACCTGTGCTGTCTATTTTGCGGGTAGTTTAGCACTAGGACATGCTGAGTAGCCGGACTTGGGCAGAATGACCATTAGGTATGAAGGGAGCCAAGGATTCGTATGCTGCCAGCTGCTCAGGAGTAGCGGTGCTGAAGTGACCATCTCTGGTTTGCTCTTCAAAGATCGAAGCTGCAGTGACGGCTGCCAGAGAGGCCTTTCCTGCCTGGTCGTCCCGGAGCCCCCAGGAACGTTCTCTGGTCCTGAACCGACTGGCTGATTTAGTGGAGCAGTCCCTGGAGGAGTTAGCCCAGGCTGAATCTAAAGACCAAGGTGAGGGGGGCTCCCTGGCAGGATCTGTCTGCCTTCCAAGCTCTTTTTACCAACAGAGACTGGGTTCGAGTACAGGTGTGTCTTACTAAATGCTTGCGAAAACTGCAGTCCATGGGCTGCTAGCATCCCCACTCTACTTTGTCAGACAATCTCTCGCCTTTTGGTAGACAGTTTGCTCTCAAGGGCAAGTTAGTCATGTCTTCCTGTCCGAGGTGCCAAGCTGACCTACATACTTGCTTATCAAGACAAAAGTAGAGATGGAGGCAAAAACATGCAGGATGCAGAAGGCCAAGTTTTGTGGCTGATGTGCTCTGCCCCATTGAAACAAGACAGTGGCTGGACCCAAAGCTCAGTGATGGCGGAATGCATCCTGCCAAGTTAGTTAAAGGAGCTGCAAGGATCCACAACAGTGTATGACGACAGGGAGACAGGAGGAACTAGGGGTGGCCTTGCCATCTCCCTGTTCTGTTCTGAGGATCCCAGAGTAAAGACAATTTGGACATCGGCTAATTTTCTGATCTATCGTCACTATTCTATGCCCATGGTTTTACTGCTTCCCAAAGGACATGGGGATAGGGTGAATGTGTAAAATTTATAAATGTCTTTTAGTCACGTGCTGTTAAAATATACCTGCTTTAAGCCAACCTAAAGTCAGGAGGCAGCAGGCAGACACTCAGAGAGAGCAGGTTTCTTCCAGGTTAAGGTGGTGGTGCCCACCTGTGATGGCAGCATGGAGGGGGCTGAGGCTGAGGCAGGAGGATTGTGAGTTCCTGACCATGTGGGCTACACACACACACACACACACACACACACACACACACACACCCTCTTTTGCTCCTGTTCTGGGGGCAGTCCGTTTCCCTTGGCTCCTGTAGGGCATCTGGGAGAAGTTTAAATAGACTCCCTCCTACCCCATCCAGAAACCAGAATACTGGGCTGAGGGTCTCACTAGCTCTTCCGATGACTCCTCTGTGTGTGTGGAGGATGTTTAAGATACCTTTCGCATTCATATGCGATGCGCACATTGAGCTGTTTTAACCCTGACTATTTAAACCACATCATTTCGGAGCTGCTGACACACCAGAGCCAGTGTGGGTGACGTGGCGTCATCTGGTAGCTTCACAATGAAAGCTAAGAGGTGTTCGCGGGACAAAGATACTCTGGCTCTATTTTAGGTCCTCCGCACCTAAATATTTCATTCTATAACCTCGCACCTAAATATTTCATGGCTTGAGCCAATCAGAGTCAACTCTGCGAGGGAAGGAGGAGCCTCCCATGGGCTGGAAATGAGCACGGGGAGGCGAGCAGCAGGGCCAGCGCTAACTCCGTGGGAAGCACAGGCAGCCATTTACATTGTCCATTTCCTACAGGGAAAACTCTCACCCTGGCAAGGACCATGGACATCCCACGGTCTGTTCAGAACTTCCGGTTCTTTGCTTCCTCTATCCTGCACCACACGACGGAGTGCACACAGATGGACCACCTGAACTGTATGCACTACACTGTCCGTACCCCTGTGGGCATTGGTAGGTAACGTTCCAGGAAAGCCTGTGTCAGAATGCTCAGAAAATTCTGGACAAGCGCTTACTAGGGACAGAATATGGAAACGCGAGGGGTTGATTTTTCTCTTTTATGTTGAAAATTCGTTGACTTTAAACATGATTTTAGTTCATTCTCATTGTATCAAATTCTCCGCCTTTTCCAGAAATGTCCTGGAGGGTCGCTGGGAAAGGGGATGAGATAAGGAGCGCTTTGTTTCTTATGATTAAAATAAGAAAACAAGAAATCCAGACAGTGCCGTGCACGGACTGCAGAGTTGCGTCTTTGCTTCCGGATTCCGAAAAGCTGGGACAATAGTTCACTTTTCTCTTTATAGGATTCAATAATGTGAGAAATTTGGGTCAATGAATAAATGTGTAGTTCAGCTGGATGCACGAACAGGCGTGTTCCTAGCGCTTGGACAGGGGAGGCAGGAGGATAAGAAGTACAAGGTTTTCCTTGGCTACACAGTGAGTTTGGGGTTAGCCTGGGCTGCACAAGACCCTGTCTTAAAAAGCAAACAAAGAAGCATTAAATAAATGAGTGTATGCTCCTTCAAGTAATGCCGGTTGTCTGGTAAAGAAGAGTTAACCTTTTGCCCCTTGCCCTTTGATTAACGTGTAAGTGTCTGCAATGATTGAGTGTAATCGGTAGGTGTCACTGTTTCCCTGAGAAGAACGCCATGCTTTGCCCGCTGCAAACAGCAGGGCCACAAAAAGAAAACAAGTGGAAACACCCTCTAGAAAACATTTTCCAAGGAGTTGTAGGAAGCTCTGATCTCCTATTAAGAAACGTACGAATGTATTTTGTTGCAAACACATTCTGTAACTCTTAAAGGACATATTTTTTTCTATGAGAAATTTAGTAGTATAAAATATACTTACATAGGACAAAATATAAAATAAAGTGAATTCTTTTTTTTTTTTTTTTCTTGAGACAGGGTTTCTCTGTGTATCCCTGCCTGTCCTGGAACTCCCTCTGTAGACCAAGCTGGCCTTGCCCTCTCAAAGTGTTTCGTTTATAAGGGAGAGCGTAAATGTGTGCAGGCTATGACAGAAAATGGACAGTTTAAGAACAGTGCATAGAGATACATCCAGTCACGCCCAACCTGTGAATGGGACCTAATACGCAATTATTTAACATTATTTAAAATATCCTGGGAGTCTTTGGGCCATTTTTAAAGTTAAGTGATGACAACACTTTGTCACAAAGTCCAGAGACTGGATGTCCCTTCTAAAAGTCAGGGGTGTTGCTACCCAGCAAACCGCCATGGTCAGAGTACAGTTGAACATGTGGACAGAATTTGATTTTAAGATCTTCTGTTGCCAGACTGGATTTCGCAGCTTGTGCGTCAGAGTCCATCAGCAGAACTGTTCCCTAGAGGAACATTCAAAATCATTTTGTGCCTGCTGCACACGCAGTTTAGCAAGGCCTGGCCTTGAATGTCTCAGTGACAGCAGGTTAGAAACAGAGTAGCGGAAGCCGTCAGGAACCAGCAACCTCGCTGACTAATACTACACTGGGAGAAGACTTTCTTCTCTTTCTTTCTCTTTTTTAATATTTAGTTATTTATTATGTATACAATATTCTTTCTGCGTGTATGTCCGCAGGCCAGAAGAGGGCGCCAGACCTCAATACAAATGGTTGTGAGCCACCATGTGGTTACCGGGAATTGAACTCAGGACCTTTGGAAGAGCAGGCAATGTTATTAACTGCTGAGCCATCTCTCCAGCCTGAGAAGGCTTTCTTTAAAAAGGAAAGGTCAGCCGGAGCAGTGGTGTGTGCGTCTTTAATCCCAGTACTCGGGAGGCAGAGGCAGGCGGGTTTTTGTGAGTTCAAGGCCAACCTGGTCTACAAAGTGAGTTCCAGGACAGTTAGGACTATTACACAGAGAAATTCTGTCTTGAAAAACCAAAAATAAAATAAAAATAAAAAGTAAAGCTCAATCTGCAGACTTCAATATGCATTCTCTTCAGACCGTATTGACAAGTTGTCAAGAGCCTTTAGCCCCAGAGCTTGTGTTGCCCTGGTTTCTAATTATAGTCGTGGCTCCCCAAGACCATGGTGCATGCGTTGATTTCGCTGTTGTAAGGAGTGAATTGCTTACAAGGATTCTAGAACAGCCCTTCCTGAAGCTGGCCACCAGGAAGTGACATTTGGGTTTCCAGGCAGCAGGGAATTTTGCTAGCTGGTCTGAGACATAGCCCTGCTTCTGCTCTTGTCCCTTAGCTGGTTTAATCTGCCCTTGGAATTTGCCACTCTACCTGCTGACCTGGAAGATAGCTCCAGCCATCGCTGCTGGGAATACCGTAATAGCCAAACCCAGTGAGCTGACTTCTGTGACCGCGTGGATGTTGTGTAAATTCTTGGATAAAGCAGGTACCAGGGTGTGGTGGGGGCAGGGAGGAGGCACGGAGCGAGGGCAAAACTGCCAGAGGCCACCTTCACTCAGCGCCGACTCCGAAGATGTCTTTTCATTTTGTAACCCTGATCCTGCCTGGTCATGTCTTCATCCGCAGCAGGGTTCTCTTCTACTGTCCCTTCCTTCCCTCTTTAACTCTAGCAGGACGCCACTCACGAATAGCGTCACCCTATAGGGTGAAGGCTGTGCAGTAAATACTGCAGGCTTATAGAGAGTCCTGATAACATCAAAGACACCAACCAGTTCGTGTTGTTATCATCAACAATCACTTTAGATTTAAGTCTGAGCTACCAGTCAATCTTGGAAGTTGAGTATTACTAGGTTTATACTAGTTACAATGACTACTAGATCCAGCCATTTCCAAGGGATTTAATACACATCCCTCAGCCTCTTTGCATTTGGGGCTGAAGTGGATAGGCCGTAACACCTACTAGTTTGCTCCTCATTTTCTTTCAGCTAATGGTTTAATGTCCTCACTTAGGCTTCCTTCCTGGTTTCATTTGGGATAGGATTCTGCATGGAGAACCCTGGCATTGTCCTGACACTTAAATCTCAGCAAGGGGCCTTTGAAAGGCCTCTCTCTGTTAGACTCCTTATCTTGTGAACCCCTACAGCTAGGATAGGAATGGTGACTGGGTAGTTGGAACAGATTTATCACCTTCTGTCTGGCCAACATGTTATGTGCTTCCTGACTTTCGGCACAGAGAAGGCTCAGTAGGGCTCTCCCGACTCCTTAGAATGGGCAACAAGTAGAAGCCTATTTCTCCTTCCCTCCCTTCCTACCTCCCTCCATCTTTCTCTCCTTCCTTCCTTCCCCACTCCCTCCGTCTGGATGCTTCAGAAGATAAAGCATGCACATTAACTTCCAGTGGAGTTTAGCTAGCTCTTTGGGATTTTAATGATAGGCTAAACCTGGGCTTGTTTGGAGAATAGCACGAGTCCTTGTTGGGAGGAATGAGGCCTCCCAACCAGTCTTCGAGATGACCTATATAGATGCCCCAGGCCCCTAGAAGATGGAGACCATGCCCACTCTCCCATTTCCCAGATGTGCCCATTCTTCATTATAAGCAGACCACCTTCTAATTCCATTCTTTGCAAAGTCAAGTCTTTGGTGCGCACATGGGCATCAGTGATTTCTTGCCAGCTTGCTGACTGTGGGTTCTGGTGCGGGAGAATTGTCTGTATTGTCAATCATATTTTAATAAAATGCTGATTGGCCAGGCAGGGAGTATAGGCGGGAAAACCAGACAGGAAGTAGAGGTGATGCAATGAGAACAGGAGAATTCTGGGAAGCAGGGAGGTTCCTCTGTCACTCCTGCGCAGACCACCAAAGAGGCAGCATGTAACTTGCCCAGCTGAGAAAGGTACGGAGCCATGTGCTAACATAGATAAGGATAATGGGGTAACATAAGTTATAAGAGCTAATAAGTAGCCTGACCTAATAGACCAATCAGCTTTATAACTTATAGAGATCTGTGTGGTTAATTTTCTCTGGGACTTGCCGACTGTGGGGTACTGTGCAGGACAGATACCCCAACAAGCCAGCCCTCACTACAGGGTTCTTAGAGTGGAGGAGAAGGGGGCTGTACCTCTTTTTCAAGCCTTAGCCCTTGAAAGGCTACATTCTTGTGTGTTCATGTGTTCCTGACCAATCTACCAACCACTCACCCCAGTCTTTATTTTGCAATTTCTGTTTGTCCACTAAATTGTTTTACTTCTCTGGCAACCAGAATCTCTTAAGAGTTGAGAGGGCAGTTATCTGTACAAAAATTTTATTACTGTCTGGTTCAGATGGCAGATGACACTGAGAAACCACACAAGCTGCTGCCTCTTAACCCGTGACTGTCAGACCCCAGGCAAACCGAGAAGGCTGACGTGCGTGGAAATCGGTCAGCCTGCGGAATGAGCTCGTTGTCCCATGGTGAGATATATACACGACACTCCTGTGTTTTCTGTCAGCCTCTGGAAAAATATCACAGTAAATATCAGACACGATTTATTAACAGCCCCCCTTATAGCGCTACTCTCCCATCGACCCGGAAGAGATGCCATATGTTGGAACTGCAGGGCCTCATCCATGGATGGGGGAAACTTGTCCTTGTTTTTCTTCTATCAGTGGCTCTCCTTCTAGACTTTTCTTTGCTCTTCTATGTGGTACACAGCGCTCCTCTAGCTGTGATGTATCAACCAAGGTTGGCCTAGATTGGATAAATGTATATAGCGTATAGTGGCAGAGTGTGCTCGGCATCTGTCCTTTTACACATGTGTGCATTCATGTGAATACACATCCAGGCACCTGCACAGTCCTTCACCCCCGACAAGAATTTAATCCCGAAAAGAAGTAAACATATACATGTAAATATATGTTTAAAGTGTCTTGCTGTAGAAATGATCGAAGTGCCTGTTTTTGGATGTTCTTGGTGTTTGTTGCATGATTTGGGGTGGTGGTGATGCTGTACGGAACCATGGGTGCAGGGCCTCAAGTCAAAAATTATCCCGTCTGGGACAAGGACCCCTCCTGCTTCTCTGGGCCGAGACAGTCGCTGTCGTCACATCTCTGCAGGCCCACACAGCTGTTTACTGAACACCGTCACTCTGCTTTGCCACTTCTAGGTATCAAGTTGGAGCGAGCACCCGCAGACGCTCAGGTTGCTTGATAGTACCTGCAAGTCAGCCCCTGGAGCTTAGCCAGTTTTGTAGAACACATTTCTCAGCAAGTCCTTTACCCTGCATCTTTCCAGGCCAGAGCGCCCAGAGACATGCCTGCTCATGGAGTCTATGAGCGGAGATGACGCTGTAGCATTGGCTTTGCTGTTATACATCAGCCAGTATAAAATCTCCAGGGGCTGCCAAACCCACAACCCCCACCCTCCCAGCTTTGGGACTCCCAAAGGAGAACTTCTGTATTTCTTCAGCTGTCCTCCATAAACCTAGGAGAATAAAACCGCTGATTTTATTTCCCATCCAGGTGTTCCACCGGGTGTGATCAATATTGTGTTTGGAACGGGGCCCAAGGTTGGTGAGGCCCTGGTGTCCCACCCAGAGGTACCCTTGATTTCCTTCACTGGGAGCCAGCCCACAGCTGAGCGCATTACCCAGCTAAGTGCCCCCCACTGCAAGAAGCTCTCCCTGGAGCTGGGAGGCAAGAATCCCGCCATCATCTTTGAGGATGCCAGTCTGGAGGAGTGTATTCCAGCAACCGTTCAGTCCAGCTTTGCTAACCAGGTATGAGTCCCGCTCGCACGGACCCTATCAGATGGGATCTGTTCTGACACAGAGCCAAGTCCACGGGGTTTGATGATGGTCCTGCTATTTTTTTTCTGCAAGTAGGATCAGTTATAGTGTTATCCTGACACCCAGGAGTGGCCTGGTGCGGGCACAGTTTCTTTTTGTCAAGTTCCTCGTCTTGAGTCACACGACTTTTATCGAGTACCAGTCATGGGCAGAATGACGGATTCTGCAACTCTAAGCATCTCCATTTCTTTATTTACACAGTCGCCTGTCTCCCCTTTGCACCCACATATCCTATTAGTAGGTTTTCTTCTCTCCCCAAAGTATCCCTGGTGCCTTTACACCCCGAGTTCCTATTTCCTGTAACACTCCAAAGCAAGTTTCTGAGCCTGGAGTGGCAGGGAACCTCAGGCCACCTTTGCCACTTCTATTATTATTACATCACAAATATTTCTGTGGGCTCCGTCATTTCTGTCAGGTTCTTCAAAATCACAGCCTCCCAGAGGAGTAAGAACCCTAGACCAGAGTCACTGGGCAACAGCTCTTCCCACAGATGGGAGCGATGCCTTCATTTCTTTACCTTTACGATAATGATGCTTCCTTCCCGAGGGCTTCTGGGAATGTTTAGTGGCTTTCAATGAGTTTTTTCATGATAATGGTAATGATAGTCATTTCTTTTACCATAATTTCCAAAGAAGATAGCTAGAAACACAGTGTTTGGGTATTGGTAGACAATTCAACGTTATAACAAAAGTGATTTAATTATTAAACTTAGCATATGTCCAGTAAACACTAAACTAGTGATCAAGTGCTTCAAGACAAGAGAGGCACACACTCTGAGAATTGAGATAGGGGAAGTGGGTTGACAGATTGTATAAGGTAGCCGCGTGCTAAGCGAGGGGACACAGACTGAGGCTACTCAGCTACCAGGGTCCTTTTAGGACTTGGTTCAGCCCACCAAACCTTTCTTTGAGGGAGAGGGGTATGTTAAGGTATCAATGAGAAAAAGATAAGATCAAGCCAAGACAACAGATGGATTTTAAGCAAACTATAATAACTTCTTTATTTGCTTTAGCTGATTGACGAGTTCCAGGCAAAGCATATTTCTCCTTTAATTGAAGATAATTGGCTTCAGGGGAGGAAGGGGTAAACTCTCAGTGTGACCTTGGGTATATATTAATTCAAAACTCTGTTTCCTAACTGTGAACTGAGAATGCTAACACACTGCAGAACTTTTGTGGGAAAAAGTATCCAAATCAGTGCTTGGCATGGCATAGGGATTCAGTGAATGAGCTCCTTCCTTTGCTCATTCCCTTTGGAGTCGTCCTTTCTGCGATCTCAGTGTGAACTATGTCTTCCTAGCATGAAATGATGGGAAATTTGGTAAAACTCTCAAGTCTCTCCACCCTTTGCATAGGGAACTTATGCAAATGAACTCAACAGGTGTCTGGCCATCTTCCAAGTCACATAGGCAGATGGGATAGTGGTGCTATTGGGAAAAGAATTTATTATTTCAGAACATCAACTGCTTAATTTGGACAATAAACCTTTGTGCAAATACCAAGATAATTAGATGCATCCTGTTCCCTAGGATTGTTGTAAACACCAAATATTAATGTGATAAAAATGTTATTAATATTTGTGCATGCATATACTTTCATGCATTTTCCTTTGAAATGTTTCGATGTGGTTTATAAACTATTTCATATTTAAATGACAGTTAGGATTGTTTTTCTCTCCAAAGCATACCAGGACCTATCCCTGAACACTTGGCATCTCTATTTAGGTATCTAGTGGGCATTGGAACCTAACAAGCCCACAGCACAACCCTTGCTCTTCCCCTCTCCCCACCCACTGGAAAACGACTCTTCTCTTTGCCTCCCATTTGTCCTTTCACGGAACGGCATACTGTCCAAAGTGGTGCAAAGCCCAAAGCTTGGAACAGCCTTGTTCTTGCTCAATTCCTTGTATCTATATCTGACCTATAAATAAATTTGTTGCCTCTATCTTTAACACATATTCTAAAACATTACCATTCTAGTGTATCCATGAAGGTCTCCTACACTTTAGGGGTCCCACACCAATCAAGAATCCTGAATTCAGTGGAAACATACGTCTTTGCTCCCCTCCCACTGTTACCTGCTCAGTAGAAGCTACCGACATTGATTTCAGCCTTTAGAATAGTTCCCTCACTCCTCACTCTGGTTTCCTTCTGTTTTAGTTTTGCACACAACGTTGTGAATGATCATCTGGAAATGTAGCTCTCAGGGTCAGGGGAGAGAGCTCAGTTGGTAAAGCACTTGCCATGCAAGTGTGAGAGCCTGGTTTAACCCCCTGGAGCCCATTTAAGAAAGCCAGCCACACACTGTAGTCCTAGGATTGAGGCGATGAAGATGGGTGGGTCCTCTGGCTCAGGGGTCACTCAGCCTGGTCTACACAGAGAGCTCTAGGCCACTGAGATGACCTTGTTCTAAAAAAACAAGACACCCAAACAAGCAACCACAAGAGGAAAACACAAAGCAAATTGCTCCTGAGTAACGAGACCTGAGGTGGTTCTCTGGCTTCCACATGAACACACACACACTACATAACCCCCTCACATGCACACACACACACACACACACACACACACACACACAGACACACACACACATATAGACACACACATCACGTATGTGATGTGGGATGTACTTCTGTATATGTGCTGCTTTTATTGGTTAATGAATAAATTTGCTTTGGCCTATGGCAGGGCAGAATATAGCCAGGCTGGAAGAGATATATATATAGAGAGAGAGTAGGTGAGAAGACAGATGCTAGATTCTTACCTATAAGCCACAGCCTCATGCCTATATACAAATTAATAGAAATGGGTTAATTTAAGATGTAAGAGTTAGATAATAAGAAGCCTGAGCTAACCGGCCAAGCAGTGTTGTAATTAATATAGTTTCTATGTGATTATTCGTGTTTGGGCAGCTGGGAATGAATGAGCAGTCTCTGCCTAAAAATGGCGCCCAATGTAGCCATTTGTATCTTAAAGGTTATTGGCTGAAGGAGTTTACACAGCACATATGTACCACACATATACATATACATAATGCATACATATATAACACATACATATGATAAATACACATGCATATACATAAAAGCACACACATGCATTCACATATCAAACACACACCCACACATACATATATGCATATATGTAACATGAGGGGGCCGGTTTGTTATCTGTCCCGCCCGGTACCCCACAGCGGGCAAATCCCAAAGAGAAATCACACACAGGACTCCATAAGGTTATAAACTGATTGGCTCATTAGGTCAGGCTACTTATTGGTTCTTATAACTTATGTTACCCCATTATCCTTATCTATCTTAGCCACATGGCTCAGTACCTTTTTCAGCTGGGCAGATTACATGATGTCTCTTCGGTGGTCTGCACAGGAATGACTGAGGAAGTTTCCTGCTTCCCAGACTTCTCCTGTTCTCATTGCATCACCTCTACTTCCTGTTTGGTTTTCCCGCCTATACTTCCCGCCTGGCCAATCAGCGTTTTATTAAAATACATGCTTGACAGAATACAGATAATTCTCCTGCACCACATATACACACAGACATAATATAAATCTGATCACATTACTCTGTGGTTTCCTTTCCATGATGCTGAGAGTGAAACAAAGTCCTTCTGAACTTTTGAGAGTGCCAACTTGCTCCCCTCTTTTTCCTGCCATCTTCCCTTCACTCCCGTCCTCAGCTCACCCACCTCCTTGCTTTGTCACCTACACCAGCTCCAGTCCCACAGTGGGTTCCCCACTCAAACCACTGGAACCTCTCTCCTCCCAGTCTTTACTTAATCCAGCTCCTTCGTATCAACCAAAAGTTCCTTCAAATATCTCCTCTGTAAGTGCTGTTCACAGGTTCCTTCATTAAAAATCCTTAATTTTATCATTTGCCTAGTGATCCTCTATTGTTCTGATAAGTTTCTGAAGTTGTATCATGTAGTGGATGTTTGCTTCTGCTGTTGTCTGTCTTCCTGTGAGATTATGTGTTCCGTGTGGTAGGGACTAGTCCTGCTGACAGCTGGATCTCATTGCCTGGACCAGTGCCTGATACATGGCAGATAATCAAAAACATGGGGCATCTTTCCATGAAGAATGTCCCCAGCTTTATCATTGTCTTCACTCTTGGCAGGGGGAGATCTGCCTCTGTACCAGCAGGATCTTCGTCCAGAGGAGCATCTATAGTGAATTTTTGAAGAGGTTTGTAGAAGCTACCAGAAAGTGGAAAGTTGGAATGCCCTCTGACCCGTCAGCCAGCATGGGTGCTTTGATAAGTAAAGCACATTTGGAGAAAGTAAGTGATCTATGTCATGTATGTTCCAGAAAGTTCTTATTTAGAGAGAAACTCAGAGGCGGGGGATGGTGGTACAAACCTTTAATCCAGCACTTGAAAGGCAAAGGCAGGTGGATCTCTGAATTCCAGTCCAGCCTTGTGTACATAGTGGGTTCCAGGACAGCCAGGGCTGCATAGTGAAACCCTGTCTTAAAAAAAGATGGTGAAGGGGAGGGAGGAAGAAAGACAGAGACAGACAGACAGACAGACAGAGAGGGTGTGTGTAAGAGAGTTGCATAGCAAACTTACGCAAATGAATCCAACAGGTTATTTAAATGAATCCAACAGGTTATTTGGCCATCGTCCAAGCCACATAGGCAGAGGAGAAACTCAGGGGCTGGAGAAGTGGCTCAGTGGGATTTGGATTCTAGCACCCACACTGGGAAGTTTTAAATATCTGTAACTCCAGCTCCAAGGGATCCAACTCTCCCTTCTGGTATCCATGGGCACATGTACACACATACACACATAAGTCTTAGAGAGAAACTTGGTGTAAGCAGAGGACATACCAGGCTTTGAAATATTACTTTTGAGAAATTATCAGCTATGGAAAATTGTTTCTCATGGACCAAGAGTAGAATGGAACCCTTCAGACACTTGCTTGAGCCTCTCTTCCCCATCCTGAGAGCAAATGGTTCCCTCTGAATGAGACTTTTTCAGCCCATCATATATAA
This sequence comes from Myodes glareolus, assembly GCF_982192425.1. Lineage (NCBI taxonomy): Eukaryota > Metazoa > Chordata > Mammalia > Rodentia > Cricetidae > Myodes > Myodes glareolus. Next base: position 113,334,456 of record NC_142026.1, on the reverse strand, counting down.
AACTACACTCCCTAGAATGTCCTCTAACTCTCCAATGCTTTATTTTTTCCATTGTTTCTTTTTTTAGGTCTGTTTTATGTGTATGAGTGTTTGACCTGCATGTGGGTCTATGTACCATGGGTATGTCTGTCACCTGAGAAGGGCAGAAGAGGTCATTGGCTATTTAGGGATGGTTGTGAGCCATCACGTGGGTGCTGGGAACTGAACCAGGCCCTTGTCAAGATCTTCAAGTGCTCTTAACTACTGAGCCATCTCTCCAGCTGGCTCCGCAATTCTTCAGACTGCCAACACAAAATCTGTACTTCTTCCCTCAGTGGCTGTCTTCCCTTGAGCAGAAAGGGGCCAAGTTCATTCACTGCTGTGTTCTGAGACTAGAAAATCTCAAGAAGCACAGCAGTGCACAGTATTCATTGGAAGAGGGATTGAAAATTCTCTTTTTGGTGCCTGGCTTAAAGTACTTGGGATCAGATCTAGACCCATGGGTTCTGGACATCTCTCTTGCTGGGATGACTCAGCGTGGACTCCAAATGGAAAAGAAACTCAATTACCCAGCCTCCATCCAAGAAAGCACTCATGTCATTATCTCTGAGTCACTGGGCTCACTTAGGAAATAATTTATTTTACATTATAATCAGCTATACTGTATTGCCTACATTTGTTTTTAGAGTGTAATCAGCAGTAATCTAGAAATCTTTTTTTTTTCTTCTGGAATCTTAGCTACTTAAGACATCTTAAGTCTTACATATTATTCACTTCCCACTTCCTTTGAAACCCTTTGATTATGTCTTTGAGAAATGCATACATTGTATTCTGATCATATTCACCCTTCCCCCAATTCCTCCAAGTATTATCCCACACCCACCCACATTTGTGTCTTCAGTTTCTACCCCATCAAGTTCAGAGTGCTGTCTATGTACTCTCGGGGGCGTGGCCATCCCCTGTAGTGCTGTCAATCTACCAGGGACAATACCTTTAAGAAAGCTAACTCTCCCTCTCCCAGCAGCATCTGTTACCTATAGCTACTCAACTGGGGGTGGGACTTTGTGCTCACTTCCTCCCTCCATGCTGGAAAGTTGATTGCCTAGAGCTAGGGCTGGTCTTGTGTGTGACTTCACACGAGCAATTGCCCTGTTTTCTGCAGAAAGCACTGTTTCGTGTAGTCAGCCTCTGGCTCTGGCTCTTCCGGTTTTTCTATTTCCCTCCTCTGCAAAGATCCCTAAGGAGGTGGTGTGGTATGGATGGTCCGTGTATGACTGAATACTCTTTGGTCTCCAATGTTCTGCCCTATGACCAGCTGTGGACCTGTGTGTTTATTACCATCTTCTGAAAGAAAAAGCTTTTCTGATGAGGATTAAGAGATGTACTGATCTATGGTTAACAATAAATCATTAAGAGTCATTTAATACTATGTTATGTCTCTTTAACAAAATAATAATAGTAGATTCTCCCCTGGGGTCAATGGCCTCTCTAGCCACAAGTTCTTGGAACTGATACTAGTACCAGATAAGGGATTCCTTTCTGTAGAGCAGATCTTAAATCCAACCAGAAGATGGTTGGTTACCCCCGTGATATGTATGCTAATATTGCACCAATGAACGTATCTGTGTGAATATTGTTATTGTAGCCTGCAGGGTTTACATATGGGCAGGAGAGATGATTATTTTTCTCCTCTTGAAGTATGTGTAGCAATTTCCATGGCTATAAAAGCTAGCCAGTAGGGATGAAGCTTCCATATCAAAAACAGCTTCATTTCCCCATGTTCTATGACTCAAGTATGTGATATCTTCAGTAAGACGGTAACCAAAAATAAAGAAGGTTTATGAGACCTCACTGGCCAGTAACTTCAATGGAGGTAATCCATTCCTGGCATTGGACACTTTACTTGTTAGCCTGTGGTGTCTAGTAAGAGCATTGTCACCCAGTTGTAGGGAATTTCCAACTTCTTACAATGAACACACCTCTATCCCCTGCAAACACACACACACACACACACACACACACACACACACACACAGACAGAGAGAGAGAGAGAGAGAGAGAGAGAGAAAGAGAGAGAGTTTTCTACCTAACTACAGGGTATGTCTGAGTATGGATTAAGCGTATTGTTTACTAGCTGCATGAACCCTATATACTTCCTGAGGCACAAATTGGAGATAAAAATAGCTGATAGAATATAGAAAGAATTAAGTGACAATACATGAATTTACTTATATTAGTGCCTGATATTTAGGCATGAGATAATCTCCCTGCCATTTACAAGAGGGCTAAATATTCAAGTTTGGGGGAACTCCTCAGCCTTTAGGCTTTGCCCCTGAGTGCTGACAAAACCCTTGCTTCCTAAGCACTGACCTTGTATTGCTTTTTGATCATTAGAGAATACTGATTTTTCTGCTGGTGTGCGTAAAACACCAAACGGCAAGAGGTGTGTAATTATGGTTTTTTTCATCTCCTCAGGTCAGAGGCTACGTGATGAAAGCTCGTGCTGAAGGGGCCCAGATTCTGTGTGGTGAGGGTGTGGACCAGCTGAGTCTTCCCCTCAGACACCAGGCAGGCTACTTCATGCTGCCCACGGTGATAACAGATATTAAGGATGAGTCCTGCTGCATGAAGGAAGAGATATTTGGTCCAGTGACATGTGTTGTCCCTTTTGACAGTGAAGAGGAGGTGATTAAAAGAGCTAACAGCGTTAAGTACGGGCTGGCAGCTACAGTGTGGTCAAGCAATGTGGGGCGCATCCACCGGGTGGCTAAGAAGCTCCAGTCGGGTTTGGTCTGGACCAACTGCTGGCTCATCAGGGAGCTGAACCTGCCTTTCGGGGGGATGAAGAACTCTGGAATCGGAAGAGAAGGAGCCAAAGACTCATTCGACTTCTTCACTGAAATAAAAACCATCACCATTAAGCACTGACTCCTTCCTGTGGAGAAGCAGCTGCGGCCAATGCCAGACAGCAGAGGATCACTGTTGGACCGCAGAAGACAGAAATCTTAGCATGTGTTCAGCCATGTCTTGACTTGCCCTGAGACTAGCTCTTGCTGACCTTCACTAGCTGGTATTTTTTACCAGCTTGTGAATAAAAAATACAGCTTTTAATGTGCAATGAGAACAAGAAAGAGGAGATGTAACAAAGCCAACCAGCTGGCAGTCTCCCTGGTCCTCATGTTATGGCTGCATAGATGTCATCGTTTGACTGGATTCTTGAAAAGCTGCCCAAATCAGATATTTTCATTTACAAATAAATGGCAAAATAAAAACGAAGGCCTACAAAGCTGGAGACCAGGAAGTTGGCTTGCTGTCCAAGCATGAGGAACTGAATTCAGATCCCCAACATCGGTGTAAAAACCTGACATGGTGGCACATAACACCCACTACATACATGTGCGCATGCACACGCACATATACACACAACCACCACCACCACCATCAACAACAACCGCAGCAAACCTGAAGTGGTCAGCCCCTGCCCCCATCATTTTCTACTCTGATGAAGCTGTGGAGATGGTCACCTTAACTCCCCAGCCACTGGCAAACTGATTGAAACTTGGCTGACTCCATTGATAACAGGAAGTGATGGTTGTAAGGAGCTTGTAAGTGTCAAGCATGACAGGTCTTACTAAACATGTCTGGTAAGAATAGAGGAAAGCAAAGTAGTGGTTGCTTTTTAGAGAAAACTAGGAACACGAAACCTAGTTTGATCCCTTTTCACTGTCAAGCCCAGTTAACTCAAAGGAGCAATAAATTGTTCATCAGTTTGACATACGCCTGGAGGTGTCCATTACTTGTCTTATTCTCATTCTCTTAGACGTATAGCTTTTCCTACTAGTAAAAGTCGGTCTAACGCCCGATTCGCACATCCTCTGAACATTCTGAGGAAAACACTGAGGTTGACAGAAGTTGAGGAGCAGCCTCAGGGTCACACAGAAGGCAAGAGGCACAGGTGGGATTTGAACGTCAGCCTTTGAAGCTCAGGACTTCTGTCCCCTTCGCTCCTGCTGTGGGTTGTGCTCCAGAAGCAGGGAAGCACTTGTGGTTCTGGTAGACATTGTTGCAGGTCTCCTTTCCGGATCTCCCTCCTTGCCTCCTCTCTCAGTGGTTCCATTTCTCCTGAGTGAGAGGCCTACGCAGCAGCTGTGCAATTCAGGTGCCTCCTTCAGTTCTCCCCTCTCCTCACTCACTGGGTCTCTTAGCTGCTTGGACTCCTGAACTTCTCAGCTCAGTTCCTTCCTTTTGAACTCTGAATTTATTGCATGGTGCTCGCTTCTCTCTCTTTCTTTCTTTCTTTCTTTCTTTCTTTCTTTCTTTCTTTCTTTCTTTCTTTCTTTCTTTCTTTCTTTCTTCTTTCCTAACTGAGACACATAACCTACATTAGCTTAGCCCATGACCAATTCTGAGTATCACCAGAGGAGATTTCAGTAGCTCCAGTCATTTGGAATCTCTATCTTCAGGCTAGATGTTGATCAGCTGGAGTTGGGAGGGAAGAGCGGAGGCTGATTGAGGTTCCTGGCTATGTACCTTTCCTCGTCTTATTGACTACAAATGTGTTGCGCATGGCAAACTCTGAGGAGTCAAGAACTGGATATTTAAAGCGTATTGTTTAAAGCTATCCATTCAATTAGTAAACCTCGTAAAATAGCAATGTAACCTAAAAAAACTCGAAGGCAAAAAGCAGATGTGGAAGGGTAGGGAAAGGGTGTCAGGATAGAGCTCATTCATTGTAGCGAGCTATACTTGTTATTTGAAGCTGCTAACGCCAGAAATATAGGTGTAAACATTTGTTAGTTCAATGGTGTTGAAGACCTAAAAGCAGAGCTACTTAAGATAGATTCTTTTAGCTTAGTGACACATACCTATCTACAATCCTAGCCCTTGGGAAGCTGGGGCAGGAGGATTGTTATGAGTTTCAGACTAGTGAGAAAATATCTCAAAAAGATTGTTTTTCCTCTTGGGGATAAAGAACAGAATATTGGAAAGGAAAATGTTGGCTTCAGGAATAGACCAGCTTACTTCAATTTGTGAACAATGTGTCCTTTTTGATTATTCTCGCTCTATATTCTAATGCGCTGTTGCTAGCCTGCTTTAGAAAGTCATATATATATATACATACATATATATACATACATACATACACACACACACACACATATATATATATATATTTCCATACTCCTAACTGATGCTTTTCCAGAATGTGGAGGTTGGGAACCATGTGCTATGTTGTTGTAGAATATACCAGGCCTTGAACTCCTAACTAAGCTGCTTTTAGGAGGCTGTGGTAGCCTAACGTCTTGGAAGCCAGCACAAGCTACCGGAAAGAGCCCTTTCTTCCACAGATACCTTGGGATGTCTGCCTTGGTCATGTGAAAGGACACTATCTTCCGCTTGCTCAGAGCTACCTTCTCTCATGAGAGGACTTGGGAGACAGACCTGGTCACTCCTGCCTGGTCAGAGGTGGCAGGAGGGTGTTCTGGGTTCCAGACCTTTAAAATCAAGTCTCAACTCTTAAGTCTTTTTCACTCTGTGCCTGACTCTCTCCTGTGAGTTTCCATTATCCTCGTGCTGGCGACCCCTGAAGCTGTCTGTGGCTATTTAAGTGGGTACATTAACTCCTCGAACGTTCCGAGGGCAAGTCCCTCCATTCAGGTCTCCCAGTGAGGGTTTAGGAGCCTGTCTTGGGATATTTTGATTGTGGATCCTAAAAGGAGGCTTCTGGAACATATTCTGGCATTCATCATCTATCTGGGGAGTGGTCTGGAAAGTTCACATCGCTAGTCCTGGCTGCCAAGCTGAACTGCACTGGGCACTGATGATTCACCCCAAAGCCTATGCAATCCATTGCCGTCACTACTCTTTGACTTCTGCCAAATGAACAGTAGGCAGTTCTGGTAAGAACCATATTTCCGATTGCAGCTGGCCGTGCATCATATGTGGATAATTTGCCTAATCTTGCCTGTTGTCTGAAGAGGTGCCATCTCCACGAGTTTGATTATGGCTTTCTCATCCCACGCCTCCTCCCATTACTCCTCCACATGCCTCGGTCCAGTCTCACCCGTGGAGATGTCATTATCCTCCAATCTCATAATTGCATTTAATTCCAGTGTGACTCAACAATCTCCCAGAAGGCTTTGTAAATTACTCACCAGAATATTAAGGACTGTCTATATAAAGTGAATGAATCATAACATATTAGATTACCAGAGACCTTGAGATCACCCTCTCTTCCCCTAGATGGACAACGGAGGCATAAATGAAGTTTCCCTGCTTCCTAAAAATATTAACAGCAAAAAGGGCTCTGTCAGTAGAACTGGATATAGAATGTGCAGGACGTCCAGAAATACGCAAGCACCAAGGACCCGGAAGTCTTCTGAGGACAATGAAAAAGTCATTGCTAATTCTGAGGAGTAGTTTAGACTCCTCACCCCCACACTGTTAGCAGCTGGCCTTTGTCTCCACTGAGGGTGAGTTATGGAGGCAAAATTATTCTTAATCAGAGCTTTTGGAATTGAATTTATGTATGAAACAAGAAGTATATTATTCTAATGCTTGCAGCTCAGAGGAGTGAATGGCAGGCAAGAACCAAATTCTGTTCCCCAGAGGACTCTAAGGCCGGGTGGTACCCAGAGGACTCTAAGGCCGGGTGGTACCCAGAGGACTCTAAGGCCGGGTGGTACCCAGAGGACTCTAAGGCTGGGTGGTACCCAGAGGACTCTAAGGCCGGGTGGTACCCAGAGGACTCTAAGACTGGGTGGTACCCAGAGGACTCTAAGGCTGGGCGGTACCTGTGTGGGAGCTTTGAGCCTCTGGATGGGAGGCAGTCCTGATTTTCTGTAATGGTTGTGACAGCCGGTGAGCTGTGGGTCTCTGCAGCTCTAGCTGCCTGCTGCATGTGTGGGAGCAGGTCCTGCATGGGGCACACAGTTCTCAGTATCACACTGTATGGTCACGTGTGAGGTCACAAGGACCGCCACTGAGAAAGAAGAACAGAAATTCTCTTGAAATTCCAAGCAGGAGATAGCTGATTTTTACATATCATTCTTGAGAAAACAAAGCGTGTAAGAATCACTGAGCTAGGTAAGAGAGCCTCTGTCAGGGTGGTTAGGCCTTTGCAGGACGTTTGGCCTGTTTGATCCAAAGAGCTCAGTAAATCACATCCTTTGAAAGTCCCTTTTGAGTTCATGTTTAGGCATTTGGGGGAATGCCCTCTTCCACTTAATGCTGATAAGCCTTGAGCAGCAGTGCTCAGGGGCTAATTATAACTCTCTGGGGCCACTGGCTGGGACTTGGGCTGAGTGAATGGTTTGTGTTCAGGCCAAGTTCTGTCATCAGGGTGGAAGCAAGACTGTCTCTACTGTCCCCATGGAAGCAACACTAAAATGCTTACTGGAACTGTGACTCCCAGCTGAGACCTCCCCTCCTACTCTTGCCCTCGCCCTTGCCTTCCTCTGCTGTCCTAAATAAAGGGGGAGCGTTCCCATCTCCTGGACTCTTTGCTGACAGGGCACTGCGCCCTTTCCTCAAGATATATTTAGTACATTCTAATCTTGAGAAAGACAAACTCCCTGACTGGTAAAGTTAGAGATAGTTAGAGAAGAAAACCCCTTCTCTGGAGTTCGTGGAACTGTCAAAGTGATAAGGAACGGAAAGGCTGCTTCAGGTCAGACTTCCCACTGTCTCTGAACCTTTGAACCCTGTTGTTTTGGGATACACTAGAGCATCCGCATGGCATGCTAAGGTGAGTGTGGCCATGTCTGCCTTCGGCTATGTCGTCCACCATGAATTGCTGTAAGAAGCAAGGACCCGGGGAGATGACCTGAGACACCTAAACGATGCAGAGGTGATGGGACAGCTCCGCACACTCACACGCTCATCCGCCTCCCCTTCCTGCAGGAAGTGCCTACTTTTTTCTTTGCACATACAGCTTGGAAATGACTTTGTGAATATTAGCAGCAATGCAAGGCTTGGAGCCAGCCATACAGAAGGCATTATTTCCTTGCTATGTTTTTAAAGCTCTTAAGGAGCCCCAAGTCTCCCTTTTCCTTTTTTTTGGGGGGGAGCGCGGAACTTAAACATTCTGAACCATATTGAAGCATCATTTCTGAGCTTCCTAAACAGTGTCTTGAAAATGGGTTTCACTCCTCCATTCTCTACAGAGTGAAAGTTCTCTGAAGGCCAGGGGTTTTTCCATATTAGATCTTTGTCAATATTGCTTTTATAGCTAACATCCAAGCTCATTGTCTCAGACAGAAGCAGAAACTGTAAAAATCTTGACCATACTGAATTGCATAAAAAGATCCAGAATCACTGTATGAGCCGTTGTAGGACCCGGATAAAGCACACACTTGTTTACAAAGTAGCAGAGACTTAAGTTTCAGTCACCAACTTATTTTTGCTGGGTTTTGAGGAAATCCCAGACACCCAGCAAATGAGAATACTGCAGCCAGGTGTCCTGGCTCATCTGACAATGCAAAGCAGATGCCAGCTGCCGGATGCCAGATGCCAGCTGCTTGGCAGAAGGAGAAGACCTGAATTCTGGGAGATGGAGCCACAGTCCCCAGACTACTCTTCAGAGAGATGTGAATTGGCCCCATCCTTCATGCAGATGGACTGTGCTCAGAGAGCTTATTAAGTGTGACCTACATTGCTCTCCCTCTGGGGTCTCCTCTCCAAGGTGTGGCTAAGAGGCTGGGGTTTATGTAACTCCTGCCTTATAACTCCTGCATGAATACAATATTTCTACAGTGTAATGGGAATGAGATGCGAAAAAGTGAATACAGTTTCAGACAGAAGAGGGAGAGTAGGTACCAATATGTCGATGCAGTAAGAGAAAGACTACACTGAGCAAATATTAAAACCAGAGTAGCATTTTGTTGGAATTTCAAATCAGGAGGAGGATGTGTGTGTTTTGGGATGAAACTCATTAAAACAGTGAGTTCCTCTCATCAAGTGAAGCCTTCTAGCAAGGAGATGTGGTCACGGAAAGAAGATTACAGCCTGGGACAGAAGCATTGCTGAGTTCCTGGGCTGTCACTCAAGCTTCTACTCCGCCTTTCTAAAGACCATGGAGCCATTCCCCAACTTCTTTCATTCTGGGTTAGTCCTGCAAGGCCGACAGCAGTGAGCTGCCAATGTGGTCTACAGTAGACAACGTGCTTTTCATCCTGTTTGCGGGGAGGAGAGGAAAAGTTTTACTTTGTCTTTTTTTAGGTCTTGTCTTCTCAAGATCTTTAGCCGAGCCAGGCAAATGAAACCAAGAGAGGAAAGATTAAGAAGAAAAGACATTTTGAAATGAAAACTTAAATGCATGAGGATTCTACAAAAAGGGGGAGAGAGAGGAAGGAAGAGAGGGCAGGAAGACCTAAAGAAGTATTTAGACTTAGGGGCCCAACCATTTTAACAACAGGTGATAAATTGTAGAAGAATGGCCAAGCGAAGGAAAGAGGGCTGGCAGTGACCTGTGAGAAGGTAATTATGGGGAATTAGTGGTAGACCAGGGAAGTCTGTTTACGTAGACTCACTGGACACTCCTGTCTGTTGATAAGCATCACCCTCTTCCTGGTACGGGAGTGATTCTTCACAAAGAGAACTAGGTCTTTTTTGGATGTCAACAGGGGAAGGCAATGAGCTCTTCCTATGCTTGCTTGCACTCAAAATAATTCTTACATCAAAGTAATATATTTCGGAGTGGCATAGTCTGAGTTTCATTTTGAATATCTCTTATTTCATAAAGAAGGAACCACACAAACAACAAGTCTATCTGGAGAAATATCAGGAACGCTAAGGTAGTATATTCTGAGAACAAAAGAGGCCTCGTTAGGGAGTCAGTGACATGGGTGCTGTGGGTAATTAGGGTTTCTCAGCCTCCCTAGTACAGGAAATCACTTGAGCATAGATAAAGCAGAAATGGCCTCCAAATTCTGCACTTCCTGATTCTAAGCTTAGCCCAGAACTGAAATGAAGAAAGAGGGCCACTTGATAAAGCCACTCCTTGAGGAAACTTTTAGAAAAAGAAGGGGAATTGATCCACCAGGACCATGTCCACCTGTCATGAGAAACTGGGAGGAGAGCTCTGTGGCGTGTAGAGTGGAAGGGGACTTTCCCCCCTGGAGAACTGGATTTTTCCCCACAATTTTACACATAGAAGGTTTCTTTTCAGTAATAACTTGGAGCAGACGTTTCATCCAGGATTTTATTTTTCAAGGCATTATGGTGCCAAGAACTGAGTAGACTGTTCTGGTGCCTGTTACAGACTTCTAGGATTAATCAGTGGAGACCGGAAGGAAAGTGGGTTCGACATCTCATTTCACAGAGCATTTTTGTGTGATAGGAACTGAAAAGATCACTGAAAAGAAAGGATAAAAATACAAACACATAAATAAATACATAAAATATAAAACAGATTGCCAATTACCATAAAGTGACATTTGCCTCCTGAGAAAAGCATTAGGTAGGGAGGTCTGAAGACGCAGGCCTAATAGATTGCTGGAGAAAAAAGCACACTGGAATTCTGGGAAAAATGGTGTGTTCATGAATGTTTCAAAGTCTTAACAGAATATACTGGGATTACTCTAGCCTTTTCTGAATGGTGAGTCTATTCGTCAGTAAATCAATGGGCACTTGCCAAAGATTTCTTCAAGACAACAGCGTCTTTTATCGCTGTGGGAGGCAGCCATGATAAGCTAAGTATGGGCAGGTCACCCAAAGGCAGTTCTTTACTTCAACCATTATCACCTGCCAGAGTAGGACTCGGCCATTGATAGATAAATTTAAATGGAGGCCTGAGTCTCAGTAGTTTACCCTGAAGCAATACCTGGCTGCAGGAAGAACCACAAACTGAGATTACCAGAGCACCACCCAAAAACAGACGATCTAAAAGAAATGTCTAACATTCCAACCCCTGTAGATAGGATCGCCTGCTAGCACACACTCACCAGGATACCCCTAGACAAATGTCAGCCAATCAGGGGTCCTAAACTTCAGAAACTCCTCACCCCCACCTTTACTACTATAAAAACACAATTCTAACTGAGCTTGGGGCTCTCCATTTATTCCAATATGTTGGACACGCAGAGAGACAGAGTTTGCAAATTTGCATGAAATAAAGGCTCTTTGCTTTTACATGCAGGACTCGGTCTCCTTGTTGGCTTTTGTGGGGACTTCATGGATTTGGGCATAACAATCTCACTGACTGGTCTGAGGTAATTGTGTCCAATATATCTGTTTTTTAAAAAAAGCTGTTTGAGGGTAGGGCCTATTCACTAGACAGGCTCTTCCTTCAGGAGAGCAAGGAAGTGAGCAGCTGTCCTGGGACTCCTGCCTCTGTCCCTGCTTGAGTTCCTGCCATGCTGTCCTCATCCTATGAGTTTCTGGTTAATTTGGCGATCAACATTTTCTGTGGAACTATTTGATTCACAATGAGTACTACCTTCCCGTTCCTTTCCTTCAGGGATTTTACTCTTCTATAAACCTTGGCAGGGCCTGTTCGATATTCATTTCTTTAGCTGAGAATTTATTTACCCCACTTCCCTACCAACTTTAATTTCCTATCTGATGTTTAACAACACATAGTTTTCCTGGGTTAGATAATCACATACCTGAGGGCACCTGCGTTGCTAAGAACACTGTCTTTTCTTTTTAAGTTGCCTGGAATTAAAACCTTGTAGGCTAGGTCTCCAAATTGCTCTGTTTCTGGGTCAGGATTTGCCTTAATTATGTCAACACGAGCTCTTAAAGTGCAAATTCTGCAACAACCACTGTCGACTGAGCATGGAAATGATGTGCATATCTGAATAGATTTGGCTGTGCAACCGTACCTGAATTCTGCTTGATCTTTAGATAACTTTGTACTTAAGAGCTTTCTCTGCTTGTACCCTTCATACACAGGGAATGTTAATACTGGCGGTCTGTCTGGCAATGGTAGCCATCTTGGAATTTCTTTACTAAGGTTTGAATAACACCCAAACCACAGACAAGTAACTAATAAAATCCAATGAAGAAAATAGACCCCTAAGGACGTATGTCAGTTGGTAAAAGTGCTTGCCTAGCGTGCAGGAATCCCTGGGATCAATCTTAGCGCCTCGTAAACCAGGTGTGACAGTGGACACATGTCATTCAGGCACTGGGAGCTAGAGGCAGAGACACCAAAAGTTCAGCATCATCCTTAGTTGCATTGTGAGTTCCAGGCCTGTAGGAGCACGTGAGACCTCAACTCAAAACAGAAGAAAAACAAACAAACAAAACAATGGGAAACTACTAGTCCCAGCCCGACTTCTCTTTGAGAAAAGCCTTCACGAACTCCATTTAAAAAATGCTCAGGGAGCAGGGGTCTAAGCTCTCACCTTCATTTGCATTCAGCGCTTTTTTGCATTCTGAGACTTTTTGTTGTTGTTGTTGTTACACTGACTGATCATATCTACTCACCAAGTCTGAGAAAGTAAGAGCTACTTATTATTTTAAGAACAAGATTAAACTCTCTCTATAGGCCCCAGTGGAGGGCCTGTGGCCATAACTGTCTTCCATGTGGTGTGTTAGCTGGCAGGTGGTACACTTTGACTGGGATGAAGGGATACCGGAGGCCCTGTGGATGTAGGGATACCGGAGGCCCTGTGGATGCAGGGATACAGGAGGCCCTGTGGATGCAGGGATACAGGGGGCGCTGTAGATGTGGGGATGTAGGAGGCCTGGGTTGCCCGTTGGTTTTTGTCAACTTTTCATAAATTAAAGGCACCTGGGAAGAATGAACCTCAACTGAGGAAAGAGTTGGATCAGATTGTCTGCAGGTGTGCTTGTGGGATGTTTTCTTCTTTTAAAAATACCATTACTTTTAGAAATGGGGTCTAGTTATATCTGTGTGCATGTCTGTGCACTATGAGTATACATGCCCACAGAAGTCAAAAGAGGGCACTGGATCTCCTGAAACTGTAGTTACAGATGTTTGTGAGCTGCCATGTAGGTGCTGTGAATCAAACCCCGGGTCCTCTGGAAGAGCAACCAACGCTCTCAACCGCTGAGCCATCTCTCCAGTCCCTGTAGGTTACTGACTGCTAATTAATGAGGTAAGGGCCAGACCACTGTGGGTGGTGTCACCCCTGAGAAGATGGGCCTGGGCTGTATATGAAAAGGAACCGAGGGAGCCAGTGAATTGTTTTCCTCATGGTCCCTGCCTCTGATCCTGTTTGAGTTCGTACCCCGACCTCCCTCACACATGACTGGGACCTGTGAGCCAAACAAGACCTTTCCTTCCTAGGTTTCTTCCAGCATAGTTCTCTTTCCCTCCCTTTCCTTCTTTTCCTCCTAACTTTTGCTCTCCCATTTCTCGGTGTCCCCCCCACCCCCAGTAGCTTTATCAGTGTACAGATCTGTGGAGTTTTAAAATATTTGCATCACGGAATGTCCTCCACCCTCCTCGGTGCCTTGCCTGCCCTAAGGTATTTCTCAGCTAGGGTCAGAACAGCCTGTTCTCGCAGTTCTGCTCTCGGACTTCCAGGTCTGTGTTCCTGAACTCGTGTGACGATAAGATGGGTGTTAAGATTACGGGCTGTATCAGGTTACCGTGCGGCGACATCATGTGAGCGAGGGTGACAGCTAATGTTTCCTGGCACCTCTTCCTAGCGTGGCCTTTCTGCATCCCGTGGTTCTTAAGGAAATGGCTGAGCGGTTTTGTTCTAGTTGGGTGGCAGGGAATGGGGGTGTGAATAGGTGACGCCCCTCTGACCGCCATTGTAAATTGGGTCAGAGATCAAAAACAGAGGGAAAGACAGGTCCCGTGTGGCTGGCTGGTGTCCTGGCCTTCACCTTGCACATAGCTCACCCTGAAAGGCCCTTCTTGGAACAAAGACTGTCAAGACAGCTGGGAAGGCATGTGCTTCCTGATCTCTAGAGTCTGTCTCCACAGGGTTCCACAGAAGGCACTGTAGGGTGCTTTTCCTTTCCTTGTTACCTGGAGCACCCTGGGCTGCAAGACTCAGGTTGCTGCCAGTGTAGGGCTTGGAAAGTCTCTAGCCGTCGGTAGTCTGTCCCTTGGCCGACCAAGGGGAGGGGAAGCAGGTGAAATCTAGCCAGATCTACTTGTAGACATTGACCTAATCTCTGTGATTCTTGGCCCTTTGGCTTACGGCTTTGGCAGTCAGCAGACTGCACCGATTACATCAGGATGGAATGTCTTCACTGCAGAAGCGTCTTGACCAGGCAGAGACAGGTCATATCTTGGACGACAAAGCATCTCAAGAGCTGAAGTTTAAACTCCCCTCTCATCCTGAATTGTATAGTTTCATCTAAACCAAGACCACAAATTTCAGTTCATAGTCCTGGGTTGTTTACTAGTTGTAAGACCTGTGTGGAGGCTTTCGAGCCTGGAACTGAGGGTTAGGAGGGGTGACTCTACAGCCCAGAGTCATGAACGACTGGGTCTGCCTACCTGTGGCGGACTAGTAACAGTCAGGATTCTGCAGAAAGGACAAAGGCACAGACACCCAGCAGAGCAGAAACAGGAAACGCCAGCTGGAGGCTGTGGTCGCCAGATCCACTGGAGGCTGCAGCCCTGAGTAGCTAGAGGCTTAAGGGCACTTCCTGAACTACCAGGGGTAAAACATTAAGACGGGAAATGAGCAGAAGAAATTCTCAAACTCTGGCCAGTAATGTGGGCTCTGGAAGTCTGGTGGAGACCACTGGGTCCTGCTGGAATCCAGGGGGAGACTACTTTCCAGTTGGAAGAAACCAGAGCTGGACAGGCAGAGACCCTGATGACAACAGTGGGAAGGGCATCCCAAGAGGATGGAGAGGGTCCTTGAAGAGAGTCTTCACTACCTGAGTATCAGAGCTGAAGCACAAAGCCAAAATTAAGTTAGCCACTGCATTGAACTGAGCCTGGGACTCCTCCAGGCCCCCTTTCTTCATCAGGGGAATTATGTAGGGATGCTATATGTGTGGTGTGTGTACAGATGAAGGGAAGGAGGTCCGCGTGTGACATGGTCTTAGTTATGGTTACTATCGCTGAAGCACTGTGACTGAAATCAAGCTGGGGAGGAAAGAATTTATCTGGCTTATACTTCCACACTGTTGTCCTTCACTGGAGGAAAGTCAGGGCAGGAACTCACACCGGACAGGGACCTGGATGCAGGAGCTGATGCGGAGGCCGTGGAGGGTGCTGCTTACTGACTTGCTCCTCATGGCTTCCTCAGCCTGCTTTCTAATAGAACCAGGGACCACAAGCCCAGGGCTGGCACCACCCGTAAAGGGTTGGACATTCCGGCACTGATCACTAATTAACAAAAATGCTCTACTGGCTTGCCTACAGCTGGATCTTATGGAGGTATTTCTTTAATTGAGGTTCCCTCCTCTCAGATGATTCTAGCTTGTGCCAAGTTGACATAAACTATCGAGTACAGAGGCTGTAGATGTGGCCCTCTCTCAAGCCCCATAGCTCTTAGTCTCAAGACCTATTGTAAATCCAATATTTCATACGGCACACCGAGGAATTTCAAGAAGAAAACCATGAAGTGAAACTAGAAGAGAAATGGTAAGATTTCGGGAGATGGAGATGCTGGGCTGTCTCCCATCACGGAACTTTGGCTTATGCTGTCTGCTTTGGACTCCCCCACTCCTCTTCCCACGGGTCTCCTCAGAGACCTCTGTGCAGCCTATTGTTTCGCAAAACTCATTTTGCCTCACCTTTGCACATCCCTGACTGGGGACATTCTTTCCAAAGTATTGAGTCCTCAGGTTCAGATTCACATATTCTGGCCCGAGTGTTACTTCCAGGTGGTCTTCCTCACTGGCAAGCACACCCTGTGAGGATGGACCACTTGTCCATCCTGTTTATTGGTGGATCCCTGGATCGTAGTCCAGTGTGTTATGTATTTTAGGTGTTCAGACTTTGTTTTTATTTTTTATTTTTTTGGTAAACGAGGGATATGAAATTTTACTTTTCTATGGAAGGAGGTAGGAGAGAGACGTGGTATTGGGTACTAGAACGAGAGAGCACTTATGAAATTAGGTTATTCTGGAAACACATTTCAACTATCTTAATGAATTTCAGAGACCAGAGCAGACAGTTACAATGTCTAGGAATAGCGACTAGAAAATCCTTAGGCCTTGGCTCAGGTTTGATATAAAATAAAATACAGCAAGTACACAGACATTCTTAAAAGAAATCCCAGTTCATAGATGGGGCAAATACGTGGCACACACGCCCATCCTAATTACCCACTTCCTGCCCCTTATACTCTGCCTCCTGCCCTCAAATGTATATAATAAACAGCAATGATGGCAATAATAACCAGACACAGCACGCTTTGTTTAAAAGAAAAGCATATCATAGCCATAAGGAAAGAGCGGAGGCTGCTGAAGGGTGTACCTCACATTTAGTTTGGTGAATGATGGAATCTCTTGGGCTTTCAGTAGTGGGTTCTCATACTGGCTGCCACCCAAGTCTCCTGGTCCAAAGAAAGCTAGGAAACCAGGTTTGATAATGAATCGGAAATAGAATATTCCCATGTAGCAGAAGCTGTCACTCAGTTTGGCCTGGGTAAGATATGTGTGCATTTTAAAAGTTGTTTCATTTTTATTCTCTGTGTCATCCTGTTTTTCATTCTGGGAATGAGCAGCTGCCAGACTTGATGCCATGAGGACAGATAATTCCTTAAAAGACACTGCCAGTGCCGGTTCCTGGAGAAAGTTAAGAGTATAGCACGAATGTATGAACAAAATTAGTCTATGGACACAATGGGCTATTAATTCCCCAGCCTGTTAAATGGGCCCAAGTCCTGATACACAGAGCTGCACGGAGGAGCCTTGAGACAATGCTAAGTGAAAAGTCCAGATGCAGAAGCACAGGGTTGCACCCAAGATTCCCAGAGCAGTCGGTTCATAGACACAAAGCAAAATGGGGCCTCCAGAGGTAGAAGATGAGGAGGAGCGAGAGAAGGGGTGAAGAAGAGCGGGAGATAGGTTATGAGAAACAGAGTTTCAGTTGGCATGAGGAGAATATTCTGGAAAAAAGTTTCAATGGCCAAACAACAACGTGAGTGTAGTTAATGTCACCAAACTGTGCACTAAAAATACTGTTTATTATTATAAAATGATAAATTTTATATTTTGTGATAAATATATAATAAATTATAAAATATTAACTATATTTTACTTAAACTTTTGTTTTAATTCAGAGAGGTCAGAGTAAACGAGTATCAGGACAGGGAGACGGGGAAGTGATGGCCATGGGAAGGAGAGGCACGGGGGCACCTTGAAAGCTTCACTCCCCAGTTCTTCTACGCAACTTGAGACCAGTTCCCAGATGTCCCCAGCCCCCTTTTGCTCTTTGGAGGAGAGTAACTCTAACCCTGCTGCTTACTTTACAGGAGCCAAGTTATCCTGTGAAGGCTTGTGGTGAAATCTGACTGTATTATACACATGGAAAGTATTGTTGCTCCCAGAAATGGAAAACTTGGTCAGTTCCCTTTGGGATGGCCTTACTTGATAGGTGGAGACCACCACATCATTAGGGTTGCTGGCTGCATGGCTAGAAAGGTTAAGTACAAAAATAAATCAGGAAACAGTTATTCCTACTCTGCGACAGAATAGAAGTTGGCCAGGACTCCTCTATCTGGTTATTGGTGGCATCATTAAGATTTTGTAGCTGGGGTGGGGGTGGGGCTTAGATACACCCATGACCATGAATCTGCGGACCTCTCCAGCCTTGTGTCAGTAAATGGTTTGACAACAATGGAGCTATTGATTTATACCCACAAAATCCCACAAGGGTACCTGTTAGAAATAAATGACCTTTGTCTGGTATAAAATTTGGTCAAACAAAAATAATGGTTGGTTCCAGGCAAAATAGCAAAGTTTTGGTTTTAGACGGCAAAGATCTACTCCTACCCTAAGTGGCAATATATTAACACGAGACTCTAAGGATTAAACTAGATTTCATTGCAAGACCCTGCAGTTCTGTCTCCTGCCTAGATGAAACCCTTCAGAGGGTGTCCATTGTTGGTTTATGGCTTGATGGACTCCGAAGCTATTAGAAGGCAGGAGTGGTGCTAGGAATTCTGGGAGAGTTTGCTGCTCTCTCCCCAGTAGATGCCTTTGGCTTGTTTACTCCTGTCTTCAGGATGGAGCCCAGGTCCTCCATCCTTGCAGCTGGAGCATCTGGGGCGCTCGAGTCCTGCGCATGTACATTTCTCAGCAACACGTCTGCAGCCCACCTGAATTCACGGGTGTCTCACAGCTGGGCACGTCCTGGAAGCTCTTGAGAGGTTATTTCATCCTTCTGCATTTGATTATATTCATACATCTGTATCTGTATGCGGGACTCCTCCGGAGGCTGCTATTTCCAACGCTCTTGACCTCCCAGACTCTGTTATGGCACATTCGATGCGAAAACACTTGTACACATAAAATAAAATAAATGAATGTTAAAAACATAAAGGAAACATATTAAAAGCAAAGTAACCGAAGAGTCTATCATTAAAATTGTTGATAAACACAGTCAATGATTGTGCAAAGAGGTATTTCAATCTATAATCTTAAAGTATACCCATACAACTTTATCTGTTTATTCTTGGCACCACAAGAATTACCATCTTTAAGGATTTATATTTCAAAGTGTGGTATTTCCATGTTGTCTTTGTCTATGGCCAGTCTCTAGTGCAGTGTAGGGGGGGGCCTTTCACCCCTCTCCTCCCCCAGGCAGCCTAAGAGCCTTCAGAAGCTCTAGGTGAGCAGCCTGTGCCTGTCCCCGTGCGCTCCAATAGGAGGGCACCTGTGGGGGCTCTTTACAGAATCCCCCAGTGCAGCAGGCAGGCAGCTGGGCACAGGTGCGCTGGGCACAGGTGCGCTGGGCACAGGTGCGCTGGGCACAGGTGCGCTGGGCACAGGTGCGCTGGGCACAGGTGCGCTGGGCACAGGTGCGCTGGGCTCGGATCCATCTCTGTCTCTATTTGCAGCACTCCCCTGGCTTGGACTGGGTCAGAGCATGAAGAGAGGGCAGACTTGCCCACCAATGTGTACCCCTCTCCCTGGAAGCCTCTCTGGTTACCAGCAGCCCCTTTACTTTCGGAGGCTGGAGGGGAGCGAGGTAGGGCTATATTCTGACCAGCGCTCTGTGAAGGAGTTCAGGGCAGCTGTGTAGCAGTGGAGTGCGTGGCTTTGTAGAAGACAGGGCCTTCGATTCTGGGGTTTTAGCGGGATTTCAGTTTTGTTACTCTATGGTCTGCACACATGCATAGTGCTGCTTAAGCCTTCAAGGAAACAGTCCCTGTTTGGGCATTTGAAACTTTAAACAACTGATAACTCATTTTTGAGAATCTCTTTTAACTAGGTTGTAGAAGACAAAAGTATCAAAACAGTCTTTTTCTGAGGCTCGTGGGGGCCTAGTACACTGTTTTCTGAATATGTGATCTACGCACATCTTCAAACAGTCTCTCTCCCACTCCCTCTCTCTTTCCCTCCCTCCCTCCCTCCCTCCTTCCCTCTCTCCCTCCCTCCCTTCCTCCCTCCCCCCTCCCTTCCTCCATCCTTCCCTCTCTCCATACCTCTGCCTTTCTCTCTGAGGCAAGGTTGGCTCAAGCTTGTGGCAGCAATCCTCTGGCTAGGGACCCTGAGCTCACCACAGTGCAGTGTTGAGAAAAGGCCCGTCGCTACGACAACAGGCGTGGATCACCGCACTCAGTTTGCTCTGTTCTCCGAAATACCACTGTGCCGTTCACAGGCATTTCTGAGAAGAAAATACTAAAGGTGGTAAGAAAGCCAAGGTAGAAAGGAAGGCAGGGAGAAAAGAAGGGAGGAAGGAAGAGAGAGAGGGAGGGAAGAAGGGAGGGCGGACAAAAGTGAGAAGGCCATCGGACACACTGACAGTGACAAAGGGGATCCTGAGGACTGTGAGGGGTAAACTGGCTGTCATATCCTCCAGCCTCAGCCTTGAGCTTAATGTGGAGTGAGTTCACTGTTACTGAAATTTTCCAGTGAGATCCGATTGCAAGTCCTTGTCTCGGGTCAGCAGGTTGTTGCTCTCTTGATTACCGCCTGGGAGACTGGAGATGGCCCAGAGGACTCCTTGCAAGAATTTCAATTCAATTTTGTTTCTCAAGGCTCTCTGTCACCAAGAGATGTGATTGTCCTTCCACATCAGTCAAGTGACTGTGGAGAGTGACCCAGACCTGACATCTAACCAGGAGCCTGTTCTGCCTGGTCCTTGAGTCCTAAACTTTGCTTTGAGTCTGAGCCCCAGGAAAACGGATGTTTAGCCCTTGGTGGTTTCTCAGCAAGTGAACCAGATCGTGAGTTCAGAAGTCAAATATGAGTCAAGTGGTGAAGGAGCAAAATGACACAGCAGCAAACACAGAACAACTGTACAACCTCATTAGAATCCAAAGAAATGGACACTTCAAAAAATGAGCACAAGGCTTTAATCTGTCAGATTGATGGGATCGTTTTCTTTTTATGGAAATAGCCCATTACTAAGAAATCACTCATAGACTTCTGCTAGTGCTTAACTGGTACAAAATTCTTAGTGCATGCTTTTCAATCTATGCGCAAGCATTCCGAAATAAAACATCTTTAATGTGTCTAAGTATTTAGCTGGATGCTACTAACCATAGTCTCAATAAAGCATGACTGCAAGCCATACACAAATCATATATACATCGGACTGAAAATTGTGGCTCATCTATAAATAAAATGTTCATCAGAAATTAAGATGGCTATTATCAATTATTTCCGCCTGTGTTTCTTGGAACTTCAAGAGTCTCGTGAGTTGATTTGGGGAAGGTTGGGGAGGAAATGGCTAAGTCTCTCTCCAGCCTGGACAGCAGGGCAGAACGATGTGGATTCTACCTAAGGGCACTGACAAAACAAAACAAGTATTTTAGCATGAGAGACGGTATCAGTGATAAAATGTGAAGAAAGGAAGATGCATTAATAAGGCCAAGAGACATACTAAATGTACTCTTCTCCGTGCACGGTGTTTTTCTTCTCTCTTCCTCAGTTCTTTTCGGAAGCACTTCTCATCCCCGTGTAGAGCAAATATGAACCAGGATGACAAAGGGAGCAGAAGGCCGTGTGTGACGTTTTCACACCCCTGGGGAGTTAACCCAAGCCTTGTACAAGCACTCTGTCCCCCAGTCCCATGCCCTGCCCAGCCTGAAAGACTTGAAAGCTGGGGAGTAGTCTTGTTTGATGGAGTAAAATACCTCTTTTATTTGCTTCTTTATTTGATCTTGCAAATCAATTAAGCTTAAGCAGAACGGAGGATGTGGCTCAGCAGCAGAGCGCTTGGTTAACACACACAAGGCCCTCCCTATTCCACTCTCTGTTGGAGAAGAGCGTTTTTTTTCCCCAAGGGGTGTGGCTTTTGTTTACGCTGCATTTGTTTAACTCTGTGAAACTGTGTTACTGTGCCTGTCTGAAACACCTGACAGTCTAATAAAGAGCGAATGGCCAATAGCAAGGAAGGAGAAAGGATAGGCGGGGCTGGCAAGCAGAGAGTATAAATAGAAAGGGAAATGAGGAAAAGGAGGAGCAAGATAGGACAAGGAAAGGAGAAGGTCAGAGGCCAGCCACCCAGCCACCCAGCCACCCAGCACCCAGCACCCAGCCACCCAGCACCCAGCACCCAGCCACCCAGCACCCAGCCACCCAGCCACCCAGCCACCCAGCCACAAAATAGGAGGAAAAGTAAAAGATATACAGAAGAAAAAGATGAAAGCCCAGAAGCAAAAGGTAATCTGGATAATTTAAGTTTAGAGAAGCTTGCAAGACACAAGCCAAACTAAGGACGGGAATTTATAAGTAATAATAAGCCTCAGTGTGTGTGATTTACTTGTTTATTGGGTGCTGCCCCAAAAGAAGAAATAGTAAAAAGAGCAAAACCAATCAACAACAACCCTCCAAAGCTGTTTTCTCATTCCTTTGTAAGATATAACATTAGCTAGCAACTCTGAATAACAAATCTGGTTCATGTGCTACCATGATGATCTATGGCGGGATTGGGGAGAGGAACAAATGTAGAGACTTTCATATGAATCTTAGGAAAATGAGACATGCCGATTGGTCAAGACTTGAACGGTACTAAAGATTTCCATCTATGGAGAACAAAGGGTTACTTAAAAGACCTACCCAGGTGGGAGGTAGACTCTTTAAAAGCTAGTCTCAGGTCTGCTTGAAACTTCATGTAGATTGGTACTACCTGGTATTGGGAAAAACTTCCCAAAATGCAAAGTTATTTAAAAGTCTTTGCTAAGGTTTGGTTGTGAAACCCAAGGTATAAGTCTATAAGACTTGTTGGACATAATAACAGTGTTCAGAGGTGTGGCTTTAGGGAAGGGATTGGATCAGAAGGCTTCTGCTTCATCAATGGGTCGATCTACCAGAACCCTGGTGGTTCAAACTCTGCTTCATGCATGTTGGAATGTTGACAACCCCTGATCTCCTGCAGCTCTTGTCTGGCAACGGCAACTGCTGAAGGCACTAGTGCCTTGCTCTTGTCAAGTCCAGAAGATAAGGTTCCATGATTCCACACAAACTCCTCTTCTCGCTTCCTGCTCTTCTGTTTCAGTGCTTCCTCCCTGTTTCACAATGTCCCCTGAGTCATCAAGGGGACAGGGAATAGCTGCCTCATTTAGGACTGAGAATTCAACATTCACTTTTTCTAAAGTCTTGACCAGTCATGAGTCTCGGCAGTAACTACTACCTGATGCAAAAGCAAAGCAAAGCAAGCAAAGACAAAACAAACAAACAAAAACCCTCATCAATAACAAAGTCCCCGCTCCAATCATAGCTAAACAAAGAACCAATCTGTGTGCATCAGAATAAATATTTAGAAGGCAGGTTAATGGATATAAAATACCAATTTAGCAAAATAGTAGTAATAGCTTCTCTAATATTGTTTAAAACCTTCCCAGCCACAGACTTTTGAGCAGGTTTATATTACCAGGCCTGAATTACCTCCTTTTACATGGACCTCAATTAGAAAGCGGATGTCTACTCCCATAACAGTACACCACTAACACACTGGTGAGCACATCTTGCCTGGCAAGTTGGCAGAGTAGCATGCAAGGTCCATAGCTGAGTAAGACTTTGGGATGACAATTTTCCCCCAGAAGCCTGCATGGTACCTAGCCAACAGGAAAGACATTTCCGGTTCCATTCCAGCTTGATATTTCTGTCCTGCAAATGAAGTCTAAGGCCTCATCAGCAACAGGGTCTTACCATTAGATCCATTGAGCAACCAAGAGCAATGTCGGTGCCATCATTGTTTTGGGAGCCTCAGGCCTTCCTGACTAACAAGTTAATAGAAAGATATGCTGTCCCTGGCTCTGGAATTTTCCTTTAATAGCCAATAATGTCTGGAACTAGATTTATCCACTCACATAGGGTGCCTCTGTCAAATTATTTTTTCCTTCATACATTTGATTTTTAAAATTAGATTATAAAGTAACATGTTTCCCTACGGCATTTTCAAATATATTTTGTTTGTATGACCCTTCCCCTTGCTGATCTCCCCAAGACCAGTTCTCAGCAAAAGAAGATTTATTTGCCCCAGAGACACAGAGGGCAGGGCATAAGAGACAAAGACAGGAGACAGAAGACAAGGAAGAAGGGCAAGCGTATTTGTCCAGCGGTGGGGAGGGGAACAAAGGAGGCTCTGGCTAGAGAGGACACAGGTGAGGCACACAGGGAAATGGTTTATAAAGGTAAAGGGGAAACCCTTTTTTAGGATAAGGTGCTTAATTTCAATTGGGCATGCTAATTAGTTGAGCCAAAGGAGGCTTTTGAGTGTTGGACTTCAATACTTTGATAGCTGAACCTTGGTAGTCAGCCTTAGGAGGAGGAAATGGCCAAATAAGGGACTAGACCCATGTAGCAGGCTTTAGGGATGTAATCTAAAGTTTTTTAGCAAGGCAGAGGGAATCGGGGAGAAGCGCAAGGCCCTCCAGAGCCATGCTTGCCTTGCGTGAGCTGGCCAGAGTCCCTTCATTTTCTCTTCTCCATCTCCTTGCTCTTTTATCCATATTTAAACCCTTCTATATCCAGCTTCCTCCTCTTTATGTCTATATCACCCCCCCTCTTAAATACTACCCCATCTACCATACCCTTTGAGCATCCTGGCCTCTATACTCCCTCCCTCCCACATGAACACACATATAGAAGTTAGAAGCTAAGCTCTGCATGTAGAGAGATAATGTGGTGTTTGACTTCTTGAGCCTTTGATTACCTTACATCATAGAATATTTTTTTCAGTTCCATCAAATTCTCTGAAAATTTTATAATTTAATTTTTTCGTTGCTGAATAGATCCCACTGTGTGTACGTACATCTTCATTGTCCCTCCATCTGTTGATGACCATCTAGGCTGACTTCAGTCCCTGTTAGGAATAGAGCAGCAATAAACATGGATGCACAAGTGCCTCTGTGGTGGATAAGGGCATGCAGTCTTACATGCCTGAGAGTGGTAAGGCTCAGTCAAACGCTGGCTCTAATGTCGGTCTTTAGAGAGACCTCTGCACTGATTCCCCAGCAACTGCACCAGTTTATACTCCCAGTGATTGTGAACAGGGATCCTCTTTCCTTATGTCTTTACCAGCACATTTCTGGCTCTTTGTTTTCTTGATAACAGCCAGTCTGACTAGGGTGAGATGGAATTTCCAGATAGTTTTAATTTGCACTTCCTTGATGGCTAAGGATGTTGAATACTTGAAAAATGTTTATTGACCCTTCGCAGTTCTTCTGTGGAGGATAAAGAGTCAAGCTGTTCAATGTCGGCCACGCAGTACAAGTGTATTCATTCCCAAGATGTTTCTCTCTCAGAGCTAGAATGGTTACATTTGTAACATTCTGTTTAAGTCATCCGTAGCTAGAACCTATTTACAAACATACATTTATTGAGAGCATGCCAATTGCTCTTTCAGCTTTTGTTGTTGTTGTTGTGGGTAGGGATAAGACATGGCCAAAGCCTTTAAACGTATTCAAATTTCTCTGGAGAGCCAAGCATAGAATATAGGAGAAATGAAGAGGGCAGGTATAAGTGGACTCATCAAATCAGCCAGATATCTGCAGTTATCCCTGCTCTCTCTTGTGCTCTCTCTCTCTCTCTCTCTCTCTCTCTCTCTCTCTCTCTCTCTGTATGTGCGTGATGCTGGGATTTGAACCTTATGCTTGCTAAGTAAGCACTGAGCTCTTATCTCCAGCTCTATCCTTGTCTGCATTCACAGTGGATAGTAAACAATCTTGTGTGGCAAAGCAGATCATGTCTAGAGTCTACTAGTAAGGTCTACACACGACTTAACAACCTTGACTAGAGCCATACACATCCTTGCTCGCCCAAACGTATACGGTGAAAGGCATTTTCCGTTATTAGCCCGCATCCACCCCTCCGCTCTCCCTGTCGACAGGATCACATTTGCTTGGGTTCTTTGGTCTCAGGGGTTAGGATATACTGTTGGTTCCTAAGAACAACTCATGGTTATTCAACACTAATTCATCAATTTCAGTTACAGTGAATTATATGCTGTTCAAAAAGTAAGGAATTGGTCTAAGAATGGCTTTTTTGGTCCAGTTTCAGCCAACAGAACAACATAGAAGTAAGCTTAGGGATGTTTCTGGAAAAGTCCTTTCTTTCCTTATATGAGAGACCCATCCTATAGACATACATGCCTTATAGACACACAGACCCTATAGACACAAGACCCTATAGACATACAGACCTTGTAGGCATACAGACCCTACAGACATACAGATCCTATAGGTACACAGACCCTGAAGACATACAGACCCTATAGGCATACAGACCTTTAAGACACACAGACCCTATAGGCATACAGACCATATATAGACATACAGACCTTGTAGGCATACAGACCCTATAGACACATAGACCCTATAGGCATACTGACCCTATAGACATACAGACCCTATAGGCACACAGACCCTATAGACATACAGACCCTATAGGCACACAGACCCTATAGGCACACAGACCCTATAGGCATACAGACCCTATAGACAGACAGTTTTCCCTTTCCCTTCCCTTTGCTCCCACCTGGCTCATACCCATGATGGTGCTGGTGAAACAGGCATGCTGTCACCTGGAGACACGAATACAAGGATGAAGGTGCCTGCTCGCTTTACGGATATGAGAAGATGGCATGGGATGTGGTCTCCAGGCATGTCACTGGGCAGCCATGTGAGCCCAGGGCCTCCCGTTTCCATTGGTTTAGATTTTTGTGTGAGAACGGTTACTTGCTGCCCAAAGCATCCCTAACTGATGTGGTGAACTGGTCAGTCTTCAAATGCTGAGAAACTGAGAGGAAGGTTTAATATACCTGTTGACATAGTTGGACTTTTAAAGCTTATTATTTACCAGGCATGTATTGAATGTTTATCAAGTATTTTGCAAAGTCATTGGTAGATTTGAATTAGAATGAGAACAAAAACAGAAAGTTCTATAAGGGAATGGGAGAGGCAATCTCCATTGCTGAATTGACTGGATTTAGAAATGCCTAGAAATGGACCTGACTGTATATCAGTCAGGGTGTTTGCCGAGATGTTAGCTGAAGAGGGAAGACACACCCTGAACTTCTAATTCACACTCCTGCCACATCCTTCTCTCCCACAATGGATGACACCTTCAAATTGGGAGTCAAAGTAAATTGGTCATTCTTTAAGGTGCTTTTGTCAGTCATTTTATTAGAGCGATGAGAACTGAAGGAGAGGAAGTAGCGTAAAACATGGGTCCCATTTGGTATCAGTACAATCAAGTGTAAGGACAGGACCAAAGGGGCCTTGTTTACTTGAGCATCTAACAAAAAGTATCGTTGCCTCACCACGTCCAGCACAGAACACACTGTACTGCCCTGCTCTGTGAACCAAGCCAGGGAGAGAGGCATTGTCATCCTGTCTGATGCTTTAATTCTGAGGGCACTCCCAGCAAGGTGTGTAGAGTTTGCACCCTAGAATGAACGCAGTATCCAGCCTTAGAAGGAAAACTGTGTTAGGGATGAACAGTGTGCTTGGAGACGCACCTCTGTGGGCTTGCCAAGCTCAGGCCTACCAATGTGCATGTTGGACACAGCAGGCTGTTTATGTAAGGTTGTCACACGAATTCTTACTCTGCTGAGAAGGGAAATCTGATCTAAGGGTCTTACTGCCCATCCTTTCTTCTGCCTGAAAATTGAATAAACTAGTCAGCTTGTTTGCCAATGAATGTTATTTATGAATTATTTCCAATATATTATGGTATTTAACCAAGTCTTGTTTTAGAAATCACTGCAGTCTCTAACCTATTGCCCTTGCCTTCCCAGGCTTTGAGTCTGAATCCTTTGCTGGCAGTGTGTCCCACCCCCTTGTTTCCCTTCCTCATCTATAGGTGCTCCCTTGGCTTAATATTAAGAAATATTTTGTTAGCATATTCATCAATATATACATGCATCAAAGAGCCAGATTTCTTTTCTGATTTTAATTATTCATTTGTGGCCTCAAATCCCCTTTTTTAATTTCTATAGATTTGGGTTTTTTTTTTCCTTTCAGTCACTTTATCCTGCTTACAACTGACAGGTAAGCCAGCCTAGAACACAGTTCATTACTGTTCTGTTTTCTTTCCCAGAACCTTAAATGCTTTGCAACTCTGTATAAATGTAAACTCCAACTCCTTATCTTTGCGTTTATTGAATTGTCTGCCCCTGTCTCAACTTCCCTTTCCTCCCTTATCTCAAACTATTCTCTGGAAAAGTCCGACTCGAGTTAAATCGCTCTTCCTGACGGGCTGTCAAGCACGTTTCATTTCTTCCTGAGAAAAGCATTAACATAGTTTTTCTGCCCCTGTGTTTTTTGTGTTTTCTGCCCTTTGCTCTCGTCACCGATGCCGTCCAGACCCCATCATTTCGCCCCATGCACATCTGCACAACCTTCTCTCGTCCTGTCTGCATCATTTTTGGTCACGTTTTGTCTGTTGATTTGCACTTTTTAAAATTCCTGTTTGTCTTGGTTTGCTTTCCAGTCCCAGTCTTCGAGTTCTGAGAAGAGAAGGATGTGGCACACTTCCCACGCTGATGCCAGGCTCCACAGGGTCTTGAGTTTAATAAAACTCCAAAATGGCCAGAGTTTTCCCCACAGGCTGAAGTCTCTCTGGGAAGGGAGACTTGGTCAGGTCATGAGCAGGTTGTTTGATTAATAGCATTCGAGTTAAAGGGATGGAAGCTGGCTATGTGCTTATCTATGCGTACAGTTTGACTAAGTAGCCTCTCCTAGGACAGACTGTCGGCGTGAGCTCATGGAGAACGTAGGCACGAAGAATGTGGTGCGCACCTTCGTAAAAAGCAAGGCTGTGCTAACTAGAGGGAAAGGCCAGTCTCATGATCTCGCAAGAGTATGAAAACTCAACTCCTGCTTTATATTGATAACACTCCTCACCGGCCCTGCAGTGTCGACCTGTAATCCCAGGGCACAGGAGGATTCTGAGTTTAATGCCAGCCTGGCAACTTAGTGAGACCGTGCCTCAGCTTTAAAAGGAAACGTGAAAAAGTAGCTGGGGATATAATTCAGTAACAATGTTCCTAGACCGCAAGGGGCCCTAGACTGACCCTCCAGAACTAACAGAAGAGAATAAAGATTTATACTCTCCATTACACGTTGACTCAAACCTCAGCCTGGCCATTTTTCAGGGTTCACTTACCCAGGTGCAGCATCACAGCACCCCAGCAGGTGGCACTATGTCTCTGCAAAGTTCCTCCTCTCCTCTTGTCTTTTCTCCTCCCCTCCCCTTTTTTTCTCCTCCCCTCCAACTCCTTCCCTGTCTCCTTGTCTCATCTCTTTCCTCCCTTACCCTCCCCTTACTTCCTCTCTTGCCTTCTCCCCCAACACTATGGGCAAGCGTTTTAAAGTACCAGATTTCTCGTGATTTGGTTCTGCCTTCTATTTCTCGCATGGGAAAGCTTGTTCCCACCCAGAGTTGCAGAGTCCCCACTCATCTTCAGAAAACCTTGCAGATATAAGCGGCTGGGGATGAAGGGTACGAGCAGGTATCTGTTGTTCTTTCTCCCATTTTCTCCAAGTAAGACTCCCTTATTGAAGGCATGAAAAACACCAAAAGCAAAGCCAGGGTCTAACTGCTGTCTTCTGTCTCCAATGCCCCAGACTGTCATGGTGTTTACCCTGGCCGTAAGGTATGTGTTCACTAACTGTAATGTGACAAGAACCAGTATCAGTCTCAATATTAGAAGATGCCAGAGGAGTCACGACATAGACTTTTGTAGGTAGGTGTGTGTGTGTGTGTGTGTGTGTGTGTGTGTGTGCATGTACAGAATGGATTCTGTAGAGTTACTGTCATCCTTCTTTGCAGTGTCTGGCCCATGGTAAGTACGCAGCAAGTATTTATTGAATAAATAAAAACTGGAATGAAATAAAGAAACGGAGGAAAGTTGGTTGGAGGGGTCTTGCAAACCGACTTATGTCATCACCTCTTCCCAGTATGCTGAATTACAGCTTCAGCCCCCTACACCCCAGTCTATCGTCACGTGATGGATCTCAAAGAGACGTGAAGTTAAAATGAAGCTGTCAGAATGATCTTAATTGAATGTGACTGTGGTCCCTGTATAAAGAGGAGGTGGATGAGCACAGAAAGATGCCAGGGCTGTGTGTACAGTGAGGGGCAGCGAAAGAATGGCCACCTGTCAGCCAAAGAGAGAGGGGCCAGAGGAGCCCAGGGAGTTTTTATTTCTATACCTATAGCCTTTGATGGTAGGGTCTGATTCTCAAGGGACTTTGCTATTGTCCTACTGCGAGTACAGACTCTCTTCTGTGGTCCTAATCTCTTTCATGGCCATGACTCCCTTGCACACAGTTTTAACTGAGTTCACACTCATTTCCCTGCCAAACAACATGTTTTCCACATTTTTCGGCTTTGCCTTTTGCTCTCTATTCTCGCTATAAATCAGACAGCGAGCAGTGAGCATGCCGCCCGAATCCCACACTGTGATGGAATTTCCTCCACCAAAGAAATTAGCCCATTACTTTCGAATGTGTCCTCACTTCGATTTTCAGGACACAGGAAAGCCTTAGCCAAATTCTTTGCCAGAATACAACCGGAATGAACTGTAGCTCAGCTGTCGCGAGAAGTTTTGTTCCCACCTGAAACCCCAGGAGCACAGTTGGCATTCTGGTCTTTGGCTCTATGACCGAAATCGCCCATGGACTGGCGCATTGTGGGACATCTCTAGTTCCAATCTCCAAAGCTTTCCAAATCCAACCCACAGACCACACAGTCAGGCTTATGACAGGGGTGACGCCACCTCTCCGACACCAGTGTCCTGTACCATTGTTTCCCTGGCTCTGATGAAGAAATGACAGAAGTACTCTAAGGGAGGAAGGCTTTATCTTGTCTCACGGTTTCAGAAATTTCAGTCCCTCATAGTGGGGAAAACATGTTGGAGTCCACAATGGGAGGAGTGTGTGGCAGAGGGAAGTTCGTGTGGATGTAGCCTAGGGAGCAAAAGGAATGGGCCTGAATAAGGGATGGGCATGACCTACTAATAATCTGTCTCACATAATCAGGCCACAGCCTTCAAAATAGCCACCAGCTCGGAAGCAAACTGCTCAAGTGGCAGCCTGTGGAGAGCATTTCCAAGTTACTCCATGACAGTTGCCAAAGCAGATTAGTTTAGGTGAGCAGAAAGGCAATGAAGAGAAGGGAGAGAAGGGAGGATGAAAATAGAAGAAGGGAGACAAGAAATATGAGAGAGGAGAGAGAGAGAGAGAGAGAGAGAGAGAGAGAGAGAGAGACAGAGACAGAGACAGAGACAGAGAGAGATACACACAGAGAGACATAGGCACACACAGAGAAAGACCCAATGACTTGCAGCAATGTTTAATGATCAGCATCGTTTTTCAGAAATAGATGGTTCACTTGGTTTTGAGCAATCTCTGAAATGAGAAGTCGAATGGTTTCTGGCCAAGTAGATTGTTTTAATAGTTCTCACTTTGCCCTGCGTTGACTCAGATGATAAATCACAGGGTGGATCCAGCAGCTACCTTATCTCTGTGAGAAGTCTTCTCTGCATCCTGTGTCAAGCCTGGCAACCACCCTCAAACACCACATAGCGGCCTTTGTTCCCTCTCCTGACATCTCGGAAAAATGCCGTTTCTGGAGGAACATGGAGGATGTGGGGAACACATCCACAATCACTTTTAGAAAATTTTAGGAAATCTAACATAGGGGTTTATTAAGTTCACACCTAGAATAAGAACCATCGCTCCAAATAAATGCCGAGTGACGGGATCGTAGCCCAGAGAAGAAGCACAGCTTCTCCTATTTCTTCCTCCAACGGGAATTACTGGCTTTTATTTCTTGTGCTATATCTGGTGTTAAAGCCGCAGTCTAAATGCCTAAGTTACACTTATTGACGTGCTTCATTCTTGGCTCCCTCGTGGGAAGTGTCTTATGCTAGGCATTTCACTGGATCCAGACACCTATGAAACTCGGCTGTGTTCTGTTCTCCCACAATCTCACGACTTGGCAAACGATGCTGGTATGAACTGGAGGGATACTTCTCATCTGAGAGGATGTATTGCTGGAAATGCAATTCCTTAGCTCAGAAATGTAATCCATTCTGCCAGGGGAGATTCCTGGCTTTTTACCATGCTGTGAGGGCTGCATATTTGAATCCTATCTGCATTCCACTGGTTGCTAACTATTCACACTATACCTGGGCAGCCATATGCTCTTGTAAATTAAACAAGAGTATGTAGTAAAATATACAACATAGAAGTCCTGGTAGGTGCCAAACACTGTGTGAGCTTGGATCCAAAGACCATGTGAGGACAGGTTTGTCCCTTTATGAAAGGGTGGAGGCCCGGGGGAGGGGTCGTTCGGTGGAACACTAGTGCGTAGGTAGAGAAGAGGGTGAATGTCAAAGTTTTCAAGAGATTGTCTGCTTGTAGATGCTGGCTGCTAAGGGCCCATGGAGAGGCAGAGGAAGGAACCATGATGACCTCCAGACTTGCTTTGGAAACTAGGAAAATGCAGAGTCACACAGAAGTGTGGATTGTATACTTGGGTTGTATATGTGCACATAAGGAAGAGTGAGTGTGTGCGGGACAGGTCTGGCACTGAGTTCAGTAGACTAATGGCTTGGAGCCTAAGAAAGGTAAGCCTTAAGTGTCCTAAATGCTTTAACTCTAGAATGTAGTACATACCTCACTTTATGACACAGTCATAAAATGTCAATGATTAAAAGGCCAGCTTTTGTTTTCTGTTTACCATAGATGAGGTCCAGTGTGTACAATTCCTGCATTTGAAGCTCTTGTGATGATGGGAAACTGTACAAATGTAGACCATTAGGGCAACTGAGGACACACAGAGTGTAAGCACGGAGAAACGTGGACTTTAGAAAAGCCCCAAGGGAGCTTTCCTCTACCATCTTCATCACTGAACAGCTCCCAAGTGGCGGAGCCCGTGTAAGTCACCCACACCTCTCAGGAGCTGGAGATAGAGCCTCACTACCGTCTATATTTTTTGTACAGACAGACAAGGATTCAGCAGACTCTGGCATTCTCTCCTGACTCAGCTGTTCCTGGGGATGGGTGGGCATTTGACCATGCCAGACCAAAGCGTTCCATCTATCTGGATTCACCTTTCCCTGAACAGAGCATCTCAGAGCTGTGGAGTCCCCGAAAGTCCATAAGAATGATGCTTGAATTAAAAATGAAAACAAGTAGACAGTGAGAAGGAATTAGATTCTTGTTCTGCCAGTGGCTTTGTATCTTGCGCTGGACCGACGGGCAGGAACGGTAAGTGATGCTCAATTTTTCTCTAGCAGTCTTGGTCCCCACTGTATTAAACACAAGTCAGAGGGATGACCCTTGAAAGTCTTTCTGGGAAAAGAAGCTGAAATCAAATGCCCCCGGACCTCATCCCTGTTTTACAGTTTCTATCTTTCGACAAATAATGCAACATATTATTAAGAAGGAACTTGAAGTAATAATGAGTACTTATAGTTGGATGAAACTTTGGAACTTTCTCATGATTTTGAGTTTCTTTTTCTGGTTTAGACAAACTCCTTCCCATGGAGGGTGGGGGGAAGCATCCTTCAAGAAGAAATAAAGAGAACAGTTCAACCGAGGGCTACATTCCATGTGCAAAGGGAATGCGCTCTCCACACAGCTTTGCTTGTGCACCACACATTGTTCAGCTAAGATTCTGAGTGGCCACCAGGTCATCTCATGTCAGAGCACACAACTTGTCACCGCTAAAGGAAACCTAGCGAGGAAGTGCTCACTGCTGCCTTGTATCCTAGTCTGTTTGGGCCGCTGTGACAAAACAGAGCTGAGACAATGTGTGCGAGACAGAAGCGGTCACTCATGGTTCTTGAGGCCAGAAGCCCAAGACCAAGGTTCCAGTAAATTCTTGAGGTTGGCTGAGCTCTTTTTCTCTGCTTAAAAGATGGCAATTTTCCCTCGTGGGAGGCTAAGGCTGGAGGACATGTGTTTGAGACCAGCTTGGGCTACACGGGAATTACCTTAGGGCACGTTTTTGTTGAACCCCCACACACATTGATAGATTTTCTATAGTCATCTAATTTTTTTCCTTCTTCTTTATAATCTCCTGTAATTTCCAAAATTTACTCACCAATCACTTTTAGAGATTAAATCGAGAAGATATTTTATGGATCTTATTTTGTTAAAAAGCTAAAGTTGGGGCTGAGGGAGATGATTCCGTGAGAACTTCCGTGCCAGCATGAGGCGTGGAGAGCGGAACCCCAGCATCCAAGTCAAAACGGAGCAGGGCGGTGCACACCGGGAATCCTTGGGCTGGGGAGGGTGGTGCACACCGGGAATCCTAGTGCTGGGGAGGGTGGTGCACACCGGGAATCCTAATGCGGCGGAGGGCGGTGCACACCAGGAATCCTAGTGCTGGGGTGGGTGGTGCACACCAGGAATCCTAGTGCTGGGGAGGGCGGTGCACACCAGGAATCCTAGTGCTGGGGAGGGTGGTGCACACCGGGAATCCTAGTGCTGAGGAGGGTGGTGCACACCAGGAATCCTAGTGCTGGGGAGGTTAGTAGTGCACATTTGGAACTCTAATGCTGAGGAGGTGGAGGAGGCAGAAGGATTGCTGGAGCCCAGTTGAATCCATGAACTCTAGGTCCAGAGAGATCCTGTCTCAAAAAACAAGGAGAAGAGCAAATGAAGAAAACACCTGGCATTGACCTCTGACCTTCACACACAAGCACACACACACACATAATCATATAACCTAACAGCTAATATTTCTCTCTCTCTCTCTCTTTCTCTCTCTTTATCTCTCTTTCTCTCTCTCTCTTTATCTCTCTCTCTCTCTCTCTCTCTCTCTCTCTCTCACACACACACACACAAACTGTTTTATTTTCAACAGCTTAAAAGTTGCTATTTACTCTAATGCTATCTGTGTGTACTTAACTGGAGGAAGACCACTGGAGTTCAATAGCAAATGTAGGGCAGGCTTTAGGGACTCCCCAGAGAAAGACCTCTGGAAGATTTGTCTTATTAGAACTGAGTCCTGGCAAGAAAGAAATCAGCCAGTAGGGATCAGGAATAGAAAATTTCAGGCAAAACCAGTGGTAATTTTGGTACCTTGGAAGCGATGCTGCTGAGACCATCTGAGGAAGGATACTGAGGAGCATCTGTGGTGGGTGGGGGGACACCTGAGATGAGGGTGGAGGTAGACAGAACCAGTCCACCTAGACTTGACTTGGTAGACTTTTCTGTAAAAGGCCAGAGAAGAAATGAGGTTTTATGGTCATG
Organism: Myodes glareolus; assembly: GCF_982192425.1. NCBI lineage: Eukaryota > Metazoa > Chordata > Mammalia > Rodentia > Cricetidae > Myodes > Myodes glareolus. Next base: position 113,299,699 of record NC_142026.1, on the reverse strand, counting down.
CGTCCTCCTGGGAAGTGTTCCCGCCACTGAGAGCAGACGCAGACACTATGGAGGGTAATGACCATGGCTAGGCATCACTAAACTGTGCTGCTTGATAAAATATGTGAGTTTGGTACAAGTTCATGAGTCACGAACCCCTCCTTTAAATGTTTTCAACTATTTGATAGTTGAAAATTCATAGGCTGGGTGGTGGTGGCACATGCCTTTAATTCAGCACTTGGGGGTTTGAGGCTAGTCTTGAAGATGGACACTTAAAAGAAATCCCACACTAGCTCAGAATTGAGAATAATAGACAGCTATTTATTTAGGGGTAGACACAAATCAGAATTCTTCGCTGGACCGGAGAACAGAAAATCCCACAGCTGGAAAAGAGAGCAGATGTGTGTTTTACATCGGCATAAATCACGTAAGAGACCACACCCCACTGGGTGATTAACTTAAAGGCTATTGGCTGGCTGTAAGATTTCCTACAACACAGCCTGGTCTACAGAGCTAGTTCTAGGACTGCCAGAAATGTTACACAGTGAAAACCTGTCTTGAAAAAACAAAACAAAAGAAAACAAAAAAGAAAAGAAAATTCATTCTACAGGATGCCCACAAACAGGGCAGAATTTGCCCTCCCAGGCTTTAGTTTGTGGACACCAATTCTAAAACCATGACAAAAGAAAAGATTCCTCTCCCTAAACCTCCTTTATAAAGTCACATTGGAAGTCTGTAGGGGAAGACTTTCAGACTGAATGAAGACAGAGGCCCTTAAAGTCAGGAGCCATGATGACGCACTAGGTGATGCTAGTAGCAGGCTTGGCAGCTGCCTCAGCACAGGAGGGAACCTTACAAGAAATCAGCTTCCCCTTTCATGCACCTGGCCAGGTGCCAGACCCTGTGATTTCACCTGTCTACCATATCCTCTTCATCCGAGATGGAGTACAAACCTTCCCCTTCTCTCAGACTCCCCTACATCTGGCTCGAAAGATGTTTGGAACTCTTGCATTCTAGTCCTTTCTCGCTCCGGGCATTATCTCCAGGAAGCTCCAGCATCTGGGGAGATTAATAGCCCCACCTGCTGAAAGAATCAAATTCTTTCCAACTGTAATTCATCAGATCATTCGGCTAACGCATGTGAAAATAGAAAGCTGAGCTGGAAGAAAGGAGCCGAGGGATGATACATTAAGAGTGGGGTGAAGCAAAGGAGACCAAGGGTACAGCGCCTTCCTTTGAGGTCACTGTGGTATGACACACGGCAGGGGCGAAGTGGCATGAATAGTGGCTCTTGGGAGATGAATTGTGTTCACACGAAAATTGTGTTCAACACTTTTGGGTTGAACCCTCAGCACCCCAGAATGTCAATGTATTTGGAGACAGTCTTAAGAGAGGACTGAGTTTTCTGTCCTGCCCGGTTCCCACAGTTGTTAAGTCCCAAGGAACGCACACAGAGGTCTACGTTAATTATATACTGATTGGCTTAGTATCTTAGGCTTCTGGGATACTGTTGATAGGGCAGAACTTAGGTAGGCAGGGAAGGCAGAACTGAATGCTGGGAGGAAGAAGGGCGGGTGCATGTTTACAGCTGCTTTTACAGCATATGAGACCACGCCCAAGTGGGCTGGTATCTTAAAGGCTATTGGCTGAAGGAGCAGAATGTGCTTCCACAGCACATCCCTCCATTTGAAAACTGATCTTTTGCTTTTTTTTTTCTTTAAATCAAACAAAGCATGTGGAAGCATGGTGAGTGAGTTGAGCCCTACCTACTTTGACAACCACATAGAGGTCCATACTTACGACCACATAGGGTAAGTCCATACTGGAGGGAAAGGAGACCGCGAACCTGGGTGGGTTGCTTCCCTATGCTGTATTGACCAGGTCTGTCTCCTCTGGTATTCTTGGCTTTGTACTGTGAGAGCTGACCTCAATGCCTACATCATCCTAGCACTCACTCCCTGCTCTCTGATTGGCTGCCCCATGGCGTGTAGGCAGAGAAAGATGTCTGGGTCTTCATCTTCTCATGCTTCTGTATCATGCTTCTGGACATTTGCTGTCTAGAGAAGTGGCTCTCATCCAGCCTAATGCTACGATCCTTTAATATAGTTCCTCATGTTGTGGTGACCCTCAACCATAAAATTTTTATTACTACTCCATAACTAATTTTGATACTATATGAATCATAATGTAAAAATCTATTATACAAAGTATCTGATATGTGACCCCTTTGAAAGGGTTTGAACCCCTAAAGGGGCCGTGTCCCACAGGTTGAGAAACACTGGTCTAGCGCCCTGGTGGTTGTCTATGTATGTTCCACTTTGGTCCTATAATCCCAGGGTTGGGAATGGTTGCTGTCTTCCCTTCACTTTCAAGCTACCCACAACTTTGATTACTCAGTTCTCAGCGAACACTTTATTGGGCCGCTGACCTCTTGGTTCAGAGGACATTTGCTCTTACATTATACACTGATTAACCGTGTGTTCTAGTACTTGAACACTGTTTCTTTTTCTGTCTCCATCATGAACCTCTAAGTGGGCTCTTGTATCTTTTGGATCATTCCTTTATATGTGTTCTGGAGGTTCCACTCACCCTTGAGCTGGGAGAGCCAAGTGTGGAAGGGAAACAGGAACAGATGTATCCAATCACTTGCTGGGACGGTTTAAAAACAGGCCCCGTAGAAGAAGAAAGGGTAGGTCCCCCTCATTTAAAGTGCTTGAACTTTTCTGTGTTGCAAATATTTTTGTCAGGCTGATATTAAGTCACAAGTGTGATATTACTAAACACAGTTTGGGAGGGGAGGCTGCCTAACCATCAGCCCTTGACAGCTGATAGGAGCTGGTTCCAGGATGTCGCTGTTTATGTATAGGTAGGGCGGATTAAGACGAGGACATTTTCATCACTGTGGGGACTGGATAGGTTGAAATATTATGGTAAAGAAGTTTGTCGGTCACCACGGCACAATGCAGAGGTCTTAGTCCGCAGGTGCACAGGCATGGGAAGCACAGGTGTGTTTGGCCCAGCTGCTGCAGAGCCACTTCAGGTTCCAAAGGTGAAACGCGGGCTGTCTTGTGATCCTAGAATCCCAACACGTGACAGTTTCTCAACTGGTGAGCGTGTTGGCTTGTTAGCTGCAAAGAAAGTCTCAGGTAGAGACTCAAGCTTGTTTTTATTCTTTCTCAGATCAGATTTACGTCTAATTAGCATCACCAATGGGGTGTGAACATATCAGAGAAAGGCGTTGGAACAGCTAATGTGACAGCATTGTCATGTTCTAAATACATTCCACAAATGAGATTAAAACTAGCCCAAATTTGGAATTTCAGAGTCAGAGCCATTAGCAAAATGAGCAAAAAGTTCAGGCATTTCTGCAGATATTAAAGAACTTTTAGCCACCCCCAAAACGACCATTATGAACATGAGCAGGTTCCAAAATCCATCAGAGAATTTCTGGGGTGAATGGAATACTCAAAGTTATTGCAGAAAATTAGTTAAGTTTCAAGCTAAAAGCATTTTATAAAAAATCAGATCAAGTGTCCACCATGATTCTGTACATTTGTGTTTGAATGAACAGTCCAAAAGCTAGCGGAGGGGGGCTCGAGATGGCTGAGCCCCAGAGCACTGGACACTTTTGCAGAGGACCTGGGTTTGGTTCTCAGCACCTACATGGTGGCTCACAACCATCTGTAGCTCCAGTTCCAGGGGATCTGATGCTTTTCTGACTTCTGGAGATATCAAGCATGCATGTGGTGAGTGTACGTACAGGCATGCAAAACACTCGTGTGTGTGTGTATGTGTGTGTGTGTGTCTGTGTGTGTATGTGTGTGTTTTAAAAATTAAATATTGGAAAAGCCAGGAAAAACCTGAAATAGGAATCTATTTTTAAACCTATATGCACATTGTCTTTCTGCAATTATATAGTACCTAAAATCCAGTAGTAGAACCTGGTGGTAGATGGAGGCTGGAGCTCTAGGCTGGATCAGCTCTCTGTGTAGCAGTACAGAAATTATCAGCATTAAAAGTGATTACCAGTTACCTGCCCTTTGTCATCACTAATGTGTGCTAATACTAAACCATCTCTGTGATGGAATAGTCCTTGAAGAAAATCTGTTGTTGGTCTAAGCATACACAAGTTTCAATAATATATGTGCAGCCACAAGTGTGTGTGTGTGTGTGTGTGTGTGTTATATTCATATATTACTTGTCTTTTAGTAAACATTGTATTTTATACAGATACTAATTTGGAAAATTCCCATCTATCCAGTTGACTCTCAATAAAACAATGATTTAGTTGCTTATGCCTCTTTCTGGGACAAGCTCATAATATTTCAAGTTTGCTACTGATACAGTTAATATCTTCAATCCTTTAGGAAACTCTTGCACTTAAGTAGTAGGTTAAAATAAACAGTATGGTGTAGAGATTTTAAAGATGAAGTAAAGAACATGAGTTATGTCTATTTTTCATGCCCCCTTTGAGTTTAGATTCTAAACAATGAAGCAGTGCTAGTTGCGGGGTATATGTTACTTAGTGCAGATCCGATTCCTGTACAGCATGTTCTTCTGAATTTGATTAGTTCTTTTAAGTAGAAATTCTTAGTTTTGTTTTAAAATTAAATTTAAACAATAAAACTGGATCAATAGCATGAACTAACTATTGCCTGGATTTTAACTCTAACAGATTTCGTTCCTCTCTTATTAATTTTTCTGCATTGTTCCACAAGCAGAGCTCAGTGGAAGGGAAGTTTAACCGGCTGCATTTGCTCTCTGTATGTGTGCATGCATGTGTGCACATGTGTAGGACGCATGTGAGTGGTAGGAAGTGGGCATGCACCGTGGTGGGCTTGTGGAAGTCGGAGGACAACCTTATGACGTTCATTCTCTCCTCCCATCTTTAAGTGATTTCTAGGGATTGAACTCAGGTCATTGGATTTGTGCACTACCTGTTGAGCCATCTTGCCAGACATATTTTTCTCTTATTATTTATCTGTTTTCATGTTTTGTTTGCAACTATATTGTAGGTATAAGTGCTAGGTAAATTGTTTTTATGTAAATAGAGTAAGTATCAATAATTTGAGAAATCCATGTTGCATACCTTTATGTCAACTCCCTCAGTGAGTCTGCCTTGTAACTACACTGTTTTGTACACAATTTAAAAGAAAACCATCCATAGAAACCACTAAGATATACCCTAAGGGCCTTCAGGTTCGACAGGTTCCGACATCAGAGAAACATGTGTTTAGAGCCTATTGAAGAAGATGGTGACCACCAGAGTTACTTAACTTCCTAGAGCGGCTACTGCAGGCTTAGGGACTGAACGAATACCCCCAACACACTGCAATGTCAAAGAGTCAAAGGCCAGGAGAAGATGAAACCAGAAGCTATTTGTCTAGCCCAGCTGGTAAATATCACACATACACACACACACACACACACACACACACACACACACACACAATACACACACACATATGTTGGAAAGGAGCCAGTGCTTATTGGTTCCTGGTCGTCTGGCTAGCTTATACCTGAAATAATCACACAGAAACTATATTAATTAAATCACGGCTTGGCCCATTAGCTCTAGCTTCTTATTGGCTAACTCTTATATTAATTTAACCTATTTCTATTAACCTGTATATCACCACATGACCCTGGCTTACCGGCAAAGTTTTGGCATGTCTGACTCTAGCGGCTCCATGACATCTCTCTGACTCCACCCTTCTTTCTCCCAGCATTCAGCTTAGTTTTCCCTGTCTAGCTAAGTTCTGCCTCGCTATAGGTCCAAAGCAGTTTCTTTATTCATTAATGGTAATTACAGAACAGAGAGAGGACTCCCACATCACACACACACAGGCATGCACAAATGTCCAAACACACACACACATTTTGTTAAGATGGCATCTTTTCTTCCTTTGGTAGTATTGTTATCCATTATGAACCCTGTCCATCTTATTTATCATAATTAATCATGATTCCCATATGAGCAGTAGAAGAAGCTCGGGTGTCGCATTGCAGAAAATACCAGCCCCAATGCATTCTGTTATTTCTTATAGACAGTAATGTCTAGAGATAGAATTTGTCCCTGCAGTCCTACCATCGGCCAATAAAACAAAAATGTCTCTGCCAGCAGATTTCAAACTTGCCTATTCAGTGTCTTAGGGTTCAGAGTGAAAAATCACTTTTCATGTTCTTGGTGAGGACAGACGGTACAACAGGGCTCAGCTATGCTCAAAAGCAGGTTTTAAAAATAACAATCAAAATTGTGTATGAAGGGAGGGAAAGGTCGAGACTGTTAAAAACTGTTATTGTTCCTTCTTCTGAGGAGCCTGTATCCGTGAAAGCCACATGCTGCACCCCCAATGAGAGGTGGCGCCGGCTGTGTTCCTAACTTAATGTGCTCAGTTTAGCCCCACACAGAATATGTTTTACTTCTAGGAGTTATGTCTCCCAGATGGGGTAGCTTGGACCTTTAATTCCAGACTCAGGTAGCTGATGCCCAATAACTGCTGTGAATTCTGGGACAGATTACAGTGGAAGTGTCTGTCTTAAAAAGAATCTATGAGAAGATATTGAGAAAAAGTTTCTAAGGTGTGGGCAAAGGATGGGGAAAATTTTTCCAGTCTTCAGGAGGAATAATGGATTTCTCGGGGCTCTTTCCCAAGTAATCTTTGGATTTAGAAGTTCAGAACGGAGTTGTATTTTTTTTTTTAATCAGGTAAATTTCAGACAAGATCAGGTATTCATTTTCTAGGTCAAATCTGCACTAATAGAGGCTACATTTGGTTGTTCTCAGACGCCTCTCAGGGCCAAAGTGGCATCTTCTCTGTAGCCTTTATGGGATAGAAATTTACCAGGTATAGGAACAATTTGGCGCAGTGTTCAGATCAAGCTGGTAACTAGCGCGCATTTTTGAAGGCCCGTTCACTGTACAGGTTGGTGTCTGTGCTGGGATGACAAACGAGAAATTAACAGGCATATGCTCTTCCTTCCGTGTGAGCATAGTGCAGTTGGATGGGAGAGTTGGAGGAGTTATCAAAGCTGTGCTCGAGAACAAAGCTCGGTTTCCATTTCCTAAGTGTAAGACAGAGTTCGGGTAGCATCCCAGGAGACTGCTGTGTCTAGTCCCTCACTTGTTTCTGCTCTGCTCTATCTCCCTAGACAGGGTCAGTGCCTCCCAAGGCAGGCTAGGAATGAGAAGAGAGCTTGGGAATGGAAGGGCCAGGATGAAAAACGGCATATTTTGGAACATTTTGTTTTTAACATGGAGATCTGAAAATGGAGCAGCCTGGCGCCAAATTGTCCATTTAAGGCCCAGAGAGCACGGAATTTGGGGAGAAGGTCTCCTTTTGTCCTCTTCCCTTGCTCTCACAAACGACTGTCACATGTAGAAGTAGGTTGGTAAAGGGTCCCACAGTACACGGAACAATATTTAGAAGTGTTTAAGGAACTTGGTAAACTCTAGAGAAACGAGTTTTGTATTACAAAGCTTACATAGTAAGTGACTGATGAACGACGTCATGATGAATCGGATTGGCCAGTTCTGTCTTCTGGTTCATTCACATTTGGCACGTTTGAACTTTTAGTGGCTCCGTGAGAATGCACCGAAACAGATGCAATCGGATTTGCTCTTGGCCAAGATCGAGTGGAAAAGCCTTCAGAAAAACAGACTAAGTTTATTTTTGATGTGTGATGAACCCTCCCTGAGCTCCACGGTGTCAGAGGATTGCTATTTATTTATCATAGACATACCAGTGCTGCTGCTGGGGAACCTTTTGGGAAGCTGTGATGGTTTGGGGCTGTTGTAGTACAATATTGCTGGGATACAGAGAGAGACAGAGACAGAGAGATGGTGAAGAATGTTACAAGGCTCCTTTTCAAGTTATTAAGAGAAATCTAAATCAGTCTATATGGTTTGCAATGAGATTTTTTTTAGCATTTATGAATTTTCCTCGTTGATTGGTTTCTCACACACATAAATCTCAGAAGTTAAATAAGCAATCTTTAATGGAATGTTTTAATACCATAGAAATGTTCTATGGCCACACTGTCAGATAAGTACCCGTTAGATACAGGTCACTTTTAAGCACTTGAAATGTGGCTAGTGGGACTGAAAAATCTAATCTTTAATTAATTTTGGCTCGAATAGTCCCATGAGGCTATGATCTATTGCAATTGAACAGTGCCCAGCTAATCTCTTAATTCAATTTTCCCTGCAAAGTTGATGTTGAAAGTAATTCATAAAATAGCCATAACAGCAATAAAAATATGCACACATTTTATATAACATGCTATAAAAGTTAGCCATGGCTGACTTTCTTCTGATTGTCCTAGTTACCTTTTTATGCAACAGTGCTTTGGTTCCCCAGTTATGTATGCATCCCTTGAGGGAAGCTCTTGGGATTTACATTTGTGCACCCTGTACTATGCATATATACTAGTAAATACACTAATAAATATTGGCCGGGTAGTGGTGGCACACACCTTTAATCTCAGCCCTCGGGAGGCAGAGGCAGGCAGATCTCTGTGAGTTCAAGGCCAGCCTGGTCTACAGGAGCTAGTTCAAGGACAGCTAGGGCTGTTGCACCCTGTCTTGAATCCCCCCCAAAAAAACCCAAAACTAAAAACAGAAACAAAAAAAAACCCAAAACCAACCAACCAACCAACCCAAGCAAACTATTGATTCCCTACAATGACACTCATTCATTTGTGCAGAAGACGCAGCTGACCTCATTGTTTGTAGATAGATCTAATTGTGAAGGTTTATTTGTAACTGCCCCAATCAGCATCACATTGGCTCTGCAGTTACTCACATACATGTGCAGGGGGCTGGCAAATTTGAATTGCATGTTACATGTGCTCCCAACTTACGTCCAACAAGCACATACACTGCTTTGCTGTTTTAGGTCTCACGGATCAACACATGACCTTTACACAGCACACACAACTTATTTGATGCCACGTTTTTTTGGCTGCACTTCTCTATATTCTTTAATATTTAAACATTAAAATGTCTCTAAGCACAGTGCTGGTGTTGCCTGGTATTCCAAAGCCCAAGAAAGCTATGGTGTACCTTGGAGAGAAAAAAAAATGGATTTGCTAGATTAGCCAAACTTCATTCAGGCATTAGTCTCAGAGCTGCCGTAAGGAGTCTTTAGAGACAGCAATGTAAAACAAGGTTATACACAGATGGATTAACACAATACCTCAACTAGAGGCTATCAGGGACCTAAGCCGGTATTTCTCTTTAGAAGCAACACTTCAACGTTTGCTGACTTAGTATTTGTAGATATTTTATAGACTATAACCACAGTGACTAGTCAGAGTCTGTCGCACATGAATGCACACACACAGACACACCTAGAGCATATGAACAAGTCCGTTGCTTTCCAAGCCTGGTGCATCTGTGCGTCTGGAGGACTGGGTCCAGCTGGTGGCTTACAGCAGTGGTCCTGAAGAGAGAACGATTCTAATGGAATTCTTGCACTGTTGGCCTGGTTGCTGCACCATCCATTTCATTTGTATGTTCCTTCCCACTTCTTGGGATTCCCACCCTGCACACTTGATCTTCTCCCAAAGGTTTCCGTGATGCTGAGCAAGTTAAAAGAACACCTGAATGGTAATACAGAATTCAGAGACCTGCCTGGCCGCTTTCCAGAGTTTGGGTTCTTCCATACAAGGTTTATGACAAAGATACATGCCATGTGCCAACAATGGCTCTTTCTTCAGTTTAGCGCTAGTCAGTTTTACGTCTCCCTGAGGGAGGTAGGACTTAATGGCCCTTGATTTCTGTAGATGTCTCACTGGCCAGTAACAGTGAGAATGGGGCTCCTCTAGTCTTCCATTTTGTAAAAACAACCACGCAGAACTAGTTTCATTGGGATAAATCATGTCCTCATTTTTGTTTGTCCCAGGAAGCCACATCTTTGAAAGGCGGTCATTCAGGGGCCATAATGACTGTAGTATTTATGAGTTCTTTGGTCACAAACTAAGACTCTGACATTGAAATGAAGACACAGAACTAGTAAGAAGTGATAGTGCCATAGAAAAGAGCAAAATAAATATTTTCCCACCACCATTGTGCTCAGCAACCTGAATTAAACACACACACACACATGCACACACACACATGCACACACACACACGCACACATACACACACACACAATTGCATAGAAGCTTGATGCTTAGTGAAAGACATATAGTAACTTTTAAACAAAGTCAACTGGTGGCTTCAAGTAGCCAAACTTTAAAGGATTTTTGCATTTGAATAAACATATTTATTAGCCCCAGGAATTTCTAGAAAACCAACCCATTTTCTGAATTGCAATGATTGGAAACTGGCTTTTGCCATTCCACAGTTCACATTTAACACCTCACAGTGCAAATAGTTACATTTGAACAACTTGAAAGTGATCTCATTTTAATCTCTGTTTCCACTGTAAGAAGCAGCTTTGATATCATCTACACACACATATATATATATAATATATATAATATATATTATATATATAATATATATATAATATATATATGTTGTCACAATATCCTAACTCTAATTACTTAATAATATTAATTAGCCAAATGAAGTAAAAAAGAAAAAACCTTCAATCCATTTCTTTCTACCAACCATACTCTATTTGTTATAGGCATTTTTTTTCTTTGTAAAAAATTGTGTTTATCACTTTCACTAGTTTCATTTCAGGAGGGCATTTGTTACTTTGTTGAAGTCTGCAAAGACTTTCCAAAGTTAGTCAAAATGTATCAGCAGCTGTCACCACCTTCTGTTTTCCTCTCTGCCCCAACACCCCACAGCGTGGCAAGCCGTAAGTCGTGTAGTCCATTGGGTTGAGTTTTCCAAGAAGCAGATTTACCTTGCAGTGAACAGAACCTAAAAGGAGCAACACCACTAGCAGGTACCCTAGGCTAGACCATGAAAACTCCCTTAATAGTGTTTTTATGTGTATTACAGTTTTGATATTTTTGTGATTTCATATTTGTTTCCTTAAATGTACACTCTCATTGTCTAAGCTTCGTATATCAAAAGACTTGGGTCCACCTCTACCCCTGTGGACCCTTAGACCTATGTGCTGTTTTTCCTCCTAGACTAAGAGCAGTAGCCTGGCCTGATCTGAGAAGCTATGGGTAATGTTACATTCTGGTGTTCCATCTTCTGCTGCTGGGCTAGCTCACTGGCTTAACCATGCTTAGAGATGACTCTGTAGCTGTTATTAACACATGTATGTTAAATCTATACCATCCATGTTTGCAGGAGAAAGGGAGAGATTTTATAATGGGTTGGCTTATCCTGTCAGTGTGGAGACTGGCAGGCATCCCACTTCAGGTCCAAAGGCTGTCAGGCTACCTACCACGCCACGGAAGGGCAGACATTCTAACCCAAACGTTGATTCCCGAGGCAACACCAGCCTTTGGCTCTGGTTCAGATTCTAACAGTGTAAAGCATACACATTGTGGAGGTCTGTCTACTTAGCATACTGGATTTGATATTAATTTCATCCTTAAACATCCAGAATACGGTCTGGCCAAATATTTGGACACCCTCTAGCCTATTGGATTTGATACATAAATTTAAGCTTGACAAGCTATCAAATAAATCAGCTGTTATTTCTACAAAGGATCTGTTTCTATTAGGTTCATAATGAACATTTTTAAGAGAAAACTTGCAGTTCTGTTTCATGTATTATATAAATTGTCATCATAAGTCCTACAGAAATTTGAGTATAAAGGGGGAGATGTCTTGTGTTTGAGGAAGTTGTCATCTGGGGCCAATTATCTCAATCCAGAGTCAAGAATACGATCAAGTTCAACTCCATGTGCAGATTCTGGGATTTCTTAGTTAGGGTCAGGACTTTACAGACAGAAATACTCAGGAGACCTTTGAAACTAAGTCAGAAAACAAAACGACATAGTTAAAGAATCTTCCTGCTTCGCCTGAACAGAATCCGCAGAGATGTGAGGTGCCTAAGGAGGAAGACTCGTTTGACTGATAAAGGACAGCCATGTTGGGGCCACCGAAACTTCCACAGATAAGTTGGGTTATGGATTGTCAAGAAAGTTATTGTAATGTTTAAAATTAAGGAATAATTCTCCTTACAACAGAGACTTGTATTTGCTGAACACTTCAAACTGCACTAAGGGGTTGACAGGTGTGGATGAGCTAAGATTTTTATGACAGGACTTTTTTTGCTTTTGAAAGGCCTGAATGAGTTGTGTGTGTGTGTGTATGTATGTATGTATGTATGTATATACATAAAATGTTAGAACGTGTGTGTCTTTGAGAACTGTTTCCCCTCTCCCTTGGAAGTAATTGAGAATGTACTACATACATTTGACCTTAAAATGCTCATACTAAAATGTATTCAGCTGCCTTTAATAAGTATGTGTTTAAATGTTAAATGCCCCTTTCTGTTGGTGGTTTTAGATTCTGCTCCAAGAATACCCCTGGGGGAAGAAAAGTACACTGTCTCACAAGCTTCGCTTCTGTCTGAAGAGTGGTTTGAAGAGATTCCTGACTCCTTTAGACAGCCATGGCAGCGCCTGCAAACTGAGGAGGGCTACACCATCCTGCATTTGAGATCAGCCTAGGCTCCACTTGGAGTCTTTGTCCCAAAGAAAATACACACAAACACCCTCCAAAACAGACAAATGAACCAAAGAAATCAAAGTACAGTTGATAGCTCAGAGAAGGTAAATATCTAGATTAATAAAGGTCACAAAGGTATGCACATGCCTGTTTGCTGAGTGGGCAGGGAGAGAAGGGGAGAGACGTGGAAAGGAGCCCTTTGACTTGTTCAACCATTCAGACACAGAATCTCTTCTACTGTACCCTTACGGCATAGTATGAAACACCGGTGTCCTTTTCATCAGTGACAGAGAGAGTTGAATGGCCCAAAGCAGTCAGCACTTTGATGACATTAGAACAAAAATGTTAGGAAATTGATTTTCTTTTCACTATCAATCAGTGATATGTTCTAGAATAACCCAAATATTATTCGAACCATGGTCATTACTTAGTTTACCACTCAGACAGGATTTTGTTGATTATTGAGACTAGAAAACACCCCTCCTTTCAGATAAGTCAGGAACTTTCAAAACCAGACTGGTGCTCTTAAAGACTGGGATAGGAGCCTTGAGTGGTCTACTCAAACCACCCTGGCCTTTAGTCTAAAGAAATTATAAAATGAAGCCAGGCAGTGGTGGCGCACACCTTTAATCCCAGCACTCAGGAGGCAGAGGCAAGTGGATCTCTGTGAGTTCGAGGTCAGCCTGGTCTGCAAGAGCTAGTTCCAGGACAGCCAGGACTGTTACACAGAGAAACCCTGTCTAGAAAAACAAAACAAACAAACAAGAATCTAAAATATGATTTAAACATTTCTTTCATTCATTCCTGTTGTGTGTATGTGTGTGTGGCCTGTATGTGACTTTGAGTGTGAGATGTGGTCCCTGTTTGCGTGTGGAGGTCAGAAGAGAAATTTCAGTAGTCAGTTCTCTGCCTCCACTATGAGAACTGAACTGGGGTATCATGGTTGCACGACAAGCATCCTGCCACTGAGCCATCTCACCAGCCCTAAAATGTGATTTTTTTTTTAATAACTAGAAACCCATTTCAGATCCTTTGACTGACTCTGGTGCCCCACTCCTGAGATGATTGTCAAACAAGAATGTCTGGGGACATTATTTTTAATATTAGGAGGATTGCTGCTGGCATCTAGGAAGAGGAAGGAGAGAAGGACTAAGCAGCCTCCATCGGGCAGGGGAATTCTACTCAAGGGAGAATCATCTGGTTCCAAATGGCAGTAGTTCAAGGTTGGGAACCTTGTATCTAAGTAGATCTATCAAGACTGAGTCTATGCAAGGGGTCTGGTTTCCTGTCCAGTTGTTAGTGCATTCTTTGCTGTAGATCTCAGCAGGAAGCCAGGCATGCAGGCATCTAGCCTAGATCCACGCTAGAGATGCCGTGTCTCTTGAAAGCAGTCGGATGATAGCATCGGATCACTCCCATGTTTGCAGGGAACATAGAGAGACACCCTCGTCCCTGACCCGTGCCCTAACAAGGAGATTAAAATCACTAGTAAGCAGTGACGACAGTTTCCAAACTGTCGCTTTAATAGGCACTTCACACCTTGGCGCTGTTGACTATTGCAATGCTTAGGAAAAAAAAAACAACAAAACCAATGGTTTCTCTGGTTCTTAGGGAGGCAGAGACCAGTTTTTGTAAAAATGCTACAAACCTGCGTCAGTGTGAAGCATGCAACACACCCACAAACCCGGTCCTCACAGTGCTACAGCGAGGACTTCTGAGCTCAGCCCTTCCCGCAGCAGCTAATGTCAGAGCCGGTACCCAGTAGGTGCGGAGATAGAAACAGGAAGGCAAGCAAGAAGGTTGACTTCTGAGAATTCTGTATCCTGTAAGCAGAAGGATGGGACGCTCATCCTAGGCTACTGAGAAATGTTTGTTTAACTTCACCTTCGCTTGACCTTGTGGTGATACCACGTGTACCCTCTTTATCTACCTCATGATGATTTTTTTTTTTTTATCAGCTCCTGTAAAATGTTTTGGCTACAGTGAAAGCTGATATCTCTCACTTTGTTCAAACAGGTTGGGAAACAAACTCTAATTTAAGGGGGAAAAAAAAATCCTAAGGCTAGAAAGGGAACCCAAGTGGGTTAGAGTGTGGTTCTATTTCACCAGTTCTATCGGCATGGGATCATCACTTGTAAATTAGAAATGCAGTCTGTGTTGAACTGCAAAGGGCAATTTAAATACGTTTGCACGTGAAGTGCGCAGTTGACAGGCCCATTCTTGGGTTTTCTTTGTGTATTGCAGCCCAGTTTCTGTATAGTTATAAAACAGGACAATGTCCAGCCTTATGAGTGGGTACAGTATGCAGAGAGGACCTCAATATCCCTTTCAGATGGGGTCAGCGTGTAACGTGACCCGACTGTAACCGGCAGCCTATAAAGGAATGAGTATCCAGAGATCACCATTAAGTCCTTTGATACAGAGGACTGACCTAGAAGAAAGAAATCCCAGGGGACCTGAGTGAGCCTGTAATCAGAGAAGCCACAGGGCAGTGGGCATCTTCACCACTGGCACGAAAGGCTGAGTCTGCTCCAGTAACAAGGCAACCTTCCCCAGGGCCAACGTGTAACCCACAAAAATGACCTAAGGTTGGTTCCACGCTCCCTAATTAGTGGTCTCTCGCTCAGGTACTTGGCACTAAACAGTTCCTGTCTGCTACTCCCCTGGGCTGCTTAAAGCCTGGCCAGCTCGGATCTTAACAGTTTCAGGAGGATCTGGTTTACCTAGAGAGGCGTCAGGACACCCTGCCCCTGCGATAACTAAAAAGCAAGGGTGATAAGCACAATGTTATTCTTTCATTCATTGCCACATTCAAAAAACACTTTCCATTTTAATCTTATTTGTGGGCGACGAGAGATCAGCGCCTTTCTGGAAAATGTATTTAATTCCCGCACCAGAGGCACAGGAGTCTTCATCTGGTTCCTGCTCCTTGGAATCCATCCTGACTCCGGGAGACCAACTGCAAGACTTCAAGGCTGTGGAAGAAGTCACCTCAGCCCAGGGGTGAAACTAGACATCAGTTGATTCTCAGAGCTAAAAGGGACTTGGAGGTCGTTGTTATTTTACAATGGAAGTAGAGAAAGAAGAAACCTGGGCATTAAGGTACAAGAATATTGAATGCATAAGTTACAATTTACGCCAGGTGTTTTGCATCCAAGATCCATTGTTCTTTTTTATTACACTCTTCTGAATAAAATTATTCAGTCCCATAATTGACCATGCAAATATCTATAAAACATATTTTCGTAGGAAATTATGCTTAGGTGCCGCAGGGTTTCAATTGCACAACATAATCTGGTGTAACATATTTTGCATGAGCAAATTTCTTTAGTATTTTTCTTGAAACTAGACCTGTAGTTGACTATGATACCTGCATTGGTATATTGTGCCTGACTGCTCTCTGAGGTTCAGGGACCATGGAACCCGGGGACGTTGCTGTTTTAAATTCATGGCTGGACTTCTAGTGGCAGCTAATTGCTCTCCACACTGTAATCTCCTCCAGAATCATATGTCAGAAGACCTCCAGATTTTGAGAAACTTATACTTTTATTTTCTTCTCAAATCAGGAACGGATTTGATATGTCTTTCATTCTGCATGATTTCTTTCTCTGTGAGAGCCATATAGGGGTTTTCTTTCTAGAAACAATTCAATAGCATTTTTCAGGCCAAAAGATAGCCTGAATATGTTTTAAAGCAACACTCCCTACTGTTATGCTCTAAACATATGGGTGACCTGGTGGTGGTGGCGCACGCCTTTAATCCCAGCCCTCCTGAGGCAGAGGCAGGTGGATCTCTGTGAGTTCGAGACCAGCCTGGTTTACATAGTGAATTCCAAGACAGCTAGGACTATTACATAGGGAAACCCTGCCTCAAAAAACTAAAAAAAAAAAAACAACAACAAAACAAAACAACGCAAAACAAAACAAAATTGAAAACAACAATAAAAACCACATGGAGAGTCTTAGCCTGGGACTACCTGACACGTGTTTGAAGAAGTTTCTCTTACTTCCGTCAGAAGGCTCCTCCTGAAGGTCAGAGCTGACAGAATTCAACTCCTAGCAGGGGGCATAATTAGCCAGTAATGAGATGCTGTCATAAGGGGTATCCTGCAAACCTCCATGGACAGAAGGCTTCCTGTAATACGCGGAATGGAAAATGAGCGTCAAGGCTTAAAATGTTTCATTACTCAAAATCAGGCTGAGCCTCCTCCTGTCAGCCTCCCCTGAGAGACTGTGCCTGGGCGAAAAGGTGGCCGAGACTGCGCTACTCCGGGGATGGGATGGTAGATTCTCTTATCGGGCTTCTAAAATGTAAAGGCTTCTTTTCTGGGCCTGTTGTCTTAAAACCAAAAGCAAAACTAAAGCAGACGACATGTCATATGGTTCCATTTAGATGAGACGTCACAAATAAACAAGTCCTTGGAGACTTGGAAGTATAAACTGGTGGGTATGTGAACGCGGAGGAGAGGGGTTGGGAAGTGGCTGTGATTGGGTAAAGCTCCTGGCCTGCTTTGGACAGTAAAAATGGCAGCTTGTACTTCCGGTATACCAGCTGCATCTATAGTCCTATGTCCACCCATCTAGCCCTTGCTCCCTCTCCTGAAGTGAGTGTTATCACACTCCTTCAGCTTATAGACTAGGGAGCTGAGGCCCAAAGAGGTTCTTCCATGCTCGCCCAAATGGCGCTCTTCATCTCACGGTCTTGCTCTAGAAGCAAAGACTGCAGGGTTCGGCTCCCTCTGATTTCAAGCAAGGTCACTGCAGGTTGACCACCGAAAAGAGGTCATGATGGCAGAGGAGCTAAGGGTGGCCCAGTGCAAACGTTGGCATAGACTGGGCATACAGCAAAGTTTGTCTGGACAAACAGAGTAGCCCTCCTGCCGGTCATGCCAACGGTGTGACTGACGTCAACACCAACCCACACTGGCTCTTGTTTGCTTTGACCCGCGGCCCACAGGCATCTCTCACAGTGGATTGGTCTGTGGGATAGACCTTTATCACACCTAGAGTGGTCCCTCCAGTAGGAAGGATGTAGCAAGCACGGCCTTCATTTCTGATGCAATATTAGCAGCTATCTCAATGGACTGTGACCTTGAGGGTTAACATGTGCACACACCGTCCACTCTAGGACCGCTGTAGGAAGTGAGCGGCAAAGCAGGCTTTCATATTGCTTTATGTTTCAAAATAGTATGGATTGACTTCTGAGTGGAAGAAAATGAGTCCCCTTGGAGATTTAAAGTGGCTTTCCTTTTAACAAAGTCAACAAAACAAAGAAACAACAATTTTTCATTTTGTTGAATACTTCAAAGTAGATAATTTCCAGTGTTCTAATTTTTCTTTTGTTCTTACTTCGCTTTAAATTTATAATCACAAACTTAACTCTGCAATCTGGCTAGACTTGATTTGGAGGTAAATATAGAACTCAGAGAACTTCAGTGAAAGCTTAGATTATAGGACATTGTTAGCAGATGAGGCAGGGGTGCCGTCCAGGCCTACAGAGAGAATGTCAGGTCCTGCAAGTCAAAACCATTACAGTTGTCGCCTGTCAGCTAAGGTGACCTTCTTCCGGGTCTTGCCATTTCTAGACCCCAAACGCTCCATGGCTTCCACGATGCTCATGCCTTCTTTCACCTCCCCAAGGACCGCTTGTTTTCGCCCACTCAGCCTGGGCAGCACAGATGAACAACGGGGAACCATTTGTGTTTGCTGTAGCGTTTGCCAGGGCGTGGATGTTTCAGGATGTTTCCATCCTCAGTTTTCTCCCGTAGATGGACGGACCTGCTGCCGATGCCATAATGGCGGCTGAAGTTGCACCCTAGCACATAAATCCCGGAATAATTCTGTGAAAGGAGGAACCCTTATATCCAAATCATTTCTCTCCAATACTCAGAACACCAGAGTTTTCTGTTGCCTTTGGAATTTTGTCCACAAACAGCTTCAAGAAGACTTGTCTCAAGGGTGCACCAAAGCCGTGGTGCCAAGGAACGCAGTGGGGTTGACCATGGCTTCAGCAAGGGCAACAGGGGATGATAACTTTCTGCCCTAGTTTGTCTTAATGATTTTTTGTCTTTAAAATAAACGAAACATGTGGACAATGCTCAGCACAGGAGCACTAAGCTCTGTGGGGAGGGATGAGCTACAGTGGCGGACACAAGCCTGTGCCTGGGGTTTGAAGCCAGTAAGAATGAACATAACAGTCATGAGTGCCCGGGCAGATTAGCTATCGTCTCAGGGCTTCGATTTCCTGAGAACTGAAATTGAAATTGAAAGCAATTGCAATATTAACTTCCAGTGCTGTAGCAAAGCTTAAATGTCCTTTCCAAGGAGAAAATTGCAACAACTTAAATAGCTGAATTGTCAATTCTAGAATTAAGTCTGTCTATCTATCTATCTACCTATCTATCTATCTATCTATCTATCTATCTATCTATCTATCTATCATCTATCTATCTATCTACCTATCTATCTATCTATCTATCATCTATCTATCTATCTATCTATCTATCTATCTATCTATCTATAATGATACAGGATTATTTTCCTTATAAAGCTGAAACAAACCAGTAGAAAGAGTGTCTTTGGGATGGATGTGATAAGGCCATTGCATACACGAACTCAAGACCTGCATGAGGACAAGACAGACATCATTCTTGTGTGCTGTGGGGAGGAGGCCATGAGCCTCACCCTTAACTGAGGAGCTATGGACAGTTGATGGCCTCTGAAAACTCCTAGTAGCTCAACCACACTTCAGTAGGCATCCTCAAACCCAGGAATATCTGGACCATACAAATTAGAGTCAATAGGTTCATTAAAACAACAACAAAAAAGATAAAGTTTGGGTGAATAAAAAACGTTGGAGGTAAATCTGGGAAGAGTTGGTGTGATCATTATCCAAATACATTGTCTGGAATTTCCAAAGAATTAATAAAAGTTTAGATTTCAAAATTTTACATGTAATTTAATTTTTAAATTAGCATACACAGAAGCAGAATTTCTTATGGTATCTACAAACATGTTGTAAGGCACATATGCGCTCAGTTTTAGTGATTTTTCTCACTTGCATCCTCGTCTATACCCTCCTACACCGGTTCCCTCTGCTTACTTCACATCATATCGTTCTATTTTCCTCGCTGCTGCCCATTCTTCAAAGCCCCTTTCCCTCTTTCATATGCCCCTTCCTAGTCTCCCTGCCTCAACTCATCATGTAAAAATGTAAAAGCACACATAGGAAAGTTAGAAGCTCGGATCTGCAGGCAGAAGGGAACACGTGGAATCTGTCTTTCTGAGACCACCTCACTTAAAATAGCGTTTCCCAGTTCTGTTAGTTTCCCTAAAGTTCTCATAATTTTCTTTCTCTATATGGCTAAGTAAAATTCCATTGTGCATATGCGCCACATTTCCGTTAACCCTTCATGTGTTCACGGCTGTCCAGACTGCTTCTGTTTCCTTGCTGTTGTGAACTGAGCAGGAATAAACGCCGACACGGGAGGATCTCTAGGATGGAACACAGAGTTTCTCGCTTCCCTCAGCGTTCTTAAGTGAATGCTTCCAATCACTGCTTTTCTTCTTTCTCCCGAATCCCTAAGGAAACTGGCTGGTTTCTTCTATGATTGGAAGGTATAAGAGGCACACGTTATTCATCCAGAAAGCTAAAGAGAATTATGTGTGTCTCCAGTGAAGAAGAAATATCACTTGTGAACATTGAGAAGTCTTCAGGGACAGTGGTGGACTGGCCTGTTTCTCCTGTCCCTTAGCCTTACAGTGTGCTGCCCTCGGCTCTGAGAACCACTGCCATTAGTCACACACCGACACCTTGTCTCACGATTGATGCGCCTGTCCGTCTAGGAATCGTCCCATTTCCTAGCCATGTCCTTCAATCAGTAACAGCACCCCTTGAGCCCTTATTAGTTAAGGACTCATCACATGTGCTTGCCTGTGTCTCATGCTAAACTGTGTGTCCCTGATTAGAGATTGTCTTGTCAACTTCCCCTTCCGCAGAAACCACCGAGAGAACAAACTTCAAAGCAAGGAAAGCAACATGAACTCGGTGGAAGGATGCAGCTTGGGACGGTTCTGAGGGAGAAGCCAGCAGGGAACCCTGCCTCGTCCTACCTCATGCAGCTGTCCTCCTCGTCTTGGGAGACCATGACTCTGCTCTGCTTACCTTTCTCCCAGTCCTCCTGGCCATCCCTACCATCCAGGTTAGCCAGGCTGTGTACACTCACGGCCAGTCCACAAAAGAGCGTACCAATACGGTTCAATAGAAGCATTGCAGGAGCCGTGAAGTTTCATGCATCAGTTAAACATTCTGTAACCACACACACACAAATAATGATAAAATGAAGCTGAGGCTGGAACCCTGCTCAGGGTTTTGGCGGGGGGCTTACTGCTCTTGCAGAGGATTGGACTTGGGTTCCCAGTAACAGCGTGGTGGCTTTCAGGACATCTGGCCCCTCTTCTGGCCTCTTTTGGATCCTGCACACATGTGAGGAACATCTGTTCACCCAGGCTCACACATATACACATACACTGAGAAATAATAATTCTTCAAAAAGATAAAAAAGAAGCCAGGCATGGTGACACATGCTATTAATCTCAGGATTAGGGAAGCAGAGGCAGGCAGATCTCTGTGAGTTTGAGGCCAGCCTGGTTGACAAAGAAAGTTTCAGGACATTCAGAGTTGTTAGACAGAGAAACCCTGTCTCAAAAAACCCTAAAACAAACAAACAGTAAATAAATAGAAATAAAATTCAGTTTAAGGATATTTTATTGAATCCTGTGCATCTGAATGGTATCATTTCAACATGTAGTCAATGTGAAAACTGTTGAGCTGCCTTAGTCTCTTCTCACCCTGGACAAACGTTTGATCCTGACAGTGTACACTATACTTCCACCACACTTTTACTGTGTCTAGTCACATTATGTCTGGTGACCACACATAACCAATCAGTACGGTATTAGCATAGGGTTGTGCTATGGACATTCAAGATAATTTTATTTGTAGAAGCAGAAGGGCTGGGAGTGGGGTCTTTGCTTCTAATTTGCATAGAGATGCTGTCTAGACCAATGGTGGGGCTGTCACACACACTGCTCCCTGGGTTTGAAAGTGGCTTTTTGTCCCACCTACTTGATGATGACGGTTCATCATTAGCTCACATTGCTATAGCAGTGATCCTTCTCCCGGGGGGCTGACTCCATCTTCACAGAATCCTGTATCTCTGCTCCCTACCACTTATTTGGATTTTTAATGATACAGCTACAGGTGAGAAAACTTGATTAAATGTCATCTCTGGCACAAAACAGTTTAAACAAGACAAGTTCAGGCATAGTTTTGCTTACTTCACATACTAGCTGGAAGCAGAACCCTTTGTACCTAAAAGGGGCTCATCGTCTGTGATGCCCTGAGTCATTGCCAATGCTGACCCCATGAATTTATGTCAACCAACCCCTATAGTGTGAGACACTTGTTCTCTAGACACCTTGTATGGAGCAGAGACTAGACGTTGTTAGGGCCTCTTGGGGTAAGAAAGCTGATTGTACCCTCTGTTTAATGCCTTTCCTGGTCCACGTGCATTGGTGTTCTGGCAAGCACCCCTCTATTAAAGCACCCCCTTTTCATGTTCCCTGGTTCAGCCGTCCTGTTTACTCATAGACCTGAGTGATCCCAAGTTTTATCTTTGATTCATTCAAAGCACTTCATCTTTAATGTCCGCTTTAAAACAAATGCGTTTGAAAAGTGGGTTAGTCGGCGCTATGAAAAGCTAGCAGGCCAGGTGACAAAGCCTGCAGCATTTTGAAAAAGAGGATTGTGCAAGCTCTGATCAGAATCTTGGGTGCTGGGAAGCTGGGGGTAGACTCACACACTGTGTTTTCTCTTCCCGTCCTTCTAATACTCCTGCCAGTAAAAAAAAAAAAAACTCAAACACAGGGGAGTTGTCTATAAAACTGTAAGATGTATCATGGGCACAAGGCAAAATTCTTATAAATCAGTGTGCGTTAATGATAAGCATATAGCATTGGTGGTCGTGGCTGAGTTTCGGTTCTCTAATGCCATTGGACTAACGAGGACATTAGATTCAATTTCTGGCCCTATGTGAACATTCAGTAGCTGGGCCACCTTGGATAAGTAACTTCGCTGCTCTGGGGTTCAGTTTTCCCTTCTAACACAGCTAAGACTAAAATAATAACTTTTCTAATAAATGTGTTCCAAACCTTAAGGGCACTCCATTATATAGTGTGGCACAGAGGGGATCAAGTCATTCCAGAAGGGATCCTTACATCTTAAAGGAACCTGTCCCTGTGTGGCTTGATAAAGCTGGTTGAGAATAAATGGGACTTATTTGTATTTTTAATGATATAGTTACCAGTGAGAGAACTTGGTTAAATGTTATTTCTAACACAGGATAGACAGTTTATACAGAGATTTACATACAGTTTTGCTCACTTTGAATATTAGCTGAAAGCAGAACACAAGCTAACATACTAGGTACCTAAAGATATAGTCTTGTATTTTTGGTTTTTATCTGCTTTCCCAGGTAATCATGTATATTTCTAAATCTCAGTGTGACCATAAGTAACATGCAATTGCTTTCCTTATCTGTGGATTCAGTTTGTGGCAGATTTATTTATAATAGTCCTCCACAAAAGAAGTCTGCCTAGATATTCCATGGGCAGCGAGACTCACTATCTATTGTGGCTGGAATGGGAAGGTCCCCAACAGGCTCAGGCCTTTGACCATTTGGTCTCCAGTTGGCGGCCCAAGTCTTTCTCTGGATTTTCCTGGCTTCTATACTCAAAGATGAAGATAGTTTCATTTGTTCTCTCATTCATTTATCTTTAAAACACATCTTGAGGTCAACCAAGTCCTAGCTAAATTTTGGGATGCAAAAATGAAGAGCAGGAATCTCCGACCTGAAATCCACAGTTGTGGAGAGTGAAGAAGCTGACAAATCCATAGACATCTATAGCACTTTATACAGGCTTAGCACATGTACTATGTAGTGTGTTAGGTTGGCATGAAGAAATGAGAGTACGAAAGAGCAATGTCTAAAAAGTATGGCAAGCCAGATGGTGGTAGTGCACACTTTTAATTCCAGCACTTAAGAGGGAGAGGCAGGCAGATCTCAGTGAGTTCGAGGCCAGCCGAAACTACAAAGTGAGTTCCAGGACAGTCAGGGCTGTTACATAGAGAAACCCTGTCTCACAAAACCAAAAGCAAACAAACAAAAAAGGTACAGCAAGCCAACTCTGAAGGGAATATGAAAGTTGATAGAATCAAAATGGAGTTGCTGCTGGGCGGTGATGGTGCATGCCTTTGATCCCAGTACTTAGGAGGCAGAGGCAGGAGGATCTCTGTGAGTTCCAGGCCAACCTGGTTTACAAGAGCTAGTTCCAGGACAGGTTCCAAAGTTACAGAGAACGGAGTTGCTGTTATCAACACCAGCACTCTTCTATCATCACAAAACAAAACAAAACAAATCAGCAACAGCTAAAGACCCCCAAGAGTCTGTGGAAATGACTCAGTAAACTGTTTTCCCAACAAGCCTGAGGACTGAGTTCAGATTCCCAGCTTGTATAAAACTGGCTGTGGCTGCCTATGCCTGTACTCTGAACAGTGGGGAGGAAGAGATAGGCAGAGTCCTGGAGTTTGTAACCAGTCTAGCAGAGTCAAAAAAAGTCCAGGTTCCATGAAAGATGTTGACTTAAGTAAATAAATAAATAAACAAACAAATAACTAAATAAAGTGGAGCGTGACCAAGGAAGCCACCTGACATGGACATCGGACCTCTACAGGCCTATGTACACATACATGCACATGTACACACATAAGAGCACACACACACACATCACATGCAAATGAATGAAAGAGAAAAGTAAATAAAATAAGGTGGTTCTAAAAGCAGGGTTCCTGCATAGGGAGAATTGCCCGAGAGTGACATCACAAAAGAATCCTTCAGAACCACAAACTTGGACCACCACAGCCTTTTATGCAAGGCACTTTGCAAGGATGTCTACCCAGCCACTGTCTCTGTTCAAGTCAGACAGACGCCACTCTTGTTGTTAATCATTATGGTCAAGGAGATTTCAAAATGTCTGATGCAATCCTCTTCATTTGCCCCCTTGCCTTAACCCCTTTGAATGGCAGGCAGACTCTGGTCGCAGCAGTTTACTCTCTCCAATCCAAACCATTCTTCGTAGACTATCTCTCCAACACACACAGGTTTAGATGCACATTGATCTTGAAGGATAGGTAGCAGAAAAAGTAGGAGAGGAGGTGACTTCAGGGTTTAGGAAAAGCTTACATTGAAAGGTGTTTGCGAAATAGCAAGAATGTAAATACCGAAGTACAGTAGCGTGTGGGTTGTGGAATGCTGGCGGCCTTGCAGAGTGGGAGCTGACCATGAGAGGCAGGTAGAGCCCAGGTCTGCAGAGATCTGGGGTAACCCCCCCCCCAAAGGAAGGTAGACTTGACTCTGAATGCAGTGGAATCCCAGTGGAAGCATTTGGGTGCCTGAAAGAGCCAGTATTTTCCATTGTCTGTGTTTTTGGAATGATTATGTTGGGATCCAGGGGGAGAACAGATAATGTCCTGAGTCAGAACATCTGCTATGGAAACGGGGACAGTGGAGTGGGGAGCTTCCTCAGGGCTAAAACAAACTGAGATTGGGAACTGAATCTATGTGGGGCAGCTCCAAAGAAACAGTAGAGTTGGGTACTGTGAGCCCAGCATCTGAGCCCTGTGTTTCTGAGTCTTCAGAAGTAATCAGTCACAAAGTATTGAGGATGAGGCATGGTCTGGAATTGAATTCATACAAGACATTCTCTTAAAAACATTTTTTTCAAATGCTACTTAGAAAATTTAGAAACTTTTACATCCGATGTTATCTTCAAACAGTTGATATTTATAAGCTCAATAGAAATTATTGATGTGCACTGTGGGTTCTGCAGACTCCTGGGGCCTCTAGAACCTGAAGGATGTGGCAGACAAAGGTTCTGACTGTGCAGCCTTACCTCAACCAAAACAGCTCCATCTTCCTTTCTTCCGACACTGGCTAGTAGACTCCCTGGGAATTCCGGAAGTGAGTTTGGAGCTTGTGGTGAGGCAGGCATGTCTGAGGCCTCCCAAGCCTTGGTGCCGGGAGAAACAGAAAGACACAAATGATTCTGGAGTTGTTTAAACCTCCAGACCCACCGATCTGAAGCTCAGCCACTCGTGCCCTTTGTTGAGGGCCTGTGATGCTCTGTGTCTCGGGGAGTTTGTTTAATTCTGTTTTCGTTTTGTTCATTGTCTACTTCCATTCCCGAGAGCGACCATCCTATTGGGAGCTGTATTCATAAACCTGGCATATTGGCCTGTTTCTTTTTAGTTACAGATGAAATTGTTTTATTTGACATGGTAAATATGCAAGCATCACAGGCCACAGGGGTCCCTGTTTCTCTTAACAATGGTATTTGAATAAAACATTCATCACCACAGTGGGCTGCAGGGTCCTTGTTGCACCCCCCCCCCCGTCCCATCCCGTGAAAGCCAACTGAGCCACCAATCCGCTGAGAATTAACACATGCTCTTGTATTTGCGTTTTCTAAATATTTTCCAACTCCCATCATGTGCTTTTGTGTTCTGTTCTCCAAACCCCTGCCAAAACCTCCTCCGGCACCATTCCTTCCTGGGCTCCACCCCTGCCAAAACCTCCCCCAGCACCATTCCTTCCTGAGTTCCCAAGTCCTTCGGACAACAAACAAACTTCCCATGGCCATTACTCTCAGAGACATATTTTATGTATTAAAAAACGAGGTGACAAAAAGACATTCTTTTTGTTGGGTTCATGAATTCAGTTTCTTGAAATGAGTCTTTTCCTAATTGAATGTAGATGATATAGCTTTGATTCATATTTTTAGTATACGTTAACTGAGGGAGTACTCAAAATGCATCTAGATTGA
This sequence comes from Myodes glareolus, assembly GCF_982192425.1. NCBI lineage: Eukaryota > Metazoa > Chordata > Mammalia > Rodentia > Cricetidae > Myodes > Myodes glareolus. The sequence goes on along the minus strand of NC_142026.1, from coordinate 113,273,186 downwards.
GGCTCCGCTCCTGTGTGCAGTCAGAAGGACTGAAACTGAGGAAAGTCTGGACATAGGGAGAGATGATACGAGGAATGCAGGGTTCAACTTGACTCTCCAAAGTTGTGCCCCGGCAAAAAACTAACTTGTAAGTATGTTATGTTTGTATCCCCTGTCTTGAAAACTTTTGCCTTCAGTGTGCCTTTTCCTCTCAGCTGCCCTTAAATTCTCTAGATAATGACAAGGCAATTTTATTTTCCCACCTACATTCATAGCAACTATATTAAAATCAATGAAAATAAAATATATTTTCTAAGCATGAATTTTATTTTCTTTCATTCTTACGGCCCGTGTGTGTACTAATGGTGTAGAAGTTGATGTCTTCCTGACATCACAGAGACACGTGTCATCCATCTTTGTCAGGGAGATTGATGTCTTAGTTGGTATCATTATGGAAACACCTGGGAAAACTGGCCTCTCTCTTGTCCCCACAAGTCCTGGCTGCTTTTCAGCGGATCGAGTGTGTCGTCCTATGACAGCCAGAGAGCGTCAAGCCTTAATGATTTTGTCTACAAAATGCCCTTGAAAAAGAGACAATGAGTTGTCAGAAAACAATAGAACCTCGTTATCATCTTATTGCGCATCTATGGTATCTGAGCAAGCTTTCATCCCTCTTGGGAGCAGTGTATGTTACTTTGCTCTGGCCGAACGGCAACCAGCGATAAATGCTCTTTGCACACTTTCAGTCTCTCTAAATTTCACATCTAGTAAAAATCATTAACGTCATCAATTTATATTTGGCTTAGTGTTTTTGAAACAAGCCAGTTCTATTGTGTATCCAGAAAAAAAGGAGGGAGGAACATTATGCTAGATGTCAGGCATGCTTCTTTCTTATTATTTTAACCACATGCTCCATTTTCCTCTGCTGATTTTTAAACTAGGACTCTGTTCCGCGATTTTAAGGTGATGAAGAATTTGGAGGAGGATAATGGGAGCCTTCCCGAACATAGCAATGTTTTAAGCCTCCCCGGTGTGTGCAGATAAAATCTACTGTAGTTGGTGTGTAGGATTTTGATTATGAAGGCATGAATTATTTAAACAGCATTTATACAACATAAGAACAATTGCCTAAAAATACCTGCAATCCTGCTCTTACTCGCAGGTCTGCGTGCTCACGGGTGTCCCTGCTGTTACAGAGGGACCGTTGGTTCCTGACAGACTTGGCTCTCAGACCTGACCTGCATTCTGATTCAGAATTCTGGTTAAGCTCCCCAGTTGTCATGTTTCTCAGTTTTGACCTCTCAGGCATGGGAATAAAACAAGGACCCTCGAATCACAAGCACCAAGCTGCGGTCTGTGATGTGCAGGCGCCCCTGGATTTAATGAGCTTTGATTCCATGAGTGGTTAAGAGAAGAAGAAAGTCCTCTGCAGCAGGGTGGGTTACACAGTGGGTGGGACTGAGGGTGTCTGCAAGGGGTGTCTGGAGTGATAGCTATGGTAGCATCCCACAGTCCTGTCTGAAGCATCCCACTTCTGAGTCTCCTTCAGCCTCCTGGGAACTGTTTCTGTTTCTAGACCCTGCATTACAAACAACAGCTCTTCATAGTTTCGAAGGCCCAGAGAAGAATGCCCAGGATGACCCACTGTCAAAACAGTCCTTGAGGAGTGAAGGAGAGAACATTTGTAGTTAGCTTTCCAGGTGTACGACTGTGGCTTCAGAATGGAAAATTTGGGTTAGCATATAGAATTATAGAAAAAGAAATGCACTTCAGCATGAAGAAGGGAAGCCATTTTTTAATGGTCCAGCTCTGAGAGTCCAGAGTGTTTGAGTCCAGTCTACAGGATGGAGCAAGGGCCTGTCACCTGGGTGAACCGAGCCAGGACTGCTGCTGTTCTGGGAGCTGACTAGTATATGGATCCTGCCAGGGGGAGATGCTTTGATTCTGCTAGCACACAAGCATCCTCTGTGTGTCCCAAGAGTCACACTGTCATCCTGTGACAGGCTCCTCGCAAAACAGAAACACAAGTGCATGCTAGGAAGTCACTGGGCAACGTTCGGAGGTTCTAGGTTTATAAGTATGACATAGTATGGCTAGTTTTTCAATTTCCACATGCATAATTGCAGGGGTAGGAGCCCATATCTCATGAGGTAAGAATTAATAGAGTTAAAGATGTTGGACCAAAACCCAACACATGTAAGTTACCTATATTGGCTAGCTGCTGTTACCATGACCTCAGTACTTTACTGGGAAGTACATTGAAGGCTGAATCTTGGCTTAATTGAAGCCGGAACACACTGAGATGGAGTTCTGATTAATGAGAGTCTACTGGGAAGGCTGGTCCAAGTTAATCCTCAACCTCTTGTGATTGCATACAGACGTCTAACTGGAAGGGTTTTTGGACCAAGAGATGATGGTGACTTTTTGTTTGTTTGTTTTTTACTTAAATATCAAAGCACCTGATATTCTTGTTCAACTCTTTGCTTTTCCAATAAACCATAAATAAGTTCGTTAACATTTTTTATTTCATCTAAGGTATCAAGTTTTTACAAATATCCATTTTGGCTAAAGTATTAATTATGAGTCTTGTAAGAAAATAGAAAATAGTTCAGGAAATTAGTCTGAAATGATGTTTCTAATTCCTGAATTGAAAAAATAGTGCATCTTTTTAAAAGGTAAATGACTTGGAATATACTTTAATTGGTACTTCTATGAGTACCAGGATATCCTACAACACAAAGAATCCAGGTGATGGAGAAAGGAACACTTGGATCAAGGGACAATAATAACATGTGTAGTAGGTTATTAGCTCTGTTCACTTTCTCACTCCCTCAGTAATGTTTAACAAGGCTTTATTGATTATAATAGCCTTGATTGGGAAGTGGGAACAGAAGATCACATTGTGGGCACCAGGCCAGTTCTTGCACACAAAGTCTGCAAGCCAAACATTCATTAATAATTGATTTTAAGGGGATTATACAAGCCCTCGCGGGCCTGTCTTTTGCCAGCATATTTCATTATAATGCACAGCTTGATTTATGAATAACTGTAGGATATTAATCCTGGAAGGCACCTTGGACTGGAAACTGGAGGATCTAATCAGGGACAGAGCCAGATTTTCTGTCTCCTATGGCAAAGCCTTTGACGTGAGATATATGTTGTCTCTTTCATCAACAGGATCTTGAACACTGACTGCAGATATAAAGAATGTGACAGCTCAGTAATTTATAACATCTCTCCAAGGAGCTTTCCATAGAAGACCCCAGATGCTCTGGGCTTCATCTTCAGAGCTTCCTTTTGAGGCTGAGTCTCTGTGTTAGAGCTCATGAGGACTGGGTTTCAGAAATTGTTATTCCGTGGTACAGTTCCTGGCAAGCAGACAATGACCCTAAGTGGCCTGTCTCACAGTTTGGAATGATGTCCAACAGTGTGTAATGTATTCACATAAAAATGATAGATCCTGCTCCTCACTGCACCTGGACAGTGAAGTGCCATGAGCAGGCCATGCCCACTCTGCCTGCAGCCACTTGGCTGCTCATGTATGAAACCACGGATCTGCAGCAGCACCACCTGAGTCCTTTGGCAGACATCTCTGCTATATAATTTCTTCTCTTGAATGTTTATAGGTTATGTTTCTATCTTATCTGCTATAATGGCCCGTTTCACGTGGACTACCTGCTTGATGTTCATTTTGGTCCTGTTCATTCTCAGCTCCATGACTGGTGGCCAGCATCAAAGTACTCCTGGTCCTACCTGACCGGTGTCTTAAGGTCTACAGGTTCTTGTTTGTCTAGTAGATGTTCTGACATTTAGTCCTTGACACGAGTTTATCACTTAGGCCCATGTCTATGGTTGTGTGGTCCCTAAACTGCTGTGGTAGCTTTGTTTGGGATACACTTTCAACCATGACTAGATTCATAGCTGACTGCTCCAGAGCAAAGGAGCATGGGGGATTTGATATCTATCTCAGTCTAGCTGGAGATGACTATCAGACTCATGCTATCCATGGCTTATTCGTAGTCTAGAAATACAAAGGCAGTGCTTTCACCTGGTAGGAGATAGTCAGCTTTAGTAACAGATTCTGCGACTGGTAAGGGTGGGAGAGAATAGATGGACAGCCAGTGCTCAGAGCCTTTAAGAAGAAACATAGCAATGGTCTTCATCGGGCTCCCACCTCCTAGACCCTATGTAGTGTGCTCTCCTGTCTCTTTTGTTTGGTGTCCACTTCCTCTTTGCGATTCCTCTAGCTTTAGACCCAAGACAGATGGACTCTTTTATATATATATATATATATATATATATACATATATATATATATATGTATATATATATATATATATACACACACACACATATATATATATATATATATATATATATATATCTTACCTTTAAGTTCCATGAGAGTGGACCATAGTCACCGCACTCTATCTGGCTCATTGAAAGTGTCCATTTATGGCCTGACATTTGTTAACTATTCAGATGGATGAACATGGATTCTTCTCTCAAAATATGGCTCTAACAAATGAACGGTTCTCATTGGCCATGGCACTCTTACGAATGAGCACTTCCTTTTGGTTGTGTCATTTAGTTTATTGTATGTAGCTCCCCTAGAGGTCTGATGGCTCTGCCTTGTAATCATACATGGACTGAGGGCCACCACTTTCCATGGACTTTGCATTTCAGTCCAGTGAGTCCTACGCTCTGTTTTTTGTTTTATATTTATTTATTTATTTATTTAGTATACAATATTCTGTCTGTGTGTATGTCCGCAGGCCAGAAGAGGGCACCAGACCTCATTACAGATGGTTGTGAGCCACCATGTGGTTGCCGGGAATTGAACTCAGGACCTTTGGAAGAGCAGGCAATGCTCTTAACCACTGAGCCATCTCTCCAGCCCCCTACGCTCTGTTTTGAGTGTGTAGCGTTTTAAGTTTTCTTATGTCAAGCAGTTGAAGCCATGGAGCAGACACTCTCAGAAAGTCACACATGAAGATCGAGAGTCTTGGTCACTGACTTTATTTACAATGACAGAGGCGATCCAGCGGTTCCAGAAATGTTTCTATAATCCAGGATTCTGCAAGCTGCACAGTCTCTGTAGACAGTTCTGAGAAGGGCAGAGTGAGGGCGGAGGTGACTGTAGGAAAGTAGGAAGTGAGAGACATCAGCCAGGCCTCAGGGCATTTCCAGCTCGTATGGTCAGCCCTGGCGGCCTCATTTCTAGGAGAGTTTAGTAATGACACATTCTAGTGTGCCGGCTGACACCAGCAGGGCACAGGAGAACCTGTGCTAATTTTCTTACACTCTGTGGTCTGGCAGCTTCGGAGTCGTGACAGCCCATCTTGCATCTGACCCCACTGGGTGTTCATTTGATGAATGGAATTCTAGCCTCAAAGTAAAATACCACGGCAATGGCGTCAGCCGATGCATCGTATCAGAGGAGTTTAGCTTTCAGCTCTATGAGAAATGCCTGGTGTTCATTTGGAGAAAAGAAAAGTCATCTCAGAGGCACACTTTGCAATATGTATTGGCGAGTCGCAGAGGATGGAGTAGAGCGCCGAGAGAGCTGGGGTTTAGTTAAGGGGAGGAACCACCGCAGCAGTGACAGCTGTCTTTTTTTTTGCTGTTGTTGTTAAGATTTTAGCAAGCAAATATCCCAATCCTTATGAGCACTGCAGAAATAGAAAGTACTGACCAACTTCATGAATGGAGTTCTTAAATAGAAATAGTGTTTTCTAGATCATCAAGTTAGAGTTGGTTGCTGTGACTGTCTTATTAAGCAAATATTAATTAACTTTTAAGTTAGCATACCAAGTAATGGACTTCATGACGACATTGGCATATTAAGTGTAGTTGTACCTTGCTCCTATTGTTCTTATCTTTTGATGACGTGTGCCGACTGTCTTTTCTTCTGACGCTAGTGGGGCTAATGACTTTGTAAAGGCAACAGAATGAGAACTTTCTGGAAGCTTGTACACAGCCAAGCTCTTCTGCTATCTTCAGCATACCATCTTTTCCGCAACGGCTGACTTTCCCTTACTAATTCGAAACTCCCGTCTCATGGGAATGTTTGTATTTCTTACGCGAGTGTTTTGAGTAGAGCGTCTATGAAACCATCACTGGGCTTAGAAAGGAGGCTCCTGCTGTATGCGGTTGCTCTGGCAACCGAGGACAGTGCAAGTGTATTCTAAACAGATAAATGGGCACAACGGAAGGACAACAAGGAAGCTGCTGGCTTGAAATGACTTTAGTCTGCTAAAAAATACTTCACGTTGTACCTCTCTCTTTATGACAACAAAATGGACCCAACATATCTAAATTCTAGTCTCAATGCTGACAAGTGTCTTATTTTCTGAACTTCTGCTTTGCTGACTATTAAATGAAGTGACCATTCTGTGGAGGAAATAGTTTCAGATGGCCAGGATGAATAAAATGCTGTGTTTTCCAGAGACCTGCACAGAGTCTCTTTGCTGTGCTACATAATTTGGTGGAATCTAATTGTACATTAAGGTCAAGTTCTTCCGAAGGGCATTTAAAGCATCCTCCTGCTGTGGTTTTAAATTGCCATTCTATCTCATTTCCCTTCTGGCTTCTTCCTGAACTCTTGCTTCTTACTCAGTGTCGCAAAACATTTCTTTTCTTGGGGAGAAATAAACAATGTCTACCCTTCCCACAAAGATCCAAAGGACAAACGGAGGCATGAATCCACCAAAATTGACTCTGCAGTCACCTGTGCATTTATGAGACTTCCTGACAAAGCAATGGGTTTTGCAGATAGGAGCATGCATGGTCTTAAAGCCACCACACTGGAAAGTCGGCATCCAACCTGAAAGACAGGCCCTCTTCCCAGTTGTATAGATAGGACACTGCCCCATCCCCCAGTCCTTCCCAGTCTATAAATCACTGTTTTCCTGAGGTCATGTGCAATTAGGGCAGAATAAGGAGTGACTGGATACTCGGATGGTCCTGGCCCTCCCTAGCCACCTTTCTATGGAGGAAGGTCAAGAGCCAATAAGCCCAGCGTGGTGATCCTTTGTAAGTGCTCACAGGTACTCACGAAGACGGCAGCAGGTTGACTCTGAGGACGGTCCTGTGTGATTCTCTTTCGGTGAACGCTCTTGACTCTGGGCTTTCTGTCCTCCATCATCCTGTGATGTTGCAACCACTTAAAAGCAAAACAGAAAAAAATAAGGGCCTCTCAACCTTCCAAAATTAAATCGATTGTCTCCTTTTTGGGTGATCTTTGTCTAGCTTCAGAGAAGGGATTTCCCACTGTTCTTTGTGCTCACCAATAGCAGGGCCTTTTGCAAACAGGACCATTCCTTATTTTGTTTTCCTATCACCAAAGTTAGGGTCTGGAGATAGAAACAGGTCTGTCCTCTCAAATATAGCGAGACTGGCAAATGTTTGCGAGCAAGAAAACTGAGTTATATGCTTGCCCGAGAAGCATTCACATGCGTGTTCACAGTGCTGTCCTGGGCAATGCTAAACTAATTTCAGAGACTGACATGGGTCCCGACTCAGGGATAGGTAGGAAAGAGCAGTCTTTCCTGGCCCAGCATCTGAATGACAGCAGAATCTAGACCCTGGACACACACACACACACACACACACACACACACACACACACACACAGCCTTGATTCGACTACTATTTGGTAAAAGACCTGAAGTCACACATGAAAGTATTATTTTGCTGAAAACTTGAAGCAAGACACGCAGAGGTCAATACAGCCAGAACAGACATGGTCCTTGAGGCAGATGGTTGCTGCGTCTTTGTTGGAAAGTCTCGCATAAGAAGTGTCTGAAGAACGTGTCAGGCAAGGGGGCTATTGGATGGCATCCGACTTGAAGATTCTTGAGCGTTGGGAAGTCAGAGAAGAGAAAAACATTCTGAAATATTAATTGTCTTGGAAAATCAGGGCACAGAAAAGCAGCACAGTTGCATTACAACATGGCTCAGAAACTGACAAATCGCCACTAGGTGACACTGTTTCTTTGTCTGTGAATCTTTCTTGCCGTTTCCCCAGCCTGCAGAGGGCTCAGCGCTGTCTTGGTCAGGGCCTGGGATCCAGTTACACCCTGCCCTGACTGGAGCAAGGCCAGGATGGAAGACACCTTCGTTTCACTTGGCTTCCTCCTATGTAAAACCAAGAATCCTGGTATTGGTGGTTCTGAAAAACTTCTCCAGTTAATATAATAATAATAATAATAATAATAATAATAATAGTAACTTTAAAATGAGTTTTTTCTGATAACTTTAAAATGCCCAATGTTCTGCCTTTTTATGTAAACAGACACTTACACACAAGTGCTGCTCTTCCTTCAACCAACTCTCAGTTAGCTATTTAGACGGAAAACACATGGAGCAAGAATCAAGCAAACCATGGCACACCTGTATGCGTGGGTGTGCTTCCTGGGCCTACACAATTCCCATGCAAGATCTTCTTTATGTATCCAGCAAATGTAGAGCTAGAGAAAATAATCGTAGAGGTTGTCACCATAAGCTTCCCTAGGGGGAAGAATCTGACCTTTCTGCCACTGTGCCTCCTTTTTGGACCTTGTAGTTCTAGAACTTTCTTCTTGGCCCTGGATCAGCTGGAACCTCTGCTTCCTTGTGTGGGTTACTGAATTTTGTACAGGAGTATGTAATCACTGAATGGCACGGACACCTAGCGGCCGTGTGAGCTGTGTGTCCTGCCTTCCTCTTTAGTTAAGAATTTGTTGTCCCAGATGTGTGCCATTCTGTGGTTGTTATGCCAAGGCAAGAATGCAGTGGTGGGGTCAATCGTGTTGCCATGTGCATTTCTGGGCCAGTGCCCTTTGTCTCTGCTTGGTGCTGGTTATTCATGGAGCCGGGATCTTTTCAATGCAGAGACAGGGGGCTTTTCCCTCTGCCAGTTGGAAGGCCATTTGTCTGTAGCTTCTGACAGGAATTCAAACAACTACTTACCACTTGTAAACAAAATAGCCCACCCTTAGCCTACTGTGAAAATACCACCTCGGTGGGAGGGGAGATTTGGGGTAAATAGAATTGGCATGTGTATGGGGTGGGGTATTGTAAAGTTTGAAAACACAAATATTTAAGTCTACCACTTGCAAACGTGGTTAGTGTCCTTTTTCCTTTGAGTGGTGTTGGATTTCAACTTTGTCCTTGCTTCGTCTAATGACAGCAGTTTTATTTTTAGCAAATATTTAAGTTCTTAGTCTTTAAGAAGAACGCCTAAAGAGCAATGGTCTCCAAATGCACGGGCGCCCTGGCCCTCTGCCCTCTACCAGTGTCTCTCTTTCTCACTAGTTCAGCTCAGCTCCAGTGTACACAGCTAACAAGGTTTCATTAGTGTGGCAAGGGAATCTGGCCCTTGCTTTCAAACACGGAGCTGAGCTTGTTCTAGTCTCAGCAGGGGACAGATTTCCCTTTCTTCATTTCTGCGCCTCCCTGGTGTGTAATCTTGTCTTTTGAAAGAGTTGCAATCAGAACAAATTACCTAAAGAGGGGGGAATGAAAAGATCTCCCAGCCGTTGTGTTTTTTTTTTTTTTTTTTTTAGTTTTCTTTAACAATTGGCACCTTCCTGCAGTAATTGAAAATGATCCAGGAAATCTGTATGTTCTTGGCAACACTTCTCCGGAGTGTGTGAGCTCAGAGCTCCTCTTTTAAGGTGACTGCAATCTATTCAGCTGACGCCGGGTGGGGGTTGGGGGTGCTCCGTAAAACAAGAAACCTGCCTCCTGGCCTGGTTCCTTCCCTCAAGAGGAGCAGAGAAAAGTTTTTTAAGCAATTGGCTGCCGAGACTAGGGGTAAGAGCCATGGGTTTATGACTGGTCTGTAACCAAACTTCACAAGCGCCGAGCCAGGCTAGTCAGTGGAGGTCGCCATATAGCCGTATTTCATCAAAATGAACCCGGGAACTAGAAGGGTACAGCGTCTATGGCGCCACCCTCAGTCTGTTAAGGGCTAAGAGTCTGGGCTTCCGCCAGCAGAAGTGAGATGGGATGGTAGGCCTCCGAATCTGTGTTCAACCCTTCAGTCCTTCAGTCCCAACTCACTAGTGTGGGAAAGACAGCTTTGCTGCGACTCCCAAACTCAATGGGGGCCGGAGGGACTGCTCCGTGCTTCAAACCCCTCTTCCTGCCACCTAAGCACTGGGTAATACATGTTTTCCTCCTGGATTCAGAGAGATGGTATCAGGGTTAGTTTTTATTTATTTATTAGTCAACTCGACATAAGCTAGAGTTATCTGGTAAGAGAAATCTCAATTGAAAAACTGTCTCCGTCAGCTTGCCTGTAGGCAAGTCTGAAGGACTTTTTTTTTTTTTTGATTAATGGTAGCTAGGAAAGCCCAGTCTACTGTGGGCAGCGTTACCCTAGACAGGTGGTCCTGGGTTGTATAAGCAAGTGGTCTGGGCAAGCCAGGGCAAGCAAGTCAGTAAGCAGCAACCCTCCATGGTCTCTGCTTAAGTTCCCGCCTCCAGGTTGCTGCCCTGACTTTCCTCGGTGATGGACTGTGATAAGCTCAGCTAAGTCAAACCCTTTCTTCCCCGAGTTGTTTTGGGTCACGGTCTCTGTCACAGCAACAGAAAGCCAACTAAGGTGGATGGAGAAGCTGCTTACGTTCGTGAGTGGTCAGTGGGTGTGGGATCTCTGGGGAAGGAGACTGAAGGGTCAGTGTGGGAGTTTATGGCGGCCTCGGGACATGCTCAGAGGAAACACCTGCTGCTCCACTTGCCATTTCTACTCTTCATCCTTGAGCTAGGGGTGTGTGGAAATAAAGGCAGTCGTCTGTAAAGTTGCTTCCCCGGACTGAGGAATGATAATGCCCTGCATTCATTCAGAAGGCTGTGGGAAGTATGTAGAGTTGGGTGTCATCGGAAGGTTTGTCCCTACTCACTAACGACAAATCCGGTGGAGAAGACATAACCCTGGTCAAGTTCTGATGTGGGAGGTGATGTACGCTGTGAATGAGGTTTATTGTCATTGGTTAATAAAGAAGCTGCTTTCGCCAATGGCTTAACAGAGTAAAGCCAGGCAAGAAGAGATCTATAGAGAAAGTACGAGGAGTCAGTGGGACACCATGTAACTGCTGCCAGAGGAGACAGGCGTCCTGGAAACTTGCTGGTAAACCTTGAGCCTCATGGTAAAATATAAAATAATAGAAATGAGTTAATTTGAGATGTAAGAGCTAGTTAAGAATACACTAGAGTCATTGGCCAAGCAGTATTGCAATGAATATTGTTTCTGTGTGCTATTTCAGGTCCAAACAGCTGGGAACGAATAAGTAGCCTCCACCAACAAAGCACCATCCTTCTGTGTCAAAGGCTGTTTTTCCCTCTCTGCAGGGCAGTGTGAGGGTCAGCAGCAGGTTATAACACCTTGAACACATTAGCATTAATTAAATGACAAATTAGCAGAGATTAGATGGAATTCTGAGTCTTACATCACCCAAGGCTAGTATACTAGCATGGGCATGTCTGCATAGTCTAAGAAGAGTTCTAGAGGTGATAAAGACTCAGTTGTCTGGTGTGGAGGTGGTGTACACACACACACACACATACACACACACATACAATTGATAGTGTTCTAGTTAGAATTAACTGTCAATTTGACAACCTGAAAAAAAAAACCCAACAACTCAATTACTAATTGTCTTTATGGATATGTCTATGAGGGATTGTCTTGATTGTTAATTGATGTAGGCGGGCCCAGTCCACTGTGAACTGTACTTTTTCCTATACAGGTGGTTCTAGGCTATATAAGAAAGCTAGCTAATGGGGTCCCAGCACCGAGAACAGGATGTGGATCTGGGGTTGCCACCCCTAATCAAGAAGCTATTTACAGTTGATGCCCACTGGCAAAGGGCAGTCAGCTTTCAGTTTTCTCCAATGGAATGTTGCTGGTTATGCCAATCACGCTCCAGGGGAGGCCCATACCTGGGAGTAGCTGGCTAACACAAAACAAATTCAATAGAACTTTTGCAGAATTTTTGTTTTGTCTTGTCCTTATTTTTGTCTTACTGGTCTTTTGCTTGTTTGTTTTGATTTTCATTTTTGAGGTTTTGTTTTTATTTTGGGTTTTTGAGAGAGAGAGATAGAGAGAGAGAGAGAGAAAGAGAGAGAGAATATAGAGTTGGGTGAGTTGAAAGGTATAGAAGATCTGGGAGGTGTTGAGGGAGGGAGAAAAAGCAAAATCAAAATATATTGCACAAAAAATGATTTAATTTAAAAAAGAAAGCTAGCTAGATAAGCGTGCATTCGAGAGCAAACCTACAAATAGCATTCGTTCACGGTTTTCCCTTCAAGTTCTTGCCCCGACTTTCTCAGTGATGGCCGATAACCTGTAAATTGAAGCAAACCCTTGACTCCCCAAGTTGCTTTTGCTCTTTGTGCTTTATCACAGCAACATAAAGAAAACCAGCATAGACAACATTTTAAGAAAGTGAGCCAGAGCTTTCTAGGGCGCAACACCAGGAATGTTTGAGGCAAAACGGAGCTAACAGGCCCAGGCCGCAATGGGGATAAGTAGAGACCGGCGTGGGCTGGTTCTGCAGGTGTCAAATGAGACCTAGGGGCTAGAAGGGGGCAGGACTGAGGTGGCATTCTCAGCCTTGTAGCAACTGAGATTCCAGGTGCTTACCCACTAGCTTAGTCACGGGGTGGTGGTGCTGGTGGTGATGCAGTGCAGTGGTGCAAAGTTCAGCCACTAGTGGCTGTGGACTTCAAGGTCAGAGGTTTATAAACAGTATTTTTTATCAAGGTTTCACATACCCTTCCTTGTCTTCCTCCTCGCCTCCCTCCTCCTTTTCCTTTTCATCTCCCTCTTCTTCTTGACCAAGTTCAAGTCAAGACCTAAATGCTCTTTCTTGTCTCCTGGAACCATACAAAGAATTGACTTCCTCCTTATGCTGCCTTGATGCTCCAAACACTCATATTGTCTTCCTTTAGTCAAGGCAATTTTTAAAATGTTTGATCAAAAGCTACCGTTAAGACCAGGATAATAGCAAAAATTGAGAATTTTGAAAATAGAAGATGATATATGTGTATATATATATATACATATATATGTTATATAACACACACACACACACACACATATATATATATATATAAAACTAGACTGTTCTTTAAATCTAAAAACAGTAACATTACCAATATCAGTTTAAACAAAGCATCATAAGAATTGTAATTGTAAATTTTAACAGCCACAGCTGAACGACGTCTCACGTGGATTCCCGAAGCAGCCGGTGTGAAAAAGAGAGACGATGAGTCATGAGCCCAGAAGTATCAGCTTCTGAATAATATGTCAATTTCTAAAACTGGTCACGAAGGCATGCGTGTTGGAGTCAGCTCAAGATGTTTTGGATGCGAGCGTGGGGCTGCAGAGTAGGGCTGTTTCTCAGGTGTGAGAAAGAAGGTGGCAAGAAACCCGCTCTTAGCAGAGCTAATAACACGAGGCACAGCCCTGCTGGCTTCCTGGGGGCAGATCCGTCTGGGTGGCCCTGGTGGCTTTGGCAAGGGCAAGCTCTCCTGGAGCACCACTGCAGAGCCACTACTTGAACTTGGCCTGCATTTTGTCCTTCTGAAGTGTCCTCAGAGCAATGAATACTGACAGAATATTACTTGTTGGCAGGTTAAAAAAAAAAAAGGCATGCAGCACAGGATGGTGCTTATCTTGTCTTTCTGCTGTAAAAATTAAGCCATTCTAAAAATTTCTTCAAAATAGTTTCCCTTTCTTTGTGTTTTCCAGAGTTTGACTATGTAGCCCCATCTGGCCTGAACTTGCTTTGTAGGCCAGGCTGACTTCAGTTCACAGTAGATCACCTATCTCAGCTTCCAAAGTGCAGACACAGGTGTGTCCATTCCATTGTGCCCACCCTCTTCAAAGTAGTTCCTACATAAAATCTTTTAAATAATTTTTTGTGTATTTGTATGTGTATGAGAGTTTTGCCTGTGGTGCGTGAGAATTGTCTGTAATCTGTCAATTATGTTTTAAATAAACGCTGATTGGCCAGGCAGGAAGTATAGACGGGAAAACCAGACAGGAAGTAGAAATGATGCAATGAGAACAGGAGAATTCTGGGAAGGAGGAAGTTGATTCCTCCCAGTCCAGCCCAGATCACCGAAGCAGCTGGATGTGATCTGCCCCACTGAAGAGGGTACTGAGCCACATGACTAACATAGATCAGAGCAATGGGTTAATATAAGCTACAAGAGCTAATATGTAGCCTGACCTAATGGGCCAATCAGCTTTATAACTTATAGAGATCTCTGTGTGATTTTCTTTGGGGCTAAATAGCAGTGGGGACAGAAACCGCAACAAGCCAGCCTACCATGTTACATGCCTGCATATATTCATGTGTGTACTGGTGCCCAGGAAATCCAGAAGAGGGTGCCAGATGCCCTGGGACTGGTTGTAAGCTGCCATGAAGGTGCTGGAAATTGAACCTGGGTCCTCAGGAAAAGCAGCTAGTGCTCTTAACTGCTTGAGGAGACCTGATAAAATTCTTTAATGATAAAAAGGAAACACTTCAAGGATTTCTCATATTTCTGTTGGCTTTATTAATTGAAGGTGAAGTAGAAAAATATGTATATTCAGCTATGCATCTATTAGCTGCCTTATTTTGTATGCTTTTATCTGCCTACAATTTTGTTTGATAGAGAGAGAGAGAGTGAGCAAGTGGGTAACTTCTCTGAGAAGACTATTTAGTGCCCTCACCACAAAGGCGCTCAAGTCTGAAAAATTCTACGGCAGTGTGGAAACCAGGTGAGGAGAACTGCTTTCTGCTTTGCAGGAGAAGCTCAGGAAGTGACTCTGAGTTGCATTCACAAACAATACTCTTGTCTTTCCTATTGTTTCAATATAGTCTCTCGAGTGAAGTTCCAATGCACGTGGCTTCTATGCCTGAGAGCAGATCTTTATACTCAGGTTTACTGGAAACTTGTATTCAAGAAAAAATTGTGAGGGGTTTATCTATACCTGCATTAGTTTCTCCTTAAGAATTAAAGTCTAGGCTGTAAGTTGCAAATTGCAACTGACTTGTCTGATTAAGGGTGTTTAAAGATCTATGTGGAAACACATAAATCTCTCTCTCTCTCTCTCTCTCTCTCTCTCTCTCTCTCTCTTTCTGTGTGTGTGTGTGTGTGCGTGCGTGTGTGCATGAGCATATATTTGATCATGCTCTTTTTTAGTATATAAATTATAAATACCCAGGGGAAACAAACTGACACTTTTAAAGGCTATTAAGTAAAACTTTAGACCCTTGTATTTATTAATGATTTCATTCAGTGAAGAGATGGTCTTGAAGCGGTTTTATGAGTCAGTGACCATGGAAGATGCTGAGAATATAGTGAATAACTGATGTCTCCATGAGAGTTTGGGAGTCTTGGGAGAACACAACTAAATAGCCATGCCAAATAATGGTATAGTCATGGGGGCCACGGGGTGAAACAAGATTAATAAAAACTCAGCGTCAGAAATTGGGGTTCAACCTGAAGATCTGAAAGGCAAAACAGCCAGCCACTGGCTCTTACCTTGACCTTAGTCTGAAATGGCCATCCTGCCTCCTGAAATCTCAGCAGGAGACTGTGTCTGAACGCTGTCTCGCCCCATCTTATATTCCTCTCTAGGGCTGGGATCAAAGGCGAGCACCACTGGGTTTAAAAGCATGCGCCACCCAATTTCTATGGCAACTAGGAAGGCTATTGGGATTAAAGGTGTGTGTTACCATACCCTGGTCTGGAAGGCTGACCAGTGGGACTGTTTATTCTCAGATCTTCAGGCCATCTTTATTTTTTAAACACAAATGAAATGCCACTACAACCAGGTGCTGCAGGAGAGGGCCGGGTGATGTGTGAAGGTGCGGTCAAGCATTCATTCTTGGGTTGGCAGGCGACGTCCTTGAGGAGGTGATACGTGAACTGCCCTCTAAAGGGTAAGAAGAGCGCCGGATTGAGGAAAATGTGTGGAGGCTGAAGAACAGCTTCAAATGAACCTGCAGGGCCATAGATTCAACGGAAAGAATTTGTTCTTTAAGAGCAATTGGAAAGTCTGTTAAGGGCTCTAAGCAGGGGGATAGCATGACCCAGTTAGCACTTTGAAGGCTAGCACCTTGCCTGGAAAATCATTAGAGTAGGACTGCCGTGGGAGGGTGTGGGGCTGGAGTGCACACCTTTACTTGGTCTGGTCTTATTTGGTATGAGCAAACTCTGGAAACTTTCAGGGCAGTTGTTTCAGTAAGAAAATAGAACCATAGCTATACACTGCACCTCCCCATTGCCCCATGTGATGCCCAGGGTTTTGTCTTATCTCCCACTGCCTCTGTTGAGCTGGCCCATTTCCTAGCCAAGGCCGGCTCCCATCACTGTGCCCCTTGCCTTTCCCTCTTGAATGAGAGTCTCGATAGATTTATTTTATTCTCCATTATTGTTCGTCTCTATTGAATCATTGCCATCTATATGAAATATGCGTCTGGTCTTAACAAAAATGACCACTGCCTTGACCCTGTCCCCATACCCCATTCCTCTTGATTTGGATGAGGAAAAGAAGGGGGAAGAAGCAAAGGGAAATGATAGAGAGAGGTAAGTAGGTTAAAGTCATTGATTCTATGTGTAGAGGACAAGGTTCTAGTAAGAAGGCTGGAGAGATGTCACAGCAGTCAAGAGCGCTTTCTGTTCTTTCATTCCCAAGCCCCCACTGTGGCCTTAATGATGTTCTTTGAACATATTATATGGTCCCCCGACGCCGGGAGGTTGAGCCCACTGTTCTTTCTGCAACGTTTTCCCACTGCTACTTCCTTCTGCTCTACTCACGTTACTGGATGAGGAGGTCTTCCCTGAACACTGCATTTAGATTAAAAACTGCTGTCTGGAACATTCCTTGTTTCCTGAGTCCTGCTGTTTCTTCTCCATGGCCATCCATTACACAGTATTGCTTAATGGCTAACCCTGTAAGCACAAGCACCCAGTGTTTCTGTAAGCGAACGTACATCATGCTCGTTACATACTTCTTTACCAGTACCTTATTAGTTGAGGGCTGTTTTTTCTTCATCTGGGATTCAGGCATCTGGATCCTTGCAGTTTGAGGCTCTCTCTTCAGGAATTCAGTCCTCTGCATTGAGGAGGGACCGGGGGAAGACTAGTAAGAAGGCACACCAGGTTCTTAAAATGCTTGTTGGAAGAGGCACATGCCATATCATGTTGCTAAAGGTTACTCCGATGGACTCTGCTCAGCACAAAGGAGGCTGGGGCCTGTGGCAATTCCATGCTGAAACTGTGGTGTACAGAGCACTGCCCCTGCCGAGCACACGCGACACCCTCATTAGTGACAGTGCCTTTCACCAGAATGAAAGCACCACGGAGAAATGCCCACACCGTCCTGCTTTTATCTTTTAGGACACAGATCAGGTCCTGGTTCCTGGTGGCTCCACAGGAATTCTTTGTTTATGAATTTTTTCCTTTTAAAAGAGCCCTTAGTTTAGAGAAGGGGAGGGGCTTTAAGGAGTGTGGGAGTTGAGGCTGGAAAGACGGAATCAGAACATGAAGAGGTGGCTGAAGATACTCCTGACCATCTTGAACCAGCCCAGATCAGAAACTGTACTGGAACCAGGGTGTCTGGCCTCATCTCTCCCCATAAATCCATCTGGACAATATTGCACAACAGGAATTTCTCTATTGCTATCCTGTGGCTTTGTAGATAAGCAATGATGAACTAGTCAGGATGAAAAAAAAGAAGTGTAATTATGTTTGACTTAACTGCTCCCATACACACACGGCTTGCGTTCCTCCATGGGGAGGTTTTATTTTGCTCAGTGGATTGCATGTTGCATCTGTGGTATAATTCCAAATCGTTTCTGTGGATTTTCCCCTTTATCTGTTCTGTTATGTGGGTTTGAATTCTATTAGCACAAGGATGCATCCTGTGTGCAGCACTCTGAATTAAAGCAATGTTGGGAGGTGACTTCGGATTTGAAAAAAAGTTCCAAGGATCTCATACAACCTCTCCTCTGTCTTGTGACTCCATTTGAGATCAAACCTTGAATTGTGTGAATTCCTGTAGTAGATAATTCATGTTTAATTGCTTTAAAATGTAACATGTCTGTGCCACAACAGAATGAGAGAAAATATGTTTGAATCTTTGGTGGATTAAATTATCAAATACTCCAACATTTGAAAACATTACAAAATTGGTTCAGCATTAATCATGTTGATTTAATCTATTTACACTTTTTTTTAAAAAATATTTATTTATTACATATACAATATTCTCTCTGTGTGTATATGCCTGCAGGCCAGAAGAGGGCATCAGACCCCATTACAGATGGTTGTGAGCCACCATGTGGTTGCTGGGAATTGAACTCAGGACCTTTGGAAGAGCAGGCAATGCTCTTAACCTCTGAGCCATCTCTCCAGCCCCTCTATTTACACTTTTAACTGTTTTTAACACTCACACATTTTACCTTTGCTTCATAAAAGTCAAGGACATAACCCCAAAACAGATCATACATGAATGATTAAAATATACACAAAATAGCAGTTTTATAAGATCTTTTTATTCAAAATTGGAAAGCAGGACTATTATTTGAGGATAAATAACTCTCAGTTCAAAGTCCTTGCCAACCAGAACTGTGGCCATGTGACTAAAGGATGTCACATAGAAATGTCTAGGGATAAGGTGACACATGTCTCAGGAATCCCTCATGCTCTGACCCTGAAATATTTTTAATTGAACAACCACAGTGCTTATGAGATAGTTTGTATCTTGAGGTAAAGGTCTTTGGGAAACATCTCCTTGGACTTGGAAACCCATCATCTGATGTTGGTCGTCTAACAGAGATGTGGCTGCTTCTACCTTTCAGAGTAGACAATAGGAGAAAGTGGGGAAGCCCTCGGTCCCAGAAGCCCTGGAATGCCAGGAAGATATTTCAGTTGTTGCTTATCTATTTTAGACAATTTTGTTAAATGAACATTTCTAGTATTTGATAAAGATGAATTCTTAGGGAGAAAAAGATTGATGATATCACTCCCCTTAGAGTCTGTCCTTCCTCCCTCCCTCCCTCCCTCCCTCCCTCCCTCCCTCCCTCCCTCCCTCCCTCCCTCCCTTCCTTCCTTCCTTTTCCCCTGATATTTTTCCTCAGAGCTTCAGACACTAGCCTGAATTAAGCATGTTAGTTGTCTGAGTCACTCGATCTGCAATACACCTGTTTCCTAGTTTCTGGTTATCTTTGGCCTTCCACTCTGCACTCATTGTCACGTGGAGTTATTGCTCTCTGTCTGTACCAAAATTTCCCTGTCCTTTAAATACATCTGACGTGTTCGGTTATGGGTACTCTCTACTTCTATAGGACCTCATCTTTAAATCTGCAAGAACTGACTTCCATGATCACATTCTACAATTTATGGGAAGAAGGTATTAGTATACAGATTCTCTCTTGTGTTTTTGTTTTGTTTTGCTTGTTTGTTTGTTAATTTGTTTTTGTTATGATTTTTTTATTTTTTTAAGACAGGGTTTCTCTGTATAGCTCTGGCTGTCCTGGTTCTCACTCTATAGATTAGGCTGGCTTTGAACTCACAGAGATCTGCCAGTTTTTGCTTCCCTAAGTGCTAGGATTAAAAACATGCACCACCACTGCCTGGCTAGATTCTCTTTTCAAAAAATTCTTTAATAGTTATATATGCATATAATGTGTTTGGACCAAATCCACCCTCTATTTTCTCCCCTGATTTCGCATTCTCTCTCTCTCTCTCTCTCTCTCTCTCTCTCTCTCTCTCTCTCTCTCGTACAACCTGTATGTTCCTGAGTATAAATGTGGGACCATCTACTGGAGCGTGCGTAGCCTCCCAGAACCCACATCTCTGAAGAAAACTCCTTCTGTCCCTCACCATCCATCAACTGCCTATAGTTTCTCAGAATGGGGTGGGATATCACGAGCCTTTCCCCCATCCGTGTTGGATGGGACTTGGACAAGGCTTGTGTCTGTCGTCCACACTGAGTTCATGTGCAGCACATGGATTTCAGGGACATACTTCTGCCCATAATGCTGTGTCCAATCAGTGTTTTCCACAAAAGGCGAGGAAAGAAGGAAGTCTAGCAGGTGACATTTGCATTTTTATTAGTTCTTTGAGAGTTGAGGGTTTGTACAATGTGTTTTGTTTTTATCCCCAACTCTTCTTAGATCCATCCCTACTTCTCTTCCCACCCAACTTTGTATCCTTTTTTAAAAAACCTTCAAGCCCAGTGTGTGCTGCTCAAATATCCTTGGATACCTGGTCTTCAACTGGAACATGGTAACTTATCAGAAACTACACCCTTAGAAAAAAGGCTCTACTCTCTGGGCTGCCAACCATTGCCATTTTTCTCCACAGCTAGGGGTGGGTGGTATTGTGTGTCCATCTTCCCTCTCCATGCGGGGACTTGGTCTGGCTTGACCTCGCAGAGATCTTGTGTGTGCTGTCACAGTTTCTGTGAGATCATGTGTGCACTTGCTCTGCTGTATCCAGAAAATAATGCTTCCTTGTCGCTCTCCTCCACCACTGGCTCTTCGACTCTTCTCGCCTTCTCTTCCACAATGATACCTGAGCTGTGGGGGTGGGCTGCTGGTTATGGTGGTGGTGCAGTCTTTACCCTGTTGATGCTGTGTAGCCAAACGTGGTTTGGTTTGGCTTCAGTGATGTTTTTTCACCTAGGAAGATGAATGAGGATGCTTCAAATTGTCTTTTCTTACTGAAATAGTTTGTGCTTATATCCAAGGAGGACAAAATATCTACCCTACATCCTATCCGGCAGGTATCTATTAGGATGAAATGAAGTGAAAAATGTTGCTGAATTTTGAAAAATCTATAATGCATGGTATTTCTAAAAGTTCATGTTCTTTGTTCCCCAATTGGATGATATTTGAAACCTGCCTTGAGAGTTTTGAATTTATGGAGACTCAATGTGGTTGGACCTAGGGAATAATTTTTTAAGTGCGCTCCAGAAAATTTTGATGATTTGCCAAGCTTGGAATTGCTGGTCTTGGACAATTTCTCCTTCTAGAGTAAGCATAGTCAATAATGTATATTTAACTATCTTACTCATGTTAAAGGGGAATCTATTGATCAGTGGTTCTAATAATGGCACTATCAGGTATTTTTAGGACAGAGATTTCATGACTATTTTAAGGGTTCCAGGATGAGGTGTATGGATGTTCCTGGATTTGAACCATGATATATATTTTACATACTATAATATATACCTGTGCATATATAGTATAATGCTTAGATATGCAACTAATAAGTACTAATTGGAGGAAGTAACTTTTCCAAGTCCAGTGTCATTACCAGTGAGATGAGGATGATAATGCCTACACTGCAGGAGTTTGGAAGACTAATTTGAATAGCTAATGCAGAGCCACTGGGATTGGACATAAAAACTTTCACTAATGATCTTTTTTCCCCCTCAAAATGCCTCAAGGTGAATAAGTGAATATAACATGAGGGCTGGCTTGTTAGGGTTTCTGTCCCACCCGGTATCCCACAACCGGCATACCCCAAAGAATATCACTCACAAGACTCCATAAGATTATAAACTGACTGGCCCATTAGCTCAGGCTACTTATTAGCTCTTATAACATATATTACCCCATTATCCTTATCTATGTTAGCCACACATCTCAGTCCCTTTTTCAGCTGGGCAGGTTACATGCTGTCTCTTCGGTGGCCTGCACAGGAATGGCGGAGGGAGCTTCCTCCTCTCTAGCCTTCTCCTATTCTCATTGCCCCACCTCTACTTCCTGTCTGGTTGACCAGCCTATACTTCCTGCCTGGCCAATCAGCGTTTTATTAAACTACATGATTGGCAGAATACAGACAATTCTCCCACACCCAGTGAATGCTCAGCCCTAAATAAGACATTGATCCTCAGTGAACATTTCAGAAGAGAGGCCAGAGAGAACGTGTAAGTGCTGTGAGAAAGAGAGGAAGGTGTGAAAGGTCTTTAAGGAATGACAGAACCATAGAAATCATGAACTCGCAATAGCTGCTTTTGCATCCAATGACCCTATGGAGGACTGAGCCAGTCAACTGTCAGTCATTGACAGGGGAGAGACTCACAGGGTCCTGCCCCTCTCTGCTGAGATACTGGCTGCTGACAGGTCCTAGGAGGAAGAGTGTCATTGGTCTTAGTTGTACACTGACAGTGAGCTGACCACGTTTTAGTGTATAGTTCCATGGTCACACAGACATCCCTGGGTAAGCTAAGCGGGTCAAAAGAGAAAACAAAACAAAAGGCACGAATATAAGTGCAAACTGGTACAGTCGCTTTGGAAATCAGTATGGTGATTTCTCAGAAAATTAGGGAACAACCTTTCTCAAGACCCAGAAATACCACTTTCGGGGATATATCCAAAGGATGCTCAATCATAGCACAAGGTCATGTGCTCAGCTATGTTCATAGTAGCATTGTTTGTCAGAGTTAGAACCTCGAAACAACCTAAATGCCCCTTGACCAAAAAATGGATAAAAAAAGATGTGGTACATTTGCACAATAGAATACTTCACAGTGAGAAAAAAATAATGACATCTTGAAATTTGCAGGCAAGTAGATGGATCTAGAAACTATCATATTGAGTGAAGTAACCCAGACCCAGAAAGACAAATATAACATGTACTCACTCTTAAGTGGCTTGTAGACATAAAGCAAAGAAAAACCAGCCTACAATTTATAATCCCAGAGAACCTAGACAACAATGAGGATCCTAAGAGAGACATGCATGGATCTAATCTACATAGGAAGTAGAAAAAGACAAGATCTCCTGAGTAAATAGGGAGCATGTGAGTTATAGAAGAGGGTAGAAGGTGAAGGGAGAAAAAGGGAGGACAGCAGAGAAAAATATACAGCTCAATAAAAACAATTTAAAAAGAAAAGGATGTGTAGGAAGGAGGGGAGGTTTAGCAGGGAGATAAGAGGGACAAGCTTGGAAATAGCTGGGATGCATTGCATATTTACATGAAATTGTTAAAGAACAACTTTAATTAACAAAAAGAAAATTTTCCTTTATCCTATTACTTTAATATATTTAAGTCATAATCTTTTAGTTTTCAGGAATGGAGAACAGTTAAAATTCATTAATTATAGCTGCACATTTTTTTTTGTTTTTTCTTTTATCCTTTTTGATTAATATTTCCTGTGTTCCAAGTTTTAAGTATGTAATTATGATTCCTGGATGCTTGCAAAGTACACCAGGTACCCATACTCCTATATTAATCTTGTGGAAAAGTGAGAATGTTGGCAGTAAGTCTTGAATTCTGAAGAAGCGGTGAGCTAAGAAAGATCCAGTGTGACGAATGATCCATTAACGATGGAGGTTTGAGTACATGCTGCAGGGCAGAACAAAACCGAAGGCACTGGACCGGAGAATAGTTAAGCATTAAGCTTTGAGTACGGTGTAGAAGGTCCATGCTAATGCATATTGACTGCATAGTTAACTTTTTTCTAATCATACTCAGTCCATGGTAGCTTTTCACTTTCTGTTCCCAGATAAGTACAAAGAGATAACATTTAGAAAGGAACTGATAAGAGGAAGGAAGAAAGGGGAAAAATGGAAGAAGAAGGAAATAATTTAAAAATTCCAAGAAACTCTCCAAACAATGTAGGCTATTGTCATTGCTTGGGGTTGCTTCCCCAAACTTGAAGGTAAGACACCATTGTAGAAGAGATCTCCCAGCATTCCTGTGAAATGTTTTAAGTAAATGTCTAGCTTTTAATGAGTCACCATTATTATTGAATGCTGGTCTTCTCTCCATAAGTCTTCATGTTACTGGTCTCCCAGCAATGCCTTTGCTATAGTGCATTTCTCCCAAATGTAGAAAGGAAACAGTGAAGAATATAGGAATCATAAAGTTTATTTGCATCTACTTGGGTCTTAGAGATAAAGTTATCAATCTTTTAATTGCAAAATCTGTTTTCTTTCCAAATTGAGTCAGGTGTGTTTTAAGATACCTAATCAGAAAGTCTAGGAATATTTTTGATTTCAGCTTCTTTATATGCCAGATGGTAGCAGATGTTAGCACCTGCTTTTGATTCCAGATCTCTCCAGATTTTCTTGCCTCTTGTGGGAGTCTACATTCTTGCATACGCCCACACTAAAACTATTTCACTAATGATCACAATTAAAAATTTAGGTAGGAAAATTCAAATACTATGAAACTTTCAGTTTTAAATTGTATAGTTCTTATGCATATTTCCGGAATTAGTATTCCATTGTTGCTAAGTGCTCAGCTCTAAACACAACAGGACATCTTTGTCAACCCTTCCCAGGCTCAGGGAACATCAAGGAGAGACAGAGAGAGAGAGAGAGAGAGAGAGAGAGAGAGAGAGAGAGAGAGAGAGCGCAGAAAGGCTGAAAGAATGAAAGATGGGAAGTAGCGTCATGAAACATGCCTTCTGCATATGACATAGCTGTTGCACCGATGACTTCATGGCAGCTTAGACTACCTGCTCAAGACCTGCACACCATTGTGCCAAATCATACACCCTCGAAGATACATAAGACCCCACCCCTCCTGTGGAACTGTAAGCTATTAATGATTGCTTGGTAAGGAGAAGTTATTTTCCTCCACGGTGTAGCCACCACCATTCTCATTAAATGTTGTGGGACACACACACACACACACACACACATACATGTACACATATATAGGAGGTGGACTTGGGAAGAAAAAGGGGGTCAGTGGGAGGGAAAGAAGATAAAAAGGATAATGGGGGTATATGATTAGACTACATTTGTGCATGTGTGTGTGTGTGTGTGTGTGTGTGTGTGTGTGAAAAGAATCAAGTTTAAATGATGCTCCATTATTCTTACCTCTAATCCACCATAATAAATATAAAAGAGTCCCATGCTAATGCACATTGACTGCGTCGTTAACTTTTTCTAATCATACTCATTCCATGGTAGCTTTTCACTTTCTGTTCCCAGATAAGTACAAAGAGCTAACATTTAGAAAGGAACTAATAAGAGGAAGGAAGAAAGGAGAAAAATGGAAGAAGGAAATAATTTAAAAATTCCAAGAGACTCTCCAAACAATGTAGGCTGTTGTCATTGCTTGGGGTTGCTTCCCCAGACTTGAACGTAAGACACCATTGCTAAAGATATAGCATACTTCTGACAAAGGACTTGAAAGAATTGAGCTGCAGTTGACCTGAAAACCTACTGGAGAACCAGCTAGCATAGTATTGCAAGACGTTACGCAAGGGGCCAAAGGAGAAAAGCAATCGGTAGCCCTACCT
This sequence comes from Myodes glareolus, assembly GCF_982192425.1. Lineage (NCBI taxonomy): Eukaryota > Metazoa > Chordata > Mammalia > Rodentia > Cricetidae > Myodes > Myodes glareolus. The sequence goes on along the minus strand of NC_142026.1, from coordinate 113,247,952 downwards.
GGCTATAAAAGCTACAAACCACAACACACATGGAAAGATATTCCCAGCAGTGCAATAGTGGCATTTGTGTCTTTGTGATAACCAATAACTGTCTAATTGAGCTTAAGACCCAGTCAATAGACAGGAATGCTTGCCTAGTACTATAAACCTATCCAACCACCCATGACTGGTGAGGTGGTTGGGAGGAGGGGAGAGCCTCTTACTGCCACTTTCCTGAACCAATATAATCTCTAACTATATTCCAAATTTTTAGCCGTATACCCACAGATAAATATAGTTCTCACTTCTCATCAAATATTTTTTGGTAGATGGAGGTAATTATAGAGATCCATAACTGTTCAAAATACAGAGAAATAATAAGTGATCATGGGGTACCGAGTCCCAGTTGACACATTTACACTGCAACTCTTACACCCAAGGTTCTGAGAAAATTGTAGAAGATGGGATGGGATGACAGTAAGAGCCAGCAGACCAGGACACTTGCTGCAAGATAGTATCTTCTAAATGTGACAGAGAAGCTGTGCTCATAACATATCAACAATATGGTTTCATAAACAAGACCTGTGTAATGACAACGCCAGCTAATATGCCATTGTAGTTGGGGAAACTTCACAAGGCATCACCCTTAGATCAAGAGCTACAGGCAACCAATGGCCACTAGGAGAAGAATCTGTTTTCCCCAGGGGAGAACCTCTTGGTAAGTTATTTGAAACCTAAGTGACCTTCCCTACACACATGTACACAAAAGTACCCCTAAATAGACTCAATAGTTTGTATGTATGTAAACACACACACATATACATTCATGTGCATATATATGAAACAGTAAGTATAGAAGAGGCAGTGAATTTGAAAGGGAGTAGGAAGGGAGACCTGGGAGGAGTTGGAGGGGAAAGAGAAGGATAGAAATGATATAAATGCAGTACTCATGTACAGAATTCTCAAAAAATAAATTATTTTAAAAATAAATTCAAACTAAAAAGAAACGGTCCTATTGTTTCTAGGCAGGAAGCTTTATAACATGACTGAGGTTGTTTGTTTTCCCCCCTCTGGAAATCCACAGGGCATGCTAAGGAGCCCCTCTAGACATGCTGAGGATTATAGAGCAGACTGTGAAGACAGAATCTGGAGAAGACCCGCATTAGCTGATGGCTGTGTTCAAGACTGAAATCGTCAGAGCAGGGGTAACAATGAGTGGAGGCTGGCTCTGAGAGGAAATGATCACAACGTACATGCTCCCACATTTCATTCAGAATAGCTGTGATAGTCACCACACCCCTCAAAAGAAAAAAAAAGAAAAAAGAAGAAAGAAAAGTTGAACATTGAAGTACTTAATCATACAAGGTAAAGCAAGTGGTCTCATATTTGTATGTAGACAAGCAGGACTCAGAGACTCTTCTCAGAGAGCAAAATGAAAACCAGCCTTTAGTAAAATCAAGGTGGCATAGGGGAATCTGAGCATATCATGAAATACAGTAAGTGGCCATTGTCCTCATGACCTGAATGACAGAAGCAGAGAGTTTATCGAGACCAGATTCAGAACCTTGGAAAAGAGGAAGGTAAGACCCTTGCCTGATACCGTTTGTCTTGTAACAGCACATTGTTTCAATATTGGCCTGTTTCTACAATTGGTCTGGCCAGCATACAGGTGCTAGCTGTATAGTAGACATGGTGCTTCACAGAAAGTCCCGGGGCTCATCTTACCCACATTCCAAAGATTGATAACTTAGGCTGGAAACAGAAGGGAGTCTTACCCACTAACAGGTCCTAGAATTTGAAACAGTCTGTGAAACTGTGCCATGGCTAGGGGTGGGCACAGGTTCTCTTTAACTGTCTGGCTTTATATAAAAAAAAATAACAACTCTGGGATTAAGATCTCTGATAAGATCTTCTCTTGGCTATTCCCAAGCAAAATATGATTTCTCCCACCCCAGCTATTTGCTTTTGTATTGACCTGGCTTTTTGATCCACTTAGCCAGCATAGAGGTGTTCACCGTGTAGCAGGCATGGTACTTTGCTGAACTGTCCCAACTGATCTTGTAATTAGTGTTCTATGACTGGTCACTTAATACTATTTAGACAAGGAAAGAATATAATTTTGGCAGCAAGCGATAGAAGAAGCCGTTTCCTTTTAGGAGTAAGGATTCTAGAGCTATACTGACACCAATTATTTCTATAAAAAGCCAGAGCATAAAAGGCTATCTTCCAACAACATGATTTGAAGAGAGATTTATTTATAGGTAAGCAGGGCTCATACCCATCTGGACGACTCATCTTTCCACAAAGAAACCCCTGAAATTGCCTGATTCCTGATCTTCTCATGTCCATGATGAAAAGAGGTTGCCAGAGCTTTATAGGGAGGCATAAAATGTCTCTCATGTGTGTGCAGTTTTCCTAGAGTATAAACCTCAAGATTTCTCAAACCCCAAAGCAACATTAAACCAAACAACAACCACCACCCTCTTGAAAGCTAAATCAAAGTGAGACCAATAATTATTTAAATTCTGATTTTTTTAAAACCATAGCAACATTTATAATCTGAGAGTGAATATGTCTCTTCTGGTGTTAAAATAGCCAGTGTCAATTATAGCTTGCAGCATACTAAGCACCTTGTACACCCTCATAACAGCCTCAAAAGAGTGTCAGCATCTTCCCCCTATTTCAGACGAGGAAAGACAGGTACAGATGCCAAGCAACGTGCCTACAGGCTCAGAGGGCTGAAGATGTGAATCTATGGCAAGACCTTGGTCTGCCTCCAGCGTCACAGTAGATCTCTTAACTACTGCCCTACGCTGGGGGAGGCGCTTAGGGAGAAATTGGTATCGATCATCCTTTTGCTGCCTTTGACTTGTTTCTAGTCACTGTTGTTTTAGGACAGGAAGAAATTGGAATATAAGAACTAGAATGAGACAGTGTTCTCCTCACTCACTGGAGAGCTGTGCTGTGTGAGTGTGGCTGGGGCTAGAGTCAGCAGAGGGAGAGGTCGAGATGGGAAGTCATGCAGACCCCAGAGCATCTCCAGAATGCAATGGTGTGTGTGGGAACACTGAAGATTTCAATACGCAGCTACCCCACTCCTTAGTTCATTAGCTTATCTCGGTCTTAACACAGACCTTACCTTGCTGGTGCCTGGGGTGCCACAGGGTGGGAGAGGCACGTGATATGAAAACGAATTTAGAACGAAGAAGTGAGAGAAATGAGAAATCTTGGTGGAATAATGGGGAGATAAAGCTTGCCTTTATTTTCTTTCAGTCCTAAGGGTGCTGGGGCTAGTCCGGCCACACATAGTCCTCATTCCCATGATAACAGGAATGTGTAGGAGAATTAGGTCAGGGTGAAATAAATGCCTGTGGGGGTTATGAAGCAGGCAGGGTTTGTTTGAACTCGGTCCACATGGAGTTAGCTTTGCGAAAGGCTGGAGGAGACCGTAGTCAGAAATAACTCCACTAACAGTGGGCTCTGTGAACCCTGCTGCATATGGGGAGGGAGGAAAGCTTAGAAAAGAAGCACCTGGCGGCTGTGAGGCTCTGTTTGTGTTTCCAGAAGAGTTCATGCCAGTCAGCAGGGGTGTGAGCCAGCATCCTACCTGTGTACATAACACACTAATCCGTGTAACAGCTTAGCTACTGCCTTCTAACGGGGTCATTGCCTGTCTTGGTGTGCCGGGGTATGTGTATCCAGGGTCTTGAATGAGAAGGAACGCTTCAGCAGTGACGGTTTTTGTCACCTGATAATTTAACAGGCCTCTACTAGGCACCTTAGACATCTGCACTTCGCCAATCTTCCTGTAGGCAAAACTTTACATTCCCTGGGAAGTCCTGGGACCAGCGAGGGTGTGGCCTTAAGTCTGGCATAAAGGTTCCCAAAGCAGCTGAGTAAAGCAAAAGAGCCAATGTTTGCCTTGTGCTTTCGTTAATATCTACAATGTTTGCTTTTTGTCGTTTGGGATTTAAATAAATATACTTAGCGATGGGCATTTACGTCAGTCACTTCGTTCTGTCCTCTCGGTGCTCTGAGCCTATGTGAGGGGCCAGAAGGAAAGCCTGCTGCTTATCAAGGTCTTTCTTCGCTGACCTTCTTTGCCCATCTCTGAGTTGAGATGTACTCGGGTGTGTAAACTGAGTTGCCAGTCTTGCAAGTGAAGGTATTCAGGGCGGGTCTGCTCTAAATACAGCTTCTAAGTAGTAAACTATCTTCACGTGCTTCCCAGAAAACACCCGCACTTCCCGTGGGCTTTTGGGATACTAGCACCTGTCCTGAAAAGACAGACGATGGGAGGGAGCTTGCCAGTGAATTTGAAGGTCACCCGGGTTGCGGGGCCTTTGGGCTTCGTGACGAAATCCCCAGAGACTTGCTTGCGGCCTTGTTTTGTCCTCCTTTCCCGTCTGGCACTGCCGTCCTAACAGGTGCTTCCCAGAGGGCGAAGACGGCAGGTGCAGCCAGAGACCTGTGGTCGGTTGTAAGTAGGACAAGACACCCGCCGAGCTGTGGGCTTTAGCTGCTCTGAGGACTAGGCGCCCAAGCACCATTATCAGGGGGAGTTTTAACCCCCGAGCCTCCCACGGCCTTACTAGAGAACAGAAAGCAGAAATACGCATGTCAGCACCGTGCTTAAGATTCAGCTTCCCCATCTAGTTCCAAAACTCTTCGGACAATTCCAACTCAGTCTTTTCTCTCCAGGTGAGACATCCCTCCTCCCAGAAGCTCTCCTTGACTATCGAGACAGTAATTCTTCCTAGGGGCACCACCTTCACTATCCTCCTGGGACGGGCCTTTTCAGACCACCTCTCACTGTGTCTCTTGTCTTTTAAACTGTAAGTCTGAGATGAGAGGAGAACATTTTATCTGGCCAGCCACATCCTCCAAAGTGTCTGATATTGTCTCTGTCTTTGTGGACAGAAACGGAATTAAACAGATGTCAAATACCAAAGCCAGTGTGGTCCAGGAATTGGCTCCCTTTCTAATGTTCTTTGTGGCAGAAACTCAACAGCTCTAGGTAATAATTAATACTTACACATCCGTTTACTCACCCAGTGGGATTATTTGCTGACAAGTCAGTGTGTAAAACTAGAACTCCGAAATTTTTCTTGCCCTCATCAGCGTATTTCTAGACAAAATTGCTTCCAGCAAACACCCAACAGTTCTGTTTTGGATATTTCATGGAAGTTTATTTTAAAAACTACTTAGCCAGATAGGGTGGTGTCTATACACTCACAGTGTTTGAGAAGCGCAGGCAGGGAGATTATGAATTCGAGGACTGTCTGGGCTACTGTGAGACATGTTTTCTAAAAAATACATAAATAAATAATGTTCAGAAACCCCTTACTACTTTGTCGTCTGAGAGAGTTAGGAGTCGGAGAAAAGCTAGTGTTTATGTGATGGGACACTGGGTTACAGCGACTGAGAGAAGATGGGGAGGGAGAGAAACCAGGCTGCATTAAGAGGGCAGGGGTGCCAAACAGAAGGCAAAGGAAAAGATTTGGCGTGATGTTTCTTGGTCAAGTCATCACAGTATGTATTCACAAGCTGTTGACTGAAAATAAACAAAGTGTGTGTGTTGGGTGGCATACCTCCCACTCCCTCAGACAAAGCATACGCAAGACTATCAGCCCGACCAACCTTCTGCTTTCCTTAGCTTTCTTCTCTGGTATGTTCTGTATGTTTCTGTTTTATTTTTTAATAATGTTAGTAAAAATACTAAGAAAATGGCAGCTCCTTTGGCACAAAGAAATCCAGTTAGGTCAAACCAAACCAAATCAAAATGCCCATCGTTTTATTAAGGATGACGCTCTCGGGTGGCCAAGCATATGGCGGGGAGACAGAAAAGCAGGGAGCCCATGCAAATCCAGAACCACGTGTTTCTCCTCTGGGAGCCCACTTAAATATCCTGTGGGAGTGGTCAGGACCCTAAGGGAGGGGTCAGGACCTGGCATGCTGGGATTTGGAGCCTAGAGCAATGCAACTCCCAGGCCAGGTTGGCTGGGATGGATGCCAGGAGCTGGAGGCTATGCTCCCAACTTAACAGTCAGATCTCTGTATGTGAGTAACTGTTCTTCCTAGAAGTGGATTTTGTGTATTGTTGCCCCTTAATCCCAGCATTTCCCATGAGTCCACAGTATTCCAACCTTCATTGATTTAGTGCACAGTCCTAGTCTAAGCTCCTTGCAATGTGGCCTGTAGAGATTTTTCTTTTTCTCTGAGTTTGTGGTATTATATCCAGTTTTCAAAGCAAATAGTCCCAGTGACCAGCTCCCTTAGGCTTATCAGTTACCACCACTATAACTGAGTTGACTTCATAACCCTGGTCTGGCTACATGCAGAAGTGTGAAGGATGTGTTGGGACTTGTGTGCCGATGAGGTGCCAGATGAGACTTGGAGCTTGGTCAAAGATCACAGCGAGAAGAAATGTGGGCTAACCAACAGCCTGCTCAGAAAACTCCCCTGCGGTAGCCCTTCTCATGTGGATCAGGAAGGATGAGGGGAACACAGCCTTCTTGACCACTCAGCTGGACTCTGTGATCCAGCTACAAGAAATGTGTTCTAATTGCTTTGGCCACCCTGGGTGGCTTTGAGAACCTAACCTTTAGAATGTACATGCTACTTAGTACATGCATAACTGAAGATGTTGAAGCATCTCCCACTGAGGGAACTCTAGTTTATCTGTGCTTGAAAAAGAACCTACAGGGGAAGCATTTCAAGATAATCAAGAGCCGAAGGCAAGAAACAGGAACAGGCGCCCTTTCTCCTAAAGGGTGAGATCCCTTAGCTCTTAGCATTTGCTTTTCTGAGTGTAACAAGGTGAATAAGAAAGAGAGACAAGGGGACTGGAGAGATGGCTCAGTGGTTAAGAGCACTGACTGCTCTTCCAGAGGACCCGGGTTCAATTCCCAGCACCCACATGGCAGCTCACAACTGTCTGAAGATCCAGTTGCAGGGGATCTGACACCTTCACACCAATGCACATTAAATAAAGTTAAATAAACCATAAAAATATTTAAAAAAAAAAAGAAAGAGAGACAAGGAGGGGACAATTTAAGGAGATTAGCGAGAAACACCAGAGGACAAGGTCCGTGCCCAGTGCTGGGGTTAGAACACTCTGAGTACAAATCCAGTTCTCACAGGATTTGGTTGCGTGTGAGGGACTTTTGTCCCACAAAGTCCTACAGTCCCTAGGTTGTGCCTTCACTGCCTACCTTCCTATGCATGTCTACTTCATTATCGAAATTGCTATGTGCTCCTCAACACTGCACAGTGGCTTGTCCAGTCAGTCACTGGTACTGATTAATACTAAACATACTTAAAAAATTAAAGCACACTTCCTAGCCTAAATATTGTATAAAAACATAGCCAAAGACTGTAACTGAAATATAAAAAACTAGCATCTCGTGTTTCTGAGCTTCTTGCATTTGGCTTGAGGGTGTGGTAGACATCACAAAGCCTGGCACTTTTCTCCCAAATTTAACTTCTTTTGAGACAGGGTCTCATGTATCCAAGGCTGGCCCAGAGCTTACTGTATAGCCATGAATGACCTTAAACTTCTGGTTTCTTTGCCTTATAGCTCCTAAATGATAGGATTTTGGTGCCATGTGTGGTTTATCTGGTTCTGAGGACTGAAACCAGGCCTTCGTGCATGGCGAGCAAGTTCTCCACCTGTTGAACTACCCCTCCAGTCCCTAATGTTGATTTTCATTCATTCAGCCAGTTAACATCCACACGGTCCAGGTATATGCCTAGAATGAATGGGACAGAGTATGCTGGGGTGCAAAGCAATCACTGTGCTCAACCTTTGGGTATCATGTCTGTTGGACGAGATGGATATAAATTAATAATCATCCACATTTGTAGTTATCAAGTGTGATATGAGCTATGGAGAAAAAGTGCCTGCTGCACACACACACTTGTCTGTAGAGTAGGAGACCCAGGGTGCTGGCGTCCTGGCAATGCCAGACTCCAGACTGCGTGTGCTGGGCTCCATGGAAACCTGGATCCAAAGGTTATTATTCTCTTCGCTACGAAGTTGGGAAAAGGAAAATGAAGATGAACTCCATTTCTGAAGACTTGCTTGGATAGTAAAAGTTTTATTAGACTCAGGACAATATTTTTTTTTCTCAGTAAGACTGTGGGTAATTCTTTTCCCGGGTCACCAGGCATTCTCGTTAAACTGACTTGCCTTTGGCTCCAATTCTACGAGGTTAAAACCTTTTCCAACCTTGGAGAAAAATTAACTTTACAACGGCCCCATAGAATTTTAGATGATAATAAACCGTTTCCCTTTAGTTAGAAATATCATTTAATGTATTGAAATGAGCATTAGCAGTAAAAACAACATAATTAACAATAATCAGTAAAGCAACCAAATAAAGTAAGTTAATTAAAACAGGAATGGATATAAGACATTTTCACTCTCTAGTTAAATTTTCGTCAATGTATTTAATAAATTCTCAGGAAATTAGCTTTCCATTTTTATGACAAAATGATAAATTCCAAGTAATGCAAACTATGAGACATTTTGATTAAATTCCAGAGTTTACATATTACTTTAAACTGACCATCCAGATGTTTTCATTTTTAAATCAGGCATTTGAAAACCTGTGTCTACCTTTATGATCACAATATATTGTAATTTTAGAACTTACACTTTAATATTTCTATTTATGTCGTTAAACTTTGTCTTTAGCAAGCGGAACCTCTGCTTTCTCTTTTCCCTGTCACAGTCAGTGGTACGGCCAGTCTTTATTTTCAGCTTGACTGGATTTAGCACCACCGAGGAGGTGCCCCTGGTGATGTGACCTCCGAAGATGTCTTCAGAGACCTTCAGCAGAGGAAGGAGGGCCAATCCTGAATGGTGGCATCGTTCCTGGGCTGGGGGTAGGGGCAGGTCAGGCTGAGTAAAAAGGAGGAAAGATCAAAGTGGAGCACCGGCATTTCCCACTCAGGGTCCCAGCTGTGGACACGTGACCAGCCTGTCTCTGCTGTGATGATTTCTACCACCACAGATCTTCTCGCCTCAGACCATGGGCCAGAACAAACACTGACTTCCTTAGACTGCTCTTGCCATAGTAATGAGAAAAGCAGTAGAGACCACCTCTGCCCATCACTTCCCCCCTGGTTACTTGTTCCTTCATTACATCACACATTAATCTACATACAGTCAGCAATAAGTTTGCTATTTATTTGGGCGATCGAGCGCAGCTGATATTTCTGTGTACAGAAAGGCATTATTTTAGTGCCCAAAGGAGGGCTCAAGTCATAATTACACATGGCCAGAATGGGCTCCTTAGTGACAGCTTGGAGTTCTGTTTTGATTCCCTTGGCATCAGAAGCACTGTGTTAGCCAGACTGACATTTATTTATAGCCCAATCACACTTTTCCAGAAACTCTGAGTATTCTCCAGAGGCCACTCTTCCCTAGGACAAGTCTGCCAGTGCCGCCATCTTGTCCATCATGTGCTCTCTATCCAGCGTATGCAGACAAGCATGGTTGTCTTCTTTGTGATGGGTGGAAGAGGAAGGTGTTTTCATGTCAGATGCAGGAAGGAGCAGGTGGGATCCCATTTCCTTCACCATCAGCTATGCCAGGGAACTTCCTTTCTCTAACAGCTTTATAGGCAACTAAAGACGTTAGACCTTCTACCCCTAGAGAGCCTGTCCATGCCTTTCTGCAAGTCCTGCATCCTAGACTCGTGTCCACCCACATCGCCACATGACAGTGTCTGGTTGTGGGAATAAAAACCCATGAGCACCACTATGAAATAGAATCCCAGGAATAATATAGTCATTGCTACTGTTTTATACTTTAACACTTGCCACATAAGGTCACCATAAGATCCAACCAGTGAAGACAGCCTTGGCATCTGTTCCCGGGCTGTCAGTGAGGTCATCGCCCGTCATCATCTTCAGCACCCAAGTTAGTAATTACTGAAGTTGTTTTGCGCTCTCAAGTTGGTGTTTTTCTCCTAATGGGTAATATGGAAAAATTGTGGAATTGACAGTGCTTCTATTTTTACTGTGGGTTACAAAGAAACCTTAAGACAATTTGTGGACTAATGCTGTTACTATGTTGGATATTTTAGCCTTTAAATTGATATTCTCATTATATGGTAATGTCTCTTTTAAGTCACTGCAGGATTTTTGAGATTTAAGAATGATTCAATCAATTAATCAATCAATCAATCAATAAGAGAGCCTGGAGTCTCCAATAACTCTAAATCCAGTTTGGGACACCAGCAGTCTAGGGTTAGCATGCCAAGGGGAGGGGCTGGGAGGGAAGTCAAGCTTCTTTGAAGTTGGCTTTAAGCTCCCCACTGTTTATAGGGGCAGCTTGCTGTCTCTAGGCTTCTCAGTGCCTTGTTCTTGACTTGGAAATGAAGGGCCCCAGTCTCAAAGAAGGGAATTTACTTCTTGTAGGGAAGCAAAAATATCTAATTTTTACAGAACACAGTCCTGTGAAGTTTTAGGAAGATTTTGTTTCCTTCCTCAGTAGACAATTTCATCCAAAAAGTACATTTTGTTTAAGGAGACGATCACTTTCATTTTCTTAACTTCCTGTCTTCTTAGAAATCCAAGCTTTAAAAATAACAGCATATTAGACTAAGTGACACGTTTGCGCATGTCTCAATCCAGCATGTCACCCCTATGGCTTGCAGAAGCCTCTATTCAATCTTTGAGAATTCTTCCCCAGGTTCCTGTCCCAGCCCTGTGCCCAGGAATACAAGACCAAACAACAAGTAAAAACCATTATTGTGGGTTGAAGGGAGACTGCAGAAGGGTACAAATCTGTATTTTAGTTCCCTGACTGTTACTTTTCCAAGTGGCACCCCATTTTCATTCATCAGTAGTGTGTGGTTGGCCTCCCTTGGAACTTCCCATCCTACTAATGAAGGTTTTAATGTGTCTTTCAAATTTCATATGTTGGCAACTTAATCCACAGATTCATAACTTAAGTTATTTGAAGGATGAGTCCTTTAGGAAGTAATTAGGATTGGGTCAAGTCAACATGATGAGGCCCCTAAGAGGGTGCCCAAGAGTTTCATTTTCAGCAAGTTCTCAGGCAATGCTAATGTCCTGACTGCACCCAGCAATCATCTGGGTGACTTCAAAACATGACCTATGGCTGCTTCACCCAAAACTCCAGAGACTGTCATTTACCTGGTTTGGGATTAGGACTTGGATAACAGCATTGTGCAAGGCTCTCTCTATAGTTGGTCCTGTCATCAACTACTCCCTGAGCCACGAGTCAAAAGAAACACTTTCTCCCTTAAATTGTTTCTGACAGAGAGGAGAAAAGTAACCAATATGCCATATCTTATAGTTTAGAAAAATGAATGCAATTGAAATGGTTAATGATATATTACATGTGCAGTATATATATGCAATGCAAGCATATATAATATATGCACTTATACATAGAATACATAGTATACATCATATATATCAGCGACATGATAATCTTTACATTCATAAAATGATCGTGTGTCCATGTGTGTGTGTGCGTGTGCATGTGTGTGTGTGTGCAAGTGTGTGCACATGTATGTGTCTCTATGCGCCCATATATAGTTTATAAGCTGTAGTAAATGGGAATTAGAGGTGGTCAGAGAGGAACAGAGCAGAAATGCTTTGCTTTCTCATTCTTTGGTGTGTGATGAGCATACAGTATGGTTGATCATCACCACGACAAGGTGGGACACAGAGGCCAATTCACACGATTTTAATTTTAGCAACAGTGAAAACTGAGATTTGAGGAAACGGATCAATTTGTCCACATTGCCCTGGAAGAGGAAGGAATCTTGGGGTTCCCTCTTTTTGTTTAAGAACACTCAGGTAAGCCCTTGTCTACAAGAGGGGTGAGGCTTAGTCATCTCAGTCTTCTTGTGCAGCCCTGGTGTGGTCCAAACCTTGCAGTGGTTTTCAGACACATACTCTGCTCTTTGTCTGTATTGTGTAAGGATACATAATTTTTTTTTTTGAGTAAGCCTGGCATCAAATGAAGTTACCATTTTCACGTGCCAGTCTGGGGTGTTTGTCAAGAAGATGCATTTTAAAAATAACCTCATCTGCAGTGTTTGCCTTCGAGTATGGGGAAACATGAATATGAATTCAGTTTAAGTGATGAATCACTTTGGCATAGATTTTGGTTTGACTGACTTACTGGGTATCTGACTCGTGTGTTGTTGGATTTATGTTGTTTGAAGATAGATGGGCACGACTCCTGGAGGTTCTGTAATTTCCCTGCTTAAAAAGTTGTGCTTTGCATGTGAAATGGCCCCACAGGTGCATGCCCTTAAACACTGACTCCTTGGTTGGCGATACTGCTTAGAAAAGGTATGGAATTCTGGGACCTTGAAGGTTGCTCCTGCCTGTGTAGTTCTTTTCTCAGCTCTCAGCTGTTTGTCTACTGCCACCATATAACCAGCTACAGCTCCCGCCGTCAGGGACCAGTCCACCTAGTCCCCAAGCTACCCACTCCGTGATGGCCTTGTATGCCTCGCACCAGAAGCCACAATAGATCCTCCCTGAACTTGCTGCTGTCAGAGATTCAAAAATTAAATGATACACCAAGGTTTATAATTCGGAAAAGTTAAGATAATGATTCATAATGACATATTGCATCAGTATGTGTCTGTGTGTTCTTTCATTATGATGTGACTTTTCCTGGTGAGACACCAACAAGTGTATATTCACCCCAGCTAAGGGACTGATGAGAAACCAAAGAAACTATCTCACCAAGCCCAACTTGTTGAGCAATGTATTTGCTATATGTCTGTCTAGCTATCTGTTTATCAAGATCTTGACAGGTAGAAACACTGTCATGTTTAGGGTTTACCTAAGGCAGAGGAAGCTCTACACCTAACTCAATTCATTATAAATGTCTGTGCCAGCATGCAAGATGCGTGTGCATGAACGTCCATCCCTAGGATCTGCCTTTTAGATTGTATGCATTTGTTTTGATCATAGGTAAAGATTCGCAAGGTGACCATGAAGATTAACATTGCAAGCAGCTTTTAGTTTCATGCTCCCTTGGGTTTGTTTTATGCTAGTTACTTTTCTGTGGCTGTGATAAAATACTGTAACCAAACGCAACTTTTGGAACGCAGAATGTATTTTGGCTTATGGTTCCAGAGGGGGAGATGAACATCACCATGGAAAGGCACAGCAGCAGCATCAGGAAGCTGAGAGATCACATCTCCATCATGCTTCAGAAGCTGACAGAGAACCAGAAGTGGGATATGGCTATAAATGCTTAAACCCCTCCTTCTGTGACATACTTCCTCCAGCAGAGCTCTACATCCTAAAAGGTACATAACCTCTCCAAACAGTACCCCATCTTGGCACCAAATAGTCAAGTACCTGAGCCTACCTGGAACACTTTTCATTCAAAACATTACAAGTTTACAATAGTTATACCCATATTGAAGAACATCTTTATTATTTTTTCTTACTGCTGAGATATATAACACAAAAGGTTTGGTTTTTGCTTCATTTTTAAGCAAGGAGTGTTCTTCTCTGGTATGTGACTCCGGAGCTGACCTTGCAAGTTGCCAGCCCAATATATATATCATGTATTCACACACACACACACACATATATATATATATACATATATATATACACACATATATATATATGTGTGTGTGTGTGTGTGTGTGTGTGTGTGAACAGGAATGTTCAGTTTTACTGGGAAATACATTTACTCAGTTCTTGAGCTCTGCTTAGTCCTGACTCTGTCCTTCTACTTTGGAAGCTCTGAACTATAAATCAATTGTTTAGTGTCTGTATGGAGATGGGAAAGAAAGAAATAGAGACTATCAAAGAGAGAGATTCATTCTCTGCCGATTTCATGACATGACTTTTAAAAAATCTCAAATGCATGCAAATTGTTCTCTACTGCTATTGAGGTATAAAGCATTTCAACCAAAACTATGTAAGCAATTTTAAAAGAATATCATACAGCTCTGGGACTCTGAGGAAGGCACAGTACATTGGCAGAACCTAAATACATATGTAAATACACTGTGATGCACTATGAAAAGCCACATCTTCGGAAGGAGGCAGGAAGGCAAGGGTGGGGAGCTTGAGAGTGACACAGAGACTTTTCCGGAAGTAATCTGCTCCTGGGAACAGGAGCTGCTTTTTCAGGCTTAAAGTGGCACGTTTGAAAAAAAAAAAAGACTACAGTCAGGTATAAAACATGCTATTTTATTAAATAAAAGACTAATAGCAAAATATATCTGCCTGAAAACACAAATTATATTGAGCTCACATGAGTGATTGAAAATGCCGGGCTCCATCGCATATTCGAAATGCATTTTGTTAACATTTAGAAGAATTTGGGGCATATGCATTGCACAGAGAGAGAGAAAAGGAAGAAGGGAGGGAGGGGGAGAGAAAGAGGGAGGAGAGAGAGAGAGAGAGAGAGAGAGAGAGAGAGAGAGAGAAAGCGAGAGAGCGAGAGCGAGAGCTGCATACACAGTGTGCCCTTGTGTCTGTGATGGAGGAATCCCAGGGTAACACAGGCTGACAGAAAGGGCGGAGCAGTAACAACACAATGCTATTCTTGTTCTCAATAGCATCAAGGTATGTACAAGAACTTATGGCAAGAACGTAACTTCAGGTTTTGTTGAAAAACAAGAAGAAAATAATCTTTCAAAGAAAATACTGGAAAGGTAAGTCTGTTTTTAAAAATGGGTGTCTGTGTTCTCAGTTCCCAAATTCTGTAATATCCTTGGGAGAGCAGAAACCAAGTGTCCTGAGTCAATCTACACTGGTCATATTCTACACAGTAGAAGAACACTTGAAACATGGAGGGCAGTCAGGATATTGAAGCAGGGAGGCTATGAGCCCCCGGAATACAAAAGATTTGGTCTTTGCTTCATTCTTAAGTAAGGGGTACTCTTCTACGTGACTACAGTGTTGACCTTACAACTGGCCAGTCCAATATCCATTTTCCTTGTCTTCCCAAATAAAACTCTTCATTTTATTCTGAGAGACAATGTAAATCGACTGAAGGACTTCATGTTCTGGTCTCCCTTGAGATTACAGACGGCCAGAGGAGGCTGAATTCAAAGCACACGATAGGGGCTCCGAGGAACATTTAAAGAAGATAAAACCTCTTTGGGGCAGCATTTTGCCCCATCCCCTTTACCCCTTCTGTAGCCAGGAACCTAGACCTGAATTCAGGGGCTTCAGGAGTCACCTTTGATGACCACTTTGATGTGCTAACAGTGGGGAGTGGCAGCTTCACCCCATGTGTTTAAGGGGTTTCCATGTCCCAGTTATTCCAATCTTTCTTTTATTTAGCTTATGCATCTTAATTTTTAATAAAACCTTGTACTTCTTTACTTGACAGTACTATTACAATATGGAGAACTCTATATGCCTAGAGCTATGTCTTTATTTAAATGGTATGGGAACACACGTGTGGGTATTGTGTTTGAAAAGGTAAAATTACGGAAACCCCATCAAACTTAATTTGTATCCACAGTGAGTTAATAAAGTCAGATCCTCTGGATTTTAACTCAAGTTTCAAAGAAATAAATATTGTTTCAGTCAACTGTGTCTGACTAATTCCTTTCACTGAAATCAGAACAATAAGAATAAGACCTTTAGGAAGATTTGAAATCAGTCTTGGCAGGGAATCATTTTATTTATCGGTGTTCTACCTATCAGCTATTCTTTTCAATACGGGAACACAGCTGAAGCAACCAAGGTTCTAGACTCTTCGCTATCTGCCTTTCTTGGTAGACTGATGTCAGGAAATTAGTTTTATTGGACATTCCAATCAAGATGTTCTTGAAACATAGCCTAGCCAGAGCAAAACAAAAAATAAAAAACACCAAAACCAAAACAAAAAAACCCCATATTTCTCCAACAAACTTATTAAGCAACTACTATATGTGAGTCAGTGGATGGATATAGGTGCTGGGTTTGGAGTTGGAAACGTATATAATGTTCAGTTTTCTCTACAGACGGTAGGATTCATGAATATCACCTGTAGAGAAAGCTGTACATTAAGCGGACACATTCGTCATAGCTATATGCTATGATAACACTGTAAGAAAGAATAGAATAAAAAGAAAGAGTAGAATCCAAGAAAAAGAAGAAGGTGGGGAACCTCATTATACTGGGTAGTCAGGAAAGGGTTCTCTGGCCTTTGCAAGAGATCTGGGATTTGAAAGATGAGAACATTTTAGCTGGGAAATGGTTGAGGGAACTGTCTTCCTAGCTTGGGTAGAATGTGCTAAGCAGAAAACGGCTCTCCAGTGGAAATGGGAGACTGCCTGCATCAGACAGATAAGGGGCGGAGGCAGAGGACAGACTGGGCAAGGCTTTGGACACGAGGCAGTGTCGTTTGTCATCTGGGTAACCACCCACTAGAGCATTAGTAGACTGACCGTTGGTGTGTTAAACTCTGTGGGTCCTTGCCTGGATTCACCAATACAGCAGTCACCAACCAATGACATCAGGCTGTGTCTCACCGACCAAGCTCTGTCTCCACATTGTATTTCATTCTCTTAGGAGGCTAGCCTGGGTTCCATGGTGTGGGAATCTCAAGCATTGAGAAGGCAAGACAAGGCTTCATGAGAATTTCGACGGAAATTGTACATGTCACTTCCCCATAATTCCTTGCATCAAAGAGTGCCACAGGGCACTTTGTGTCTCTCCTCTCCTAACTCCAATTGGATCCTGGCTTTTGAGTTTTCCAAGTATCTTGAGAGCTATGGGAAGTATAAAGGATTCAAGGATAGTGGACTCGTGGCATAGCTTTAAGGAAATACTGAGCATCTAAAAGTGGGGTCAGCCTGATGGGAAAGTCGTAGAAGTTTAGATTGAATTATTTAAAAAGAACCTTGAGTCCTTTGCTTCTGAGATGTCAAAGGGGAATTATAAAGAAAAACATTAGAATTTCTGTATCTAGCTGTGGGGTGACTCAGTAGTGGTTTCTGTGGTCTGAAGACAATAGAGTGGATACTGACGCTCAACAGATATCACTACAGATAGGCAACGGACACTAGTTAAGTCTGGCCTTAATCCTAGACTGTTATCTGGGGTTGGATTAGATCCGCACTCTGGGGTACGGGAGCAGAAATGCACTAAGTCTGAAGAAAGACATGGGACTCAAAATGGAAATTAAATTGTAATAAAAGGAAAGAAGACCTAGGATGAGTGAGATGGTTCAGTAGGTAAAGGCATTTGCTGTGCAAGCTGGGCAAGTTGAGTTTCACACCCTGCCGCCCCTAACTCATATAAAGGTTGAATTAATGTCTGGAACTCCATGCACACACCATATCATATGGGCCTTCTGCACATACATCCTGCGCACACACAATAATACAGTTTCAAAATTAGACAAGAATACCTACTTCTTGGATATGCTTGGGTTTGGAACTGAGTAAGTAAGCCCACTTCATTGTATTTGATATATATGTTCTAAATAAACTTTTTACTGAAGTATATCATATATGCAGAAAAGCACACAAATCATGCAAAAATATAAATAAATTTCACATGCAAACATAGTCATATTTCAATTCCTCGATCAGGAAGGCAGTAGATGTAACTAGCAATAAAGAAACCTGCCTCTTCTCCCCTAAGACAATCTTGCCCTGGCTCCTAACACTGTGGATTAATTTTTCCACGTTCTCAAGTTACATAACTGTAAGCATTTCAGTGTGTCCTCATTTACATGTGGTATATTTAACATTATGTTTGTGAGATTGGTTCATGTTGTTGAGTACAGTTGGTTCACTTGTATTGTTGGTATTCTATTGTGTGATTATAAAACATTTTACTTAACTACTCCCATTCTGTTGTTGACAGATATTTGGGTTGTTTTCAATTTTGGACCATGGTGAAAAATATACTGTGTTCATTTTTACATGCTATTTGGCAAAGCATCTTAATACATTTTTCTCACTTATTTACCTAGGGGAGAAATTACAGGTTTCAGTGTATGTGTATAGGCAGCTTTGGTAGATGGTTCAAATTGTTTACTAGGGTGGGTGTGCTGGCTCACACTCCCACCAGCAATTCAGGAGAACTCTCATTTTTTCCTACATGTTTTCTAGCACTCTATTGCATTGCCAGTTCTAAATTTTAGTTGCATTAGAAGGTATGTATGTGTTTTTCAAAACTGGAACTTTAATTTCATTCCCCTGTTAGGGTGGGCAAGCATCATTTTGTGTGTAAATAACCTATTTGTTTATTTTACTCTATCTCTTATTGAAATATTTTGTTCATTTTTTTACTGAGATCTTCTCATGGAGCTATGGGAATTCTTTATAGATTCTGGAGCCAAAATCATACACAGTCTGATACATAGAAGCAGATATACATGTTTGAGACTGACTTTCTTCCTGACCTTACCAAGTTATTTTAAAGACAAACATTCTTGTTTTATTGTGATTTTGTCCACCTTGTCCTTCCTGTTATGATCAGCCACAGCATGGCTGACACTCCCGGGTTCTAGGGCCACGCATGTGCAGACAAGTCCTCAGGCAGAAGTGCCTAATGGTCCCGGGGTTCTTAAAGGGCCCTGCGTGACCCACATGTGACATGTTGTATCACCTATGTATGACGCTGGCAAGAGTGGAGTCAATAGTGTAGAAGGCCACCGTAGGCAGCTTGGCTGAACAGAAGCAGAAAAACCCTGCCTTGCTTGTTTCACTATTGAAACATTCTTTTGAAACACTTTACCATTTCTTGGACTTCTTTTTAAAAGGTGATTTAAATTTTTAAAATACCCCAGAAACCCACACAGCTGCAATTTTATTCTCTTTGACTCAACCCAAAAAGTGTAATATGAGTTTAGTTGGATTTTTGGGTTCAGACTTGAACTGAATACATCTGTGGGTACTTTCTGCACCAGTGTAACTCCCACAAGTCCCTGTAAGGAACTCAGCACACAGAACCATTTCTTTGGGACTTGCGAAATGTCCCCCGGTGTGACTCAGGGTGTGCTCACTTCAAGCGCCTTGGTTCTTCGTTCACAAGAAAGTCACAAAAGAGACTGTCAACTGGAGGCTGTTGAATCAGGGCCCATTATCCGCAAGCCTCCACACAGGAAACACTTGCCACTGAGCGCTCTTTATCAAAAGGTCTTTTGTTGCTTTAAGGGCAAACGCTAACCTATACAATGACTGTATTTCTTGAATGCTTTAAAGCATCTATTTTCCAGGAAAAAAAAAGTGCAGCTGCCTTAGCATTTGTAGCGCCATTTTATAAAACCTGATCGAGCAGGTTCATGCTGTTAGAGACATGTCAACCTGAGGACCCTTTACAATGAACTTCATCCCAGAGTCGCTGTGAGCGATTGTAGAGAGCAAATCCCCAGCATGTTGTCTTCATGTCCTATAAGGATACAGTTCAATAGTTGAAGACCACTGTCCACAGTTACATTGTCTGACCCTCCTGAGGACTTGGTAAGAACCCAAGCTGAGAAGCAGATATTGAAGGCCTTACTTATTCCAGAGTTTAGGGAGTCAGGCTCTTACGTTAATATTGTGTGGGGCAGGAAGAGAGGGAGGAGAACTGCTTGCAAGCAACGGGGAGATTACGATGCCTGATGACTTGTGCTCGGAGTAGTGATTTCAACCTTTGTTTTCCCCTGTTTTGTGAGACCTCAAAAGATTTAGCCTCAAAAATGTGTGTGGCCTGAAAAACTGTGTCACCTGAAGTCAAAGGCTAGCAGACCAGTTCAGCTTCTTTAGAGAATGTGTTTATTCTTGAATCTGAACTTTGCTCTGAACTCCTAAGCCCTTATTAGAGTCTATTCTTTTCCATCTATCTATCTATCTATCTATCTATCTATCTATCTATCTATCTATCTATCTATCATCTATCTATCTGTCTATCTCTTTTTCTGGCAATAAGACCATATACTCGCTTGGACTCTGTAACAGAGAGGACAGATCCCTGAAACTTTCCTATTTTTTCCCCACATGATTTTCAAATGTGCTTATTCTAGAAGCTTCTTCCGTAAGACTCTTTATTTGACCACTAGGCTGATGGCCCCTTGGGTGGTGGTGCTGGCCCACTCAGCAATGGCTGTCAGCCTCTGTTGAGCAGCGGTACAGGTAGAAGGTGTCTTCTTTTTTTTAAACAATGACACTAATATGGCACTTCTACTTGTTCCTTAGTGCTCTGTCCACTAAGTTCTAATTTTCTTCCCAATTCATTTTTCTTATTTAAAAATTAAAATGTAATTGTATCATTTCCATCTTCCCTTTCCTCCCTCTAAATTTTCCATATCCCCCCCTCTCCAATTCCTCCTATTTCTTCCCCTTACTCCCCCTTAAGTTCATGGCCCTTTTTCTTTTCTTATTATTATCACACACACACATATATATGTATACATACAAATATATATGCATGAATATGAAGTATTTGCTGAATTGCTTGTATGTATAGGATTTGAGGGCTTGCTGCCTTGTGTTGTATGACCAGTTGAAGGGCTTATCTCTGGGGAAGACTAACTCCCCCTCTCTCAGCAGTCTTTAGTTTCCTGTAGTTCTCTGTCTAGGGCTGGGGTCCCATTGAGATTTCTTCCTTCCATGTTAGCATCTCTATTGATTTTGCCATGGTTTGTGTCTTATTTAGATAGTCATATTGTGGTATCATGAATGTACCTTCCCTGTCATTTCTAGGAGTCAAAATTTCACAGCAGACTTCCTAGTCCTCTGGTTCTTACACTATTTCTTCACCCTTCTATGACGTCCCTGAACCTTAGGTACAGGAGGGATGTTGTAGATGTATCGATTGTGCTTGGTGCTCATTGACTAGTTGGTGTAGGAGGTCCTTCTTTCTGTGTGTTGCTTGCATTGGTTAATGAATAAAGAAACTGCCTTGGCCTGATAGGGAAGAACTTAGATAGGTAGGGAAGATGGAACTGAATGCTGGGAGGAAGAAGGCAGATTCAGAGAGAGACACCATGGACCTGCTGCCAGAGGTAGACATGCTGAGACTTTACTGGTAGGCCACAAACTCGTGGTGATATACAAAGTAATAGAAATGGGTTAAACTAATATGGAAGAGTTAGCCAATAAGAAGTTAGATCTAATGGGCCAAGCAGTGATTTAACTAATATGGTTTCTGTGTGGTTATTTCAGGGCTAAGCTAGCTGAGTGGCTGGGACAAACAGCCCTCTACTCCTACAACTTCAGTTGTTCTCTGAAGTTTGGTCAGTGTGGCTTTCTGTGATGGCCTCTGTCATGGACCAGCCTCAACAAAAATAACTCTTACAAAGATGCTGGCATAAGAATTTAGAAATACAAGTAAAGAATATGAAAACACATGAAAAATAAGACAGAAACCATAGAAAATAATTGGAGGGCATTCCAGTGATTACTAAAATCACCTGCATTTATTTTTCCATAGCTTTTATACCCAATGTAAATGGGGGGGGGGAGAGAATGCAACAAAAGACTTTATTAACATGATACAAAGGATAACTCAAATAGTCAATTACTTTAACACTCTGATACATCAAATATTAGTATTGTTTACTATTGTTTATTCTTGTTGTAATTCTCATTTTTATACTTGATATCTGTTCTTATTGTATATAGTTTTGTATTGAGTTTGGAAGTCTCTTATTTAGTCAAAATGGGGAGGTGATAGGAAACCTTTTTCAGCCAATGGTCTTTGAGTGGCTGTACCAGGTTGGACATGGCTTTTGGGTACCAAAAGAAATGTGGTTTCCTCCTCCCATTCTCTCTCACTCCCCACTCTCACACCAGGATGTTAGATTCCATTCCTGTTTCCTTGTTGTGATCGGTGAGTTCCTTTTAATAAAGAACACCGTAGTATACCTATGCAGAGCTAGTATGGGATTATTTGATTCATATTAACCCGATTTGATGTGTTCTGCTTCACCACTGTATGCAGCTTAAGAATCTCCAGTTAGTAGTTGATGATTTGCTTCTAGAACAAGTAAATCATGCATACAGGGATATATACTGAAAGTGGGTTCCTACAGGAGGCTCTTGTGAGACCTCTTACAAAGACTCTCACAAACTCTAAAACTATGAGCTCATCTGATTTAGGGACTTCAGGTCCCAAGAGGGAAATGCATCTGATGTGAGATTCAACAGTGTTTCCACTGAATTGAGAACTGAACTTATTATCTGTGTTATTTGTTACATTGAGTAAACTGATAAAAACAAACAAATAAATAAACACAAACAAACAACAACAAAACCCAGAACCCAACTAAAGATGACCTTCACTTGTAGCACAAGATATAGTTCTCCAATCAGAGTAAGGAGAAAAATGGTGGACGTGAGTTGTTATAGCCCTAGGGGTGTCTGGGAAGTCCTTTGAGACCACCATCATCATGTAAGCTTAGAGAAAAGGCCTGGCAATTCCATGTGGATGGAATCATCAACACTCTCTGATTCCTCAGGAAAGGAAACTCTGATGAGATTTTAGAGTACTGGCTAAAGAGAGAAGGTGCATGGAATGGGAACCATGGGGCCACAAAAAAGCACACAAGGACCAACAGCCATGGCCCAGGCCACCTGCTGGAGGAACCTCGTCCTCAGGTCCACACTAGCATGGAATTTGTTATCATCCCTTATCCATCTGTTGCCTTCCCCACTGCATTTTGGGGGTTGAATTTATAATTCAGTTTGAAAAACTAGAACAGGATGATGACAACTGGAGATGGAACAGGAGAATCTAGACATTCTAGGCTTAGAGATCTGAAAACAGGGACTGATACAATTTAGGCTTTTCTCAGTTTAGGCACTGAGAAAGTATACTTTTGCATAGGGGTGGAGTAGCTATAGATTAGGTAGACCGATATGTTTATTTGGAAGAGCTAACTTGAAGTGAAAAGCATAGTGGATTCACATGCACAACCCATGCTCCTGATCAACTTCCTTTCCCAATATTTTACATTCCAAGTTTGTAAACAGAGATTGCTCTTCCATTTCCCAGCCTCCCAGATGCAAATAATCACACAGAAGCTGTATTAATTACAACACTGTTAGGCCAATAGTTAGGTGTATTCCTAGCTAGCTCTTATATCTTTAATTAACCCAGTTTATATTTATCTATGTATTGCCAGAAGGTTGTGGCTTACTGGGTGAGGTTCTGGGAGAGTGTCTACTTTGGCAGCTATATGACATCTCCTTGACTCTGTCTTCTCTCTCTCTCTCTCTCTCTCTCTCTCTCTCTCTCTCTCTATATATATATATATATATATATATATATATATATATATGTGTGTGTGTGTGTGTGTGTGTGTGTGTGTGTGTGTGTGTGTCTGTGTGTCTGTGTGTCTGTGTGTCTGTGTGTTTGAATTTCCTGCCTGGCTTTATTCTGCCCTGACATAGGCTGAAGCAGGTTTTTTTATTAACCAATGATAATAAAACACATTCACAGCATATAGAGGGGAATCCTATATTATCTTCCATTTTCTGTCTAAATAGAAAGGAAGGTTCTAACTTTAACATAGTAAAATTATATATAACAAAAATTATCAAGCAAGATTTATAGTTATAATATCTAGTCCATTTACATTTGGCAAATTAAGGAAAATAGTATATCATCTATTCTATTATTGTGAGTCTAAAGTTTTATAGTTTAACCTTTATCATAACTAAGAAAAGCTATAACTATAACTATCTGTCTTCAACTCCATCAAAGAACCCAGAAGGATATATTATTACCTAAGTAAATAGGAAGTACATTATAAGCAACTTCCAAAACTCTAGAATTGTCAGTGATATCTTGCTGCCTAAGCAGTCACCGAAAGTTCTTCTATAATGTTGTGGCATCCATCTTTAGCCTACAGGCCCATATATCTGGCCAGCTTTTCCATGATACAGGAAATTTGAAAAGTTGCTTTGCCTATACTGGCAGTTTGTAAGTCACTTTCTTCCATATCCTGTAGAATATCTCCAGATTCTTTCATGAAGCAGGAACTCTGAAGGACTCTCTCACCTTCTTTAGACAAGTTCACCAGTCATTTTTCTGTGGGTCCTGCATGTCCAGTTTATATAGCATACCATCAAAAAGTCTAGGCAAGAGCAGTTCCTTTTCCCAAATGGCTATCCTTGTCACATTGAAGGCAAATTTCATAATGAGTTCCTTCAATGCCCATCAACCTTTCTGAAGTAATTGGTGCTGCTTCTCTATATGTCTCACTGTAGAGAAAAGTCTAAATTCTTAAAACATTTTAAATGCCACATTCTGTAGGTCTTTGAAAGGTTTGAAGAATATATCTCTGTACATCTAGAAAACCTAACTAACATGGCTACAAGTTTGACTATAATAAATGACTATTAATTTGTAATTTTTAATTATATATTACATTTTAAAATTAGCTATATAAACATAATACCTTAAACAAGAGTCTAAATATATTTGTGCATATACATAGTGTACCAAAATTGACCTTAAATTTGTATAAATAGAACAAGATCCACACCAATGCAAGGTATTCATCTCTATATATCATACCCCCCTAAATGAAAACAAAGATCTATGAATAATCATTTTGGGAATTTGGACATTGTTTTCTCCAAACTGCTTCCTGTTGTTTGTTGGGCAAAGTATTTTTAAGGTTCATAGAGACTTTTTGGGAGTTCTTGTTCCATTAAACCACACTAATCTAGAAGAAATCCACAAGTTCCTATTGTCTGTGGAAACAAAAGCAGAACCTTTTCTCCAAAGTAACAAATCCTTGGACTCAAATTATTAAGTCAAGATGCCTTAAAAGCACATATGTTGGTTAAGCTTAGCACGTGTACAATGAAATGTCTCTCTGAACTTAGCTCATTCACAGTCAAAAATTCAAAGAAAACATAATAATATACATAATCCAGACTCTATGTGTATATTCCATCTTTATGAGGCTTACTTTCTAACTCTATTACTTTTTAATATTTAATCATCTTTACTTTTTAATCTATGACTTTTTGTACTCTTTCTTTTCTCTCTCTTAAACCAATGTACATTTATCCAACAACTGTGACCCATTTATAGCATTTATAGGTCTTTTTTTTTTTTTTTTGGTCTGAATCAGTCTTTACTGTGCATCTATAATCATTTTATAACCAGGAGTGCCTTTTAAAAAATGCTAAGCAGGTGTGGCTCGAACTGACTTTATGACTCTGCCTATTGGCTCTGCCCCATCCAACATGGCAGAGGCATGTTTACCACAGGGGTCTATGTTGCCATTAAGCAGTTTGTGACATGCTGCTTACAGACCCCATTTAAGTGCTTCATAGCTGTACCTGCTGTAAGAGCCAGAGCCTTTCAAAAGGTGTTCATACTGCCAGCATGAATCAGGAAGCCTTTTCTTAAAGAAGCCACACCTCTGCTTGTAGCCAGAAAACAGAGACTATCTGGAAAAATACGGCCACTAATAAGTTGCACTTGGCTTCTAATTATAAGGGTCTAGAAGCCTTTTCTTTTTTCTTAAGCTTTTGTTTTAGGTCTTATGTGGATCCATACCCCACATTGGGTGCCATTTTGTAAGCGGAGACTACTCGTTCATTTCCTGATTGACCAGACCTGAATAATTGCACAGAAACTATATCAATTACAACACTGCTTGGCCTATTAACTCAGGTATTTTTTTTATTAACTAAATCTTGTGTCTTAAATTAACACATTTCTGTTATTTTATATTTTACCACAATGCCCGTGGTTTGTTACCTCTTGCTTCTTGGGCAGGTACATGGTGTCAGCCTCCTTCGGCAGCTACATGGAGTCTCTTTGACTCTGACTACTCTCTGTATCTCTTCCAGCCTGGCTATATTCTGCCCTGCCATAGGCCAAAGCAGTTTTATTCTTTAGCCAATAAAAGCAACATATACAGAAGGACATCCCACATTACAGGTTTTCCTGGCAGTTCCAAAACCAAGTAATCCCTTCCATTTCCTTTTCAAGTTAGAGCTGGAACTGAAGGGATTTACCATCAGAGCTGTTGAAGTCCGGATGTGGCTGTCATGCTGTTCCTTCAAGCTGGCACTGCCCTTTCCTCCTTGCCCCCCCCATTTGGAAGCTGCCCTGGTTTGCCGATTTTTAGCTTGCATCTCTAAGGGATTAAGACTCACAACCCATTGTCTTCAAACTTCCATAGGAGAGAATCACAAAATATGTCACTGCAAAATGCCCAGGAGCATGGAGCAGATCAAGGTCCCCATGGTCCTCTGAACATGCTTTTCTAGAGGACAGGAGCAGCCTGTGTGAAGCTGCCCTGCAGCGGTCAGAGAAAGCAAAAAGAAACCTAGCTAGACTCATTCGTTTATCAAAATTTCATAAAACCGTCTCAGAAATAAAGTCAAATGCCAACTATGGAAGCTTCTTTTCAGTTTGGGCAAGCAGATTCTTATAGACATGTAAGGATATTCACATAGGACCACTTTGGTCAACATAGATATTGGGAATATGACGTTTTATTTAAAAGTTCATCAACATCTCTAGAAATGAGCACATGATGTAACTAGGAATCTAAAAAGCTGCCACCTCCTCCTCTTCCTCCTCCTCCTCCTCCTCTTCCTCCTCCCTTCTTCCTCTCCTACATTTTATCTTCCTACTTATTCTTGCACTATGATTTAACTGAGGTCTTGCAAACTTTTTTTTTAAAAAAAATAATGAAGAATTGCTGGTAATTTGAGTGCTGGTATCTGGCTTTTAAAAAGGCAGCACATTTTTCTTTAACTCCCACATCCTACCTAGCAAGCTTTCTTCAACTGTACCTGAGAGTTTTAAAAAAAAACAGTGACAAACCAATAAACCTTACAACTTGAATACTCCTTCCCCAACAAAAGAAGTAATTGTAGCGAAGCTAAAGCAATTTAACTCCAATCATGGGATTTGTTATTGAGCTGCTCCCTGATAGCAGGCGGAATCATTCATTAAAGGGTTGGAAGGATAGGAGCCCGGAAAAACTGCTTTTGGCCCCTTCTGACCATATGCCATTACCTCTTAGAGTCTACTAAATTACAGCATCTTATCTGCAAAATTAAGTTTTCTTCTAAAAAGAGAGTAGGAAGAAAAAAAATTAGCCTGAGGAGAAATGAATGCCCCTCCAATCTCAGTCCTCAGATCTGAGCTGCACAGAGAGGCCATTGAAGGAATCAAGATAACCTTATCTGGGGACACGTTCTTTCAGAATGCTGTAGCACTGCCCAGCAGTTACTGAAGCTTGTCAGGAGGCTGAGGCCGTGAGGGAGGTACTAGGACCACTGATATCCGGAAAAACACATTGGAGGCCAGCAGACAGACCCTCCTGCTTCGGGACTCAGTGGGAGGATTGGCAGCTTCTCCTCCACTGAGAAACCAGAGGCAGTAGCTTGCGCACTGAGACACCATTTGAAGTCTAGTCCTAGCTAACCCTGTGGCTAGATGTACAAAGGATTCGCTGAATCTAAGCATCAGTTTATGGGGCTGGGGACATGGTTCCGTGGATAAGGTGTTCGCCATGCAAACATGAGGACCTGAGCTCAGTTCCTAGCCCTGGCGTTTTTGTAATCCCTGTGCCGCCCACCTGACACACACACACACACACACACACGCACACGCACACGCACGCACACGTGTCCGTTTGGGAGTGCTGCTGCTGTGGGTAGGAAGTAGAGCACACCCAGAAAGTCCTTAGATCAGCCTAGGATAGATGATAACGATGACAATGAGAAGGAAGGACGTGGAGATACCTAAAGAGCCGGGTATCAGCCAGGGCTAACTTTCCCTTAAACTTTGCATGAAGCAAAGTTTATGCTTTAAACTTTAAAATCCATGAAAACAAACAATAGATTGTTTCTTCAAACAAAACAGAGTCATTCCAAAATATATCTGGACTATACTTAAATTTAAAATTTAATTTTCATTCTTAGCATCTTATTTTGAACTGAGAGAGAGCATTTCATATTTAAGGATTTCAAATATCTTGAAAGAACAGAGAAGCATGTAACAAAACTAGCTCATGACTATATATGCAAATCAGCAACGTTTTGAGGATTGGGAATGTTGAGAAACACAAGACCTCGTGTCAACAAAGAGCATTTTCTGCAGTACCCTTTTCTGGGAAGTTTTTGAATGAAGGCATGAGCTTCATGGTGGTGGATAGGGAAACTGAGGAACAGGGAAAATATTGAGTAAACTTACATTTTTCATTCTAGTAACTTGCAGGAAAAAGAAAGTAAATCTGTATATGTGTTTAGGACTAAATTACCAGTTCAACCAAATTTTGTCCTAGTCAGGTTGCTACCTCTGTCTCCTTTACTGCAGGTCACATATAATCATAATGAAGTACTTTTTCCATTGCATTGTTCCTTTTTTTTTTTTTGAAAATTACATAGCAATGTAGAAAGGGGTGTTAACTCATTATTGTGTTTTCTGGACTGACTTGGGGTTGGTATACAGTTGGTGCTCATAGAGTGCATCACTGGATGCTTACGCAGATGATTCAGGGGAAGATGCCGTATAAGGAACCTGAAGGTGCATTGTTCTTGAAAAAAATGCCATGCTTTGACTATTCATTTTATTCCCAAATGTGTGATTCGTTCTATGGCCAATTGAGAGCGGTCCAGTGTGCGCCTGAGTGTTCTTTCAGGTAGTCAAATTGTTTGTAAATGCCTCTGAGGAATATGGGGAACACCAGTCATCACAAAATGAGGCCCAAATTGCTGAAAGTCAAGAAAAATGACTTGGGGAAAGAAGATTTGAGAACATTTAATAATCAAATTCGAAGTTCCCATCAAGTCTACAGACTCCTTAAAAGTCAAGAAAGTTGCCATTTTAGAAAGCTTTCCTTTGCAAATTGTGTGCTGACATTTGAGCACACAGCAGTAATACTGATGATCAAGATAACATGGAGAACAAAATTCAATTAGTTACTACACTAGAACTTTTCCATGAGTAACACGCTTGCTGAGATAAGATTTATTGCAGAGAAGTGATTAACAAGTTTATGGTCTGTGTAGTCCATGTTCTCAGTGATTGCTAAGACCATTGGAAAATGACATTTAACACACTCTTCTTCGCATTCCCTGACTGTCTGGTTTGTGTCAAATTTTCATAATAGGGAAGACAATTTTCAGAAACTTCTCTTCCCCCGTCCTGAGATACTGGCATTTTCTTCTTACGGTCTAAGCCAGCATTATTTTGAAGGACTGATGATTTTAGCTTCCCAGTCCCTTTGTAGACTCATGCCAGCTGTAAATCATCTCAGAATACCTTTAAGTACTAAAGAAAATTCAACTCAGACACAACGGGTGGCTAACACCCTTTGTAGAAACACACCTGTCAGTCAGACTTTGGTAGAGAGGGACTCTTGGTGAAAGTTAACACTCAGTCTTTCCTGGGACTCTGAATTCTCTCTGTCAGCTGTATGAACTGTGGCCCATCTCGGGAAAAGGAGAGTGGATATGTGTTACGACAGGCATCAAGAAAGAGCTTTGCTGAGCAAAAAAGATCGCATGCATCTGAGTTTTATTTCTCTGTGCTAGGGAGAATCATACGTACACGTTAAAAAGCTACCTGGGAGTTTTTATTCAACTAAAAACATCCTTTTGATGCACCTGTTTACTTAATGATATTCCTTGGTGATTTGGGCAGATATTCACAAGGTAGAAATAAAATGTTTTCATTTCTCTTAGGCTATTTATGCTTATTGTATGAGAAGTTTTTTCCTGGGCGTTGGTTACAACCTTGGATAAAGAGACAGGAGCTTTGGTTGGTATCTAAAATCACCATTAACTTGATGGCTCTGTCACTCATGCAGACCTCTTTCTCAAACAGCAAAAACAACAATAAGATGAAGGTACCATTTTATGGAACGATGGTGAGAAGCCAAAAAGGAAATGCACGCAAGCATTAGTGAGGTGTTATAAAGCTCAGCTTAAACATCACATTATTGTTTTGACAATACTAACCATAGCCTGGTTATACTTTAAATGGACTTGACTAATAAGAATAAGTTTTCCTTTGGGGGATATTCTTTAAAACGTACAGTTAAATGAAGCCATTATATCAATGTTTACATGCAAAGGCCAGCAAAAATGGCTTTGAAATGTGTAGCATCTTTAGTGTAGTGGCCATTTAAACGTAACTGGAGCACATTATCTCAGAACATTAGAGGATGGGCCATTAGATGCTTGATTATTATTGCTAAAAATAGGGTTCTCCATATTAAAAAGTGTGTCTCAAGGTATCAGAAAGATACCAAATGAATTCAGTATCATAACCACTATGCTTCAGACTTTAAGATATTTTGGTGTAGAAAACATTATTTTACATAATCAAAGATGAAATGGGAACAGACAAGCTCCCTGAAAATTCAGATAACGGATCCAAACCACCTTCATTTTATTTTACCTTCAAGAGATAACGACATGCTTGCAGTTTCCTCAGCAATTGATTCAGATCACCATTCCAAGGCTTTGGGGGCCTCAGTTTATACACATATTCTACATTAAGCCAATGAATCATATATTTGATGAAGAAAGGTCAAATTTTCTTCATGTAGCACCAATACAGCTTCAGAAATGAGGAACTAACATATACACCAGCCAGAACAAAGAACAACTCACCAGAAGAGAACAGAATGTATGGAACCAGTTTTTCCCAACTAATCTGTAAGGTTATATGGAAAAGATCTTCCTCCAAACTAAACCTTTGACACTTATTTTAAGAAAAAATTCTAAATATTCTTCTCTTTCTGAGTGCTTCTAGAATAGTGTACTGGCAAACTGTCTTGATTAATATGCTGAACTATTCCATGTGAACAGACTTACCAAACAGTCTGTATGTTATAGGATAATTAGTACTTCTCCTAAGGGATAATTGGTACTTGTCCCACGGGATAATTGCTACTGGACCTTTTCTTTTAGTAGACAAAAAACATAAGCAATATTGGAAAGTTTTGATTTTGAGCAGGAAATGAAGTGGAATGTTCTGTGAACTTAGGGGCACAGGTTGAACACACTGGTTTATGCGGATTCGGTCTGGAGAGCAAGAGTGGGTGGCTCATCTCCCTCCCTAATGACTCTACCTGCTTCCCACTCTCTCACCCTTCAGTGGGAATGCACCAGTCAAAGAGGATTCAGCTCCCATCCATGCCATCAGGGAAGGGTCAGGTAGCAACTCAGAGAGAGTTCAGTCTTGAGGGAGGAGGGCGGAGCAGGGTACCCTTTGCTGAGCAGTAAATGAGAATCATGGGAATTACCCTGGAAGCCTTAACATGGGACATCTCAAACATGAGACAAATCATGGTCACAGGGTGACAGTCTCTTCCTGGCAGTAATCTACCGTGAGCACTCAAGAGTGACACAAGTAAACAGGCTTAAAATGTGCCTTAGTCATGGTTATATGTGACATTCCACAGATTGATTGCATCTCTCTCCTCTTTCTGTGCTGGGAAATTAAATATAGTGAATTCAAGAGCTACCAAGTGATTGAACAAATAAATGGGCCTCAATATAGTTGAGCCTTTACAGCCCAGGTTTGAACTAAGTGGGTCTATTTACATAGATTATTGCGGAGGGTTTTTTTTTTTGAGATTTGTGATAATTTGAAAAATCTAGGAGACTATTCATGCAGAATCATTACAAAAATTAAGAAAAACGATATGTCGTAAATACATAAAAATAAACAGGTAAGAGTCTATTTTATCATCTACTGCCATGAGACATATGAAGAACAATAGCAGGAAGTCAAACTTTATCAGAACACTTACCCAAATACTCACAGGTTGCTTGTGTTGCCATGGAGAGAAATGTAAGCAAGTGGAAAATAAGTTGCTAGTTCATAACTATGCAAGATAAACTGTGGTCATACTGTGTAGTCATGATAGATACTGCATAGAACTCAATAAATATCAATAAAAATGAATGAATGAATAAAAATAGTCTGAGCTGGTATTTGTGGTCTCTTAATGTCTGCATAATGCTTGACCATGACCTTCTGGCTTTCATTGTCTCTAATGAGAATCTTTAGATCTTTTCCTACCAATCTTTTCCTCTAATTGGTATAGTTGATGCTGTCTGTGACTCTGGTGATCAATCTTCCAGGTGCCAGTAGATGTAGTAGATCCAAGGCTCGGATGTTTGCTCCTTGTGGTGCAGTCTGTGCAATGGTTCCAGTTGTCCTGTTGGTTACTCTGTGTTCCTGGAGGTTGCTCAGGGCTCCTGGAGTTTGCTCTGCTACCATTGAGTTTGCTGTCTCAGGCCTGCTCTGGCCTAGGTTGCTGGCTCAGACTGTTTTTGTAAATGTCCCTGGTCTGGATCCACTTCTTTAGAGGTCCCTGGCTTTGGGTTAGTCCCGCAGAGGTCCTGGCTCAGGCCTACTTCCTCAGAGTTCCCAGACTCATGCCTCGACTTTCAGGGGTCTCTGGTTCCTGCCCACTCCCTCAGAGGTCCCAGACTCATGCCTGGACCTGCAAGGGTCCTGGCTCAGGCATATTCTCTTGATGGTCCCAGAGTTATGTAGGATCTGCAGAGGTTTCTGGTCCTTGCCTACACCCTCATAGGTCCCAGACTCATGCCTGAACCCACAGAGGTCTCTGGCTTTGGCTTTCTCCCTTAGCGGTTGCTCCCCTGTACCTGCTCCCTGGAGTTAACTGTCCCAGGCCCACTCCAGTCCAGGATGCTGGCTCAGTCCTGCTTCTGTGGAATTTTCTGTCTCAGGTCTACTCTGGTCCAGGTCACTGGCTCAGTCCTGCTCCTGTAGAGTTTGTTGTCTCAGGCCTACTCTGGCCTAGGTCACTGTTTCAGACCTGCTCCTCTGGAGTTTGCTCCAAATTCTAGTATTTTTTAAAGTATTGGGAAATCTTATTTATGAGATACTTCATTGTTCAGATCTGCTGGCAAACATGTAGATGGTCACTGTTCCTGTTAAGTTTTCATTCCAGATTCTCTTAGGGGAATTTTTTCTGTCATGTGATTCTGCAAAGCACAGCTTCTTGATTTCAAACTTATATACCCCCATGCCTTTTTTTACACTAGGAATTAATCAGAGTCTTATGCATACTAACTAAAAACTATACCGCTGAGTAGCTTGACTTTTGTTTTTGTTTTTGGAGAGGGTCTCCATATGTAGCCCAGGTTGTCTTCGAACTTCTGATTCTCCCGTCTCTACCTTTGCATTTCTGGGATATTACATACCCAACAGTACACCATGCAGATACTGTAGAGAGACTGTACAATTCTACAAAGTTTCCACGGGATTTTTTTTTGTTTCTCTGTTCACCTTTTATTTTTTCCACTTGGCAGGAGGAAGATTATTAAGCTATTTGATGAATGAACATGCATGCAGCCACCATCCTCCCAAAAAGGGAGCCTTGGTGTGGGGAGCAGAGACACGAAGCATGAGGTAGTTCCCATGTGATCTGCTTCTCTTGCAGTCTTCCCAAGGGTGATGGTTCATATCTCCATGCAGCAAACACCTGAACACTTTATATTTTGGGGGAATATAAAGGTCTGTGATAAGTCAGAAAAAGTCAGTTCATGTAGTGAAGGCGGCATATTAGACACCCCTTTGACATTATGTCTAAGTGTGGTTCTTCACCCAGCAACACTAGTGGTGAAAGTGACTTTTTGACTTTAGTTAAATTCTGTGCAGGATTCTCAGTTTGTTCTGAACCTGATAGGGAAATGAAGGTAATTTATCTTCCAAACCCCAATCAGTGTGTGGAAACACCCCTCTGCTTGGACACAGGCTTAAACTGATCTCGTGGACATGGGAGGGTAGACCTACTATGTGAGGTTTGGGACTCCCTTTTAATCGGCATCAAGGGTAAGAACATGATGAGGGTTATTTTGAATAAGGTTTTAAAGCTGGTCAAGTGAGCAGTGGAGCCTGGGATTCCTACACAATCAGAACCTGCTGAGCTGGTTTAGGTTCCTTCAGATGATGGTATTATGATTAAAAGGCAGGCCTGTTTTACTTGTAGACTCCCAGAAAAGCTCAGAGTAGGGGCGGACCTGGGGCTTCTTCACAGGAGAACAGAATGCTAAGTAAGAAGCTTGAAATCTCAAAGTGGATAAGCCTTGGGTAAGATGGGTCCTATGACAATGTCCCAGGTCTGATTGAATCATTCCCATTGGCCATCCCTTTGAGTTCCTTGTGGTATCCATTGTTCCTTCTTTATCTGTATGTATACTAATCAGTTTTATATTGTGACACAGTCTGAAATGCAACTGAATCCAAAGTCTAGACCTTCAGACTATGTCCAGCTTTACGCTCTACTTAGTGGTCATCATCTTGGCCTAGATCAGCTTCACATGGGACCAGTGTTCATTTCAGTTCTTTGAACTATTGAGCACAGGTGATTCACGGATTAGAGTTTGTTTCATCTTTTGAGTTCCTATTTATTCATCTAAAATATAAGGAAATGTTCAGGGGTAAATAAGATAAATAAGTTGTATACAACAAATAAATAATGGTACCATTTATCCAATAGAGAGTCCTCAATATCCCCTTTTGGCCGTAATCACTCAACGTGTGTACACAAGAACCAAACCACCCCATCATTTCCTACACATCTGAAATCAAGTGCTTACTATGTTTAGCATCAACTTACAAAAATGAATACAACATGCCTCAAAACATATATATTACAGGACTGTGTTAACAGCTTCTGATCTCTTGTTCTTTAATGTGGAAAGGTGTCTCAGAGACCTACACTTTTGAGACCTGGGCCTAGTCTGAGATTTTTATCCTAATAGGCAGCCAATTTCTAAAGAGCAAACTCATGAGTCAGAAAATTTGATGCCTTCCACATTGAGAACAAGCTTTCAAGCTTGGCAGCAGGATGTTACCTCTTAGGATGAAAACACGAGGAAGAGATTAAGAACACTAGATGTCACTTGGAGGTTTAATAGTACTATGCGTGCAATGTGCTACAGTCAGAATCAGCTTCCTCTTCCTTCTTTAAACACCCACGGGTGTGTTGCAGAGGTAGTCTCCCTCAGCGTCCTAGCTTGTCTCAGAATCTTGGAGAACACTCGAAGTTGTGGAATTTTGAACCCTCGCTACTATTTCCTCACCCCCCAGAGCTTTCTACTCTTGAATGCGAGATAGTTCTCAAAGCCTGTGTAGATGAATGTGAGAAATACCCCAGACCGTGCTCCTGTCTCTGAGGCAAAGGGCCCTGGCAATGTAGAAACAACCCCCTCTCTGCATCCTCACAGGATTTTCAGCTGTTTATGGGCCAAAGGTCAACAGATCCTATAGTTTGAAACCATTTAGAAAATTTATTCTTCTTCAGGTTTTTTTTTTTTTTGCCATGATCTTAAAAATAAATTGTCATGTCAAGAGGATGTAGAGACACATCTGACTTGTAGGTTTCCAGACAATTTCAGGACCTCTTCACTCTGTTCCCAGAACTTTCATCAGGAAAAAGTGAGATGTTTGGAAATGTTTGGTAGGGGAATAAAAGAAAGAGTGGATAGAAAGGAGGAAGGAAAGAGCAAGACGAAGATGACGATGATGAGAATGAAGAGGAGGAGGAAGAACAATGCCAGGAGAGGGATGCATTGTGGAGCTGAGAGGAGCTGGAGTGGGGAGCAGGGTGTGGATGTGACCTAAACATTGTGTTCATGTATGAAATTACCAAAGAATACATTTTAAAGGAGAGGAAGAAAAGGGGAAATAGTGAGACCGTTTCCAACTAGAGGACTTATCTTTCATCTTCTAAGTGGAGAGAAACAGATCACACACAAGCAAGTTTAAGTCTAACTGAAACACAGCTCTGTCCTGTTCTTGACAGCTGAGTGGTAAGCCAGGCGGGTGTCTGCGGAGCCTGCCTTTCATCAGTGCCTCAAGTACTGGGCGTCCGTGTTTCCAGCCACACAGGGAACGGCTTGTAGAGAGCCCACGGACACGTTTAATTGCTTTGGACTCACAGGGACATACTACTCCAACTTGTATTCTGATTGTCGAGGGCTCGCAGCTAGCTGGAAGGAAGGCTGGGAAATGGAGGGATAAAGAGTCGTCTCATTCTCAGTGAGTGTCAACTGAGAACTATCTGACATGTAATTTCAAGTAGAAATTGTGGGGCTGGAGAGATTGCTTAGTGGTTAAAAGCATTTCCTACTCTTGTAGAAGACCTGCCTGGGTTCTATTCCCAGCATCTACATGGTGGCTCAGAATCATCTCTACCTCCAATTCCAGGAGAGCCTTCCTATTTTCTGACCTGCATGCTGGCACCATGCAGACATGTGGTGCACATACATAAATGCAGGCAAAACATTCACAAAAAATGAAATGAATTTACGGAATAATAATAATAATAATAATAATAGCATTGGCTGATCTTCTGTGGTACTCAGCTTTGATTTCAAGTCCCCACAGGGTGGCTCCTAGCTGTCTGTAACTTGTTTCAGAAGAATCCAGTGTCCTCTATTGACCTTCATATGCACCATGAATACACAATGCACAGAGACACACAGGTGAAACAGTCATACACACATAAAATAATTAATCAATTTAAAAAATTTAAGTGTAAATTGCTATATTTTTAGAGGAGAAACTTGACTATGGGAAGGGAGTGGCTCTATCATTTGTGGTTAATAGTACTTTAAAAAAAATTAAATGTTCACCGATTTTTATTTTTCCATAGCCGTGTCTGTGGGTTCTGGTCAAATAGATCCTTCCAATGAACTCAGCTTCCTAGACGCTCTCACGGCTTCTCCTTCCTCTCACTTTTATTAAGAGAGTAAGAGCTTTCATTTCTTTGATGACGGTGTCAACCAGCCATATGGATGTGCAATCTGGACCAATGTGTCATTAGTTTTCTATATCTGATCCTAGAAACTGACTAAATATACTCTGCTTCCCGATGACGGACTAGGAAACTCAGAACATTTCTCCACAATTCAACAGAAAATCAAAGATTAATAAACAACAACAGCAGTGGCAGAAGCAAGAACAGAGTCAAGAATCTTTTTTTTTTTTGTCCTGAAATACATAAGGTTACTTTGTCAATAATGTGAAAACTGTTTTTTTTGTTGTTTTTTTTAATTTTAGTAGAACTTATTAGTAACAGTTAGTAAAAATATTTCCCATTCTTTTACTTTCTTGTATAACTTTCAAGATTTTGAAAGGAAATTCTTGAAGCCCATCTGACAATTCCTGAAATCTAATTCACACAGGAAATTTTGCCTACATTAATGTTTAAGGAATGACTGGTGCTTCAGAATACAAAGGCTAGATTCTCATCTTACCCCCACCTCCCTAACATTACACCAAGCCACTCTTCTGATTGTATAATATTCTTTTGATGCTCCAAGTCCAAGGCAAATTTTGATGTAAAAATTATGACTTTGAACTTTTTGAATGTTTTTTCTTAAAAAAAACAATTTAGAATTTAGATCCTTTTATACTTAAGGACTATCCTTTTTAACTTGCAAACATGTTCCTGATAACCACATACAAATACATTCTTTGAGATGCATGTGTAGGAAGTTAATGTTCTTTATGTTTTCTTATATCTTTTGCTTTTAACATAATTGTTTTATATCGGGACGCTACCTCTGTATACCTGCTGCATTCTCTGTACTGAGCCATGCTGTATTTGAGCTCATGTATCACAGATACTAAAAGAAGTAAAGGTATAACTGTGATGGTCCACACTGGAGTATTCAGAGACCTAAAGTCTGGGCACACTTGCTTCCTTGATCTTAGAATAGAGATGGTGGAAAGGAAAGGGGAACTGAGAAATAAAACACCAGATTTACAATAAGAATATACTAGGATGGCACTCTGATAAAAATGAGTAGAATAATTGCAAAGCTGCAAAACTTGAAAACATTTGAAATAGCATGACATACAGACCTTTTGGGAAACATATCTTTGTTGACATGCTATGCACAGCTCTATTGTTTTAGGTGGAAGACAGTAGATGGGAGGGACATCCAGGAGGAGAAGGAAAGCAAGGTGGACATATTGATTTTGTGACTCATTTATATGCAACAGAAGATCCCTATCTTGTTTTCAGTCTGTGTTATCTAATTAACTTAATATCAATTGTTACCAAACAAGTTATATAGTACATGCTTCATTATATGATAGCTAAGGCCAATTTCCTTTATTGATCTGAAGGCGAGTAATGAACATTCTACTTTCCTATGCAATGCCTACTTTGCCTATCTCCTTGCCTGGAAGAGTCTTCCCCATGGAGTACAATGCACCTAGAATTCCTTGCTACTGATCTTTTTCATTTCATTGACTTTTAGTTAATACTATGCAAGGGGAAGGATAGTACGTGGGGCTTCCATAAAACACAACCCTCTTTTTTTCCTTCATAAAAAACAGAAAACTCAATGGACCCTACCTTTGTCTTTTATCCTTCTCATTTTTCTTTCTTACTATGATAACCTGAAGGTGTGCGAGCCATACCATGACCCTGAAGACAAAGGTCCCATACTATGGATGACAACCCATGCCACAGAGAGAAGTCACTTCCTGAATAGATGCCTCATTCCTGGACTGCTCGCTTTTCGCATCCTTGTCAAATTGGATCCACAGACTCCAATTGGTTTTGATTCTTTGCAGTGAAACACAACCTTAAACCATATAGCTCGTCTAGACAGCTACTCCCATGGTGAGACGGGAGACCAAATGCTTTATTGTCTGCTGCTATCTGGCTTAGATTTTTTGTGGCTCTATTTCTGCCTTCTTACCCCTCAGTTTTTCCCCTGACACTGTTTTGGAGCTTGCCTCAACCTTCTTCATACCCATTGCCTGTCAACCATTATATCATTTCCCTCCTACCTTGCCTGACTTTCGTTATGAGCAAACACATAGTTCGGTATTCTCATTTTATAGTTAAAGGGACCAAGGCATATTGGACTTCCATTCTGCACTTCACTGATTAAGAAACAAGGGAAAATGATAGTAAAATATTGCCCAGATAAAACCCACCAAATTAAACAAGGCTTATTGGCAATCAAGGCAATCAGCTGCGTGTGACCAACACTAATTACAATGACAAATGTTGATGTCACTCCTACTATATGTCAGGCCCAGCGCTGATTATCATTTACGCTTTATCAGTTTTGCCTTCTCTATTACACAATGAGGAAAGCTTTATAAGCATCTTAATTTAACAGATGAAGAAACTTGGAAACTAAAGAGCATAGAAACATTTCAGGATCAGCTACCTAGCTATGTTTCACTGGAGAAAAACCTGGGAAACTGAATATCAGTTGGGGTGTGTTAGTCTCCACTACAAGGCCCATCAACGAAATCAGCCCCCAGCGTCTACCAGAATGGAATCTTCTAATAGCATATAACTAGTTTGTCAGGAAGTTATAAAAATTCAAAAGCTATCCTGTCACGTATTAGTTGTTTATGGATAGTTTGAGATTAGTAAGAGGATCCTTCTTTTACTGAACACATGAGAAACTGTTGTATCTCAGTGTGTTAAGTCGGGTCTCAGAAATATAATATGGTTTTCCTTATTTCAAGTTTTCCTTCAGCAACTCTTATTCTCCATGACAGAAGAAAAGGTCAGTTGGTGAACAAATTATTTCATGTAGAATGCTACCAAAGTGTAACATGAGGGGGCTGGCTTGTTTGTGTTTTCTGTCTCACCAGGCCCCCCAGCTGTTTAGTCTCAGAGAAAATCACACAAAGATCTCTATAAGTTATAATGCTGATTGGCCCGTTAGGTCAGGCTTCTTACTGGCTAACTCTCACATCTTGATTAACCCATTTTTCTGATCTATTTTAGCCATGTGGCTCAGTACCTTTTTCAGTGGGGCAGCTCACATCCTCGTGCTTCGGTGATCTGGGCAGGAGTGGGAAGAATCAACTTCCTCCTCACCAGAATTCTCCTGCTCTTTTTGCATCATTTCCACTTCCTGTCTGGTTTTCACGCCTACACCTCCTGCCTGGCCAATCAGCATTTATTTAAAACATGATTGACAGAATACAAACAATTCTCCCGTACCACCAAAGCAGGTGGGAATGGCTATGAGTAAAACATCCAGGTACCCATAATTTCCAAGCAGTGCCCTGCAGATTAGTGGGGATTTAAGCAATTTAAGACGGAAAGCATCATGTAGATGGGAAATAGTGCATGCTCTGGTCAAAGGGTAAGAACCAGATTGGTGCCCCCTGAGGTGCAAGGCAAGAGGTATGGCTAAAAAATTAACCTGGGGGCTAATGCAGCTTCAGATGAACTGGTGGGTTCGGTGGAAACCAGCGGTGGGGCGCATCAAATGCTTTAATGAATGAGAAGCAGGCTCAGGTTTATATTTAGAAAATCACTCTGGATGGCCCACAGAAGAGGCATTTTTGAAAGACATTTTGATTTTGTTTTTTTATACCTTTTACTGTCTTCATTTTTTAATTCTTTGTTTTTACGTCATTCATAATAAATACCAAAAAGAAAAAAATCTAAAAAAGAAAATCCCCAGATTCTTTTCTTATCACAAACACATCTGGACATTGGGAACTGTATGGGAGTTGAATATTTCCTGTTTGGATAGTTTTTTTTTTAAATCAATTGCTTCAAGTGAGTAAGGGCTCGTTTTGTTATGAATCTGAGACATTGTGGTATGTGGAGTCTAATGCAGTCACCCACATCTGTCTGCGTTTGTTTGAGAGTTTCTGTCTCTGAGCAGGAAGAGCAGTATAACTTTTGTTGAAAATATTACAGCCCACTTTTCAAACTTGCTTACAGAAAAATGAAAATCCTCTTCTGCTTTTCTTTAAAGGCAAGGCTCTACCTTGAAGAATACCTCTTTAAACACCCTTCTAGCGTTCCTATCACAGCTAAAGGTCTTTTTCTTTGTATGGTTGTTCTCAGTGCTGAGGATGGAGCCCAAAGCCTTGGACGCTCTAAGCAAGCACTCTACCACTGAGTTCTGTTAGTAGGGATCGTTTTCCAAAACAAATTAAAAAAAAAAACAACAGTGACTCCTCTGCACCACATCAAAGTTGGGGGACAGACCGGCAGTGGGTAGTTGAGCAAATGGTGGCGTCTCCACTCTTCAAGGCCTAGTGATGGCCCTTGGGATCTTTGACTCATTTTCCTGCTCAGATCCATTAGCACATATGTAAGTGTCCTCTCGACATAAACACAGAGGAGAACCTGCCCCACTGAAAGCAGCATGTCCCATCATGGTGAGTGTCTGCAATAGGCTTGGCGACATGACACAGAGTACATAGAAAACAAATCATGAAAAATCGCGTCACGTGCTGATGGCATGAGGCCCTTTGATTTGTCAGTACAGGATTTAGCCACAGCCAGTTGAAAACATTTAACTCGATCAAATTCAAAGACTGCAGTTTCTGGGTCTGCTTGTGATCTATATTTGATCTCTCTGGATGACATTTATTTATCAGCTTGCAGCATGAGAAAAATCTGTGCATTGATGCCAATTCTATTTCTTAAATGTTCTTGTCTGAATGGGAAGAAAAGGGAGGCCTACATGATTAGTTCTACATGTAGAGAGGATGCAGGACTATTGGTAAACTAGTGGATCTTTAATTTTTAGTGCTTGTGTGTATATAATGTACATGCTCATGTGTAGGGGTGTGGGCATAACGTGGTACTGCATATGTATGGAGGTTGGATGACACCCTCAGACTTGCTCCTCACTTTCTACCTTGTCTGAGGCAAGAGTTCTTATCATTTGCCATTGTGTACACTGAGCTAATTATCTTGGGATGTTCTCTCCCTACAGTTCTCCCTCGCTGCCAAAGTGTGGGGTGTCCAGGTGTGCGATAGCATTCCATTCTCCGTGGGTTCTGAAGATTTAACCTTAGAATCTCACACATGTGCGTCAAGTATTTTCTCCACTGAGCCGTCCCCTGTCTAAGTGGCTCTTTCTCAAAGTTCGTGGCAGCCAGCGAACTTGCCAACGGGGTTCCCACTCTTTGACGTTTCCTGACTAAGATGTCTTATTTTGCAGAGTTTCCTTCCAGTTCCTTCCTAAGACCCACCCCCCCTTAGTGTTGCCATGTGGCTCTGAGCTATTCAAGCTTTCTAGACCCTGTCTTCTATACCTGGATTGTATGTGCTGGAGACAAGAAACTCTGCCAGGAGGCGTTGTTATAAGGAGCAGTTAGACAATAGGCATGAAAGTGCTTTGCATAATATCAGTGCACATTCAGTTCTCAGTAGAAGCTAATCTCTGACTGCTTCCTAGAAAGGAGAGGTTACATCTCAATGAAGACAAGGTGGCAGCAGACACAGACAACAACTTTTTTGGTGTTTCTATGCCCTTCTTCCAAATTCAAAGTGAAAAAATTCCATAAATTTCTTTTGTATTGTCTGTATATACTTGATGAAAACAACATAAACAGTTGAAGTGGGAGGCTACTGTGCAATGCGCTATAATTTTTCCTGGTTTAGCTGATGGGCATTTCCTTCCCAAATCTTAGTGGGAAAAGATGCCACATTGCTTTTCTTAAATGGCCTCCTTAGATCTGGTCCTGAAGCTCTGGTCTCTGAAGCAGCAGGTTGGATCTCTAGCATCACGCAGGCCCTTTATGAATGCTGGGACTCTGAAGGCTGCTCGCCACTGTCCTGTTGCTGCTTCAAGCTTCAGCCTCCGCTATGTCCGATACCAGGACACAAACCTGGCATCCATGTCTCAGGTTCTCTCTGTTGCCTACTTCTTCATCTCGTTAGGCTGGTGGCTTCCTCCGAGCTCGTTATCCCTGTGTCGGCTTGAGTTATTGACCCAGCAAGGGTTGGGATTTGTTTCCCTGGTGTTATCAAAGGCGGGCAGCTGTTGGCAAAACACGGACGTTCACCTGCGTTGGTCACTGTGGGAGGGACCTGGGTTAGTCAGAAAGTAATGAGCTCTGTGAACATAGGTTATAGATGAGATAAAGAAAAGTTTGTTTTCGTTTGTGGGCTGAGAGGTTAAAGTCCACATCTGGGAAACTCTGTTGAGGGCTTCAGGTGAAGTCGCCTGTGTTGTTGGGAGCACACATAGGAACAGTTACACAACCTGAAAAGGAAGCTGAGAGCAATGGGATAGACAGAGACCATAATTACTTTTTCGGCCACTTACCTAGATGCCTCTTACTTGGCCATACTTCTTAAAGGTATACAGTACCACCACCCTCCGATACTACCATCCTGGGGACAAAGCCAACATTTGCCAGAATGGAAACCAAGGCAAGATAAATTACTCATTCTCCCCTGCATTATGTGGATGGCTCTAAGTGAAGTTTCTTACTTTCTCTGACTTGAGTCTGCAGTTCCTAAATAAAGATCTTCCAAGCTAATCTTAGCTCCGGGTCCTGATTTCATTGTCATTCTTCACCTAAGGCCACATGGAAGTAGGTCAGGGCTCTTTTTCTGTAGAAGAGAGCGAATCCCCAAATTGCCATTTTTAGTCTTCAAATGTCCCTTTTTTTTTATAGCTGAATAGGTCCCTTCCTTCACCTGAACCCTTCCAGCATCTAATATGAAGTATCAAAGGCATACATCAAATCTTTCATTAGAAAAGATTGAACTTGGGACTCAGTTGTGGGCACTATTTTAAAATGGGGGTTGGAATACATCTTACATAGTTTAGAACACAACAGAAAATAATTTTTCATTGAACTCTCTTGATCCTCTAGCAGCTCTCTGCTTCGGTGTCCCATGTCAAAATTTTACCAGCTAAGGAATAAAAGAGAGTTGTTTAAATACCACAGAAAATGCATCAAAAGTGCTTGTGGTTAAGCTAGGCTTCAGAGAACTTCGAGAATCACAACCTCTCTACAGAATTGTGAACTTTAAATGTAACCTGCCAAAAATGTTTGGCCAAACAGTTGAAACAAAACTGCTACTTAGGAAAGAATGGTCTGACTGTTTTCTTTTATCTCAGAGACAGGATGATAGAGCAAACTATTCAGGCAGTGAGGTGCTGAAGTGGAGAGGAGAGACAACGGAATTCTACTACCTAGAAGGTGTCTGCCAGTACATTATAATAATGTTATAATTATGACAAGGGGGTGTGGCTTGGATGAGAGATGAGAATGGCCTTCATAGTCTCATCTGTTGGAATACTTGGTCCCCAGCTAGGGGAACTGTTTGGAAAGGATCAGGAGGTGTGGCCTCGTTGGAGTAGGTGTGACCTTGTTGGAGGGGTGTGCTGCTGGGGGTGGGCTTTGAGGTTTCAAAAGACCATACCAGGTCCAGTCTCCATCAACTCCTCCCAAACTCCTTTTCCTCTGCCTCCTGTCTATTGATCAGGATGTAAGCCCTCAGCTGCTGCTTCAGCTCCAAGCCTGCCTGCTGCTGTGTTCCCTGCCATTATGATCACACGAACCTTTTGAGACTGTAAACAATATCCAATTAAATCCTTTCTCAGGCTTCTACCTTGGTCATGATATCTCTTTAGAGAATAATAATAGTAACTTAAACTGGAGATACTAACCAATGCAATTAAATAAACAAGAAGAATTAGATGCATAAAATTAGAAATCAGGAAATGAGACAATAGCTATTCAAAAGCGATGTGGTCATAGACACAAAATTCAATCAATAACTACAACCAGGAGACAGGTACAATTAATAAACTAAAATACTATTTTATAGTACTAACTATCCCGTTTCCAGAGAAAAAGAACAAAATACTTGGTTAAAAATGAAGGTGAAAATTATGCAAGATTGGC
The DNA here is from genome assembly GCF_982192425.1 of Myodes glareolus. NCBI lineage: Eukaryota > Metazoa > Chordata > Mammalia > Rodentia > Cricetidae > Myodes > Myodes glareolus. The sequence continues at coordinate 113,203,375 of NC_142026.1, read as the reverse complement.
CTTCCACCAAACAATGGAAGCATACAAATAGAAAGATATATTGCATTATTGGATAGATAATTCCATGTCATAAAGACATGAATTATTTCTTAATTTTTTATGTGCTTCCAAATTGTTTCTAGAGTTCACAGGGGAAAATCATCTTCTGAGAATTGCATGAACCACGCAAAACAAAAAGGACGGGGGAAAGAGAGCTAGCCCCAGAGAAAGCAAAGCCTGTCCCAGGGTCAGAGTAACTTCATGGTGTCTTGAGTTTCCAGGGAGACAGTGTGAAGTCTGGAAACAGCAAGTTCATGAGAGAGGAATCAAGACCTCTTCAATGTGGCCTTTCCCAATGCAGTTCAGCGTAATCCTTCCGAAGACACAGGCTAAGAATATCCAGCTAACTAAAAAACGCGCGTCCTTGGGCTTAGCGGTTCTAATTTTAGGAACTCATCAAATAAGCAGCCTCAGAAATATGCAAATCTGCACAGCTGTGTCTGTTATAACATTTCTTTAACCGTAAAAAAGAAACAAAGGTCATTCAGATGTAAGCACCCACCAGTAGGAAACAGCTAATTTAAACGTTGGGATGAAATATCGAGATGATGAGTGTGAGTGACAATGGAATCGCTTCCTAGAGATCTGCAGTGTAAACGAATGGACTGTGGGCTCCAGGAATCTCGCGAGAAGAGCTTGTTTCTAGTTTGTTTCCTCGGGTTTATTCTGCCCCTGAAGTCTTGTTATTTATGAGCAAACCTGGAAATGCCGATGTGGTCTCAAGAGTAAATACCAGCCATCTTCCGTAGTCTGGGCTGTCATTTCTACTTGTGATCTGTGAGACCCGGCCTGACGTTTGTCGTGTCCAGCTCCGTCACTGCTTCTGGACTGCTAAACTTCTTCATTAGATCATGAGCTGGGAAGCTTATTTCCTTTAACATGAGAACTCAGCTGGCCGCTGACACGCACTTCAAATGTCATCAGTTGCCTCGGCTTGTTAAAAAGTGGGAAAATATGAGCGATGACTAAACTCTGGCTCCCATCTGCTTTTGATGTCACCCTGTCCCTTAAGGCTGTTTGTCACTGAGAACACGATGAGCATGCTCAGCCTGTGATGTTGAGTGTCCCCTGCCCCCCACCTACTGGCCACCTGGGAAAGGCGGGGAAAGAAGCCAACGGGATTATAAACCCCAGAGACGGGATTCGCTGTTATTAGAGGTCCTGACATTGTACTTAGAAGAACCCTGACTTGTATTTCATGTTTTATGCGCTGTCCAATGACCTTGCTGTAGAAATGAGCCCAGGTGTGAGCAGATGAGCCCCGGTGTGAGTAGGTGAGCATGGGTGTCAGTGGGTGAGCACGGGTGTGAATGGATGAGCCTGGGTGTGAGGGGGTGAGCCTGGGTATGAGCCCAGGTGTGAGTGGGTGAATCCAGACGTGGATGTGTGAGCTCAGGTACGGGTGGGGGAGCACAGGTGTGAGTTGATGAGCACAGGGGTGAGTGGGTAAACCCGAGTGTGAGTGGGCACAATGTGAAATTCAGTTTAAATCTTGCAGCCTGTCTCAAACTGAAAGGCAGAGGGAAGAGGAGGGGTGGAAGCTGAACTTGTGCTGAACTTGTCTGCTTCCTGTTCACTTGATATGAATATGTTATTGAACATTAAAAAAAAGAATCATCATTGAGACTTACGTGGCCTGACTGAGTGTAAGCTGGTCTTGCTGCCATCAGGATTTTCATAATCATATCTGTGTTTGCCTTTGGGGTATTCCCTACTTGCTGTTGGCAGAATGGGCTTCATTAGGGAAGAACTCAAAACCCAAAGATTAAAGCGATGGACAGGAAGGGTCCAACAATGAGGACTTGCTAATATGCTGAGTTTCCCTGGTCATCTCCATTGTCTGTCCCTTGGAAGTCCTGTCCACTGCTTGATTTGCCTAGATCTTCAGATAAACTGTCCATCTTTAATTGTTGTTGATTTCCTGGAAAACACCCTAAAAACTCTATTTGAAGTTTTCTAGCCTATAGTCCACAGATTGCTCCTTTTATAAGTGATGCCCCCATATATATTCTCCAACTGATGAAAGGTCCTGACCAAAGAGTTCTTAAAGCTCCATGCACTCAGTCCAGCTAAAAAGGAATCGTTGAGTTTCTTCCTATTTCTTTTCCCCCATTAAGTAGAACTTTATCTTCAACACCAATTTTAAGAGCCAAATAAACTGGAGACAGAATTGAAAAATACATCAGCATTTGTAAAAAATAGGGGAGTGTCAAATTATAAGTTGTGTAAATAATTTGATAATATCTGGGCACATCTAACCCTCATCCCAGTGCTCGATGTTGTATTGACTTGAATGAGAAGTGAGTCAGGAATGTCATGGAGCTTCAGTGGTCACTGCTTTAGAAAGACTGCCTGTGGAACTGGTCCCCATGAGAAGTAAACCCCTGTAGCAAACAGCCGGCTCTTTCTTGACACCTCATACAATTCAGAGCTACCTAGGGTGCTCTGCCATGAGGTCTTATTCGACTTCTGTCACAGAGCGAGAAGCAGATGCTACAACCCATAATGTGATCTGGGAGCTCCTTATTCCCATCATTCCTAACCATGTCTGTACTGCTCTTTTTCCTTGTTCCACCCAGGGTTTGTTACACTATTTGGACCTTGTCACCGCTTATTATACCGTTATCTTCATCGTAATTGAGCAGAACTGATTGTTATGTGCCTTTGCTGAAGAGCTCCCTTTAGACTCTTGATTTCTACCAAATCACCTTCCCTCGAATACCTTACCAAACAGAATAAATAGAATAGCAAACATTTGGAAGTTTCTAAAGCTGCAAATAAAATAGTAAGAAGTTTTCATTATCAATATTATTTGTAGCACTAATACTATTATTAGTCTTTATCACTTTGTGTTTTATTTATTTATTCACTTAATGAGACCCACGTACTCCAAGCTGGCCTTGAACTTACTACGTAGCCAAGGGTGATCTTGAATTTCTGATGCCTCTGCCTCTCCCAAGATCTGGAGGATTTTATTTTCTTGGCACTCTAAATGATATTCTCTTTGATACACTTGCTTTGTTTTAATGATTTACATAAGAGCAGTTAGCATCAGCCTTGTTTTCTGAAAACGGAAATGTAATGTATTTAAAATCCCACTACAGTGAAATGAATATGCACGCTACGGTCATGGAAAGAAGCTTGGTTATAAAACAGCAACTGCACTGGGTGGAGATCAGTCCCAGGAGAGCTGAGACATGTTTCGCTGGCTTCTTTAGACCTCTGTAAAGCCGATGCCAGTCCTCTAAATCATTTTTGGTTGTCCCCAGGGAATACTGACTGTATTCAGCCTCCATGTGCTTTCCTTGACTTTGGCCTCCTTTTCTGTTCCAACATGGCTGTGCTGTGTACCTCCATTTCCTAAGTGCCACTGACCCTGCCAGGTATTACATGCTATTTTCAAGAGGATGCCTACTTCCCACTGGGGCCGGGGACCACCTTTGCTGGGTCCCCAGCTGCTGTGGCAATCCATTCTGTCAGGCTGTGATACCCCAGACAGTAACTTTCTCCTCTTACTGTCTAAATGTCTCAGCATTCATGTGCTCAAACCCTGATCCCAGTGTGATCCTATTTAGAGGTAGGATCTTTAGGAAATGATTGAAAAAGCACAGTCCTTGTAAGTGAAATTGATACCCAAGAAAAGACCAGCCAGTTACCTAGCTCTTTCCTCCAGGTGAGGATATCATCAGCCATTAATAGGCTGCAAACAGCAAAGAAGTCCCTCATCAGAGAGCAGCCTGCTTGGCGTCCTGATCATAGAATCCCAACCAATGGAACGCTATGGGATACAATCCTACTGTTTCTGAGCTGCTTACTCTATAGAAATTTATCATGGCCATTTGAATGGATCACAACCTGTTTCTTTGGTTATAACTCTGATTGGTTCACTGGTTAAAAAAAAAAAAAGAAAGACACTGCTGTTGTGCCCCAACAGTACTCTTGGTGAGTCACTCTGTGTCTCTACACTGTGGCTCAGGCACAGATCTATAGATGTTGGACAGGAAGACAAGTGTCTCATTCTTGTGAGCACTTCTCGTTTCTATTCTAACCCAGCATTGTCACAGAGTGGCCAGAGGCTCTCAAATTCTCTTACTTACAGATTTAAAGCTTACCTTTTCCCCAGTTATTGACATATGCACAGTATCTGTAAAGGAGACACACAGCTTCCATGCAGTTTAAAGCCCCTACCTCTCAAACAGAATCCTAGAAAACAGATTCTGGGAACTGTAAAGGGTGCTAAAGTACCCAGCAATAAAGGTAGGGACGTTTTGAAGCAAATGTCTTGGGACTGATCAAAGAAGTTGCAGAGATGCTGTCTTAGTTAGGGTTTCTGTGCTCTGAAGAGACACCATGAACATAGCAACTCTTGTAAAGGAGAACACTTAATTGGGGGTGTTCATTTACAGTTTCAGAGGTTCAGTCCATTATCATCATAGCGGGAGCACGGTGATTTGCGAGCAGACATGGTGTCGGAGGAGTAGCTGAACATCCTTGACTGAGACACTGTGTGGTATCCTGAGCATAGGAAACGTCAAAACCCACACTTACAGTGACACACTTCCTCTAACAAGGTCACACCCACTCCAACAAAGCCATACCTCCTAATACTGCCACTCCCTATGAGATTTTGGGGGCCAATAATATTCAGACTATCACAGATATTATTGATCTTCCTCACAGCTACAGGGCAGCTGGGTGAGAAGAGAGAAAGCATGTTGACTAACTGAGCCCATTAGAAGGAGAGAATGACAGGCAGGATATATGTTAAAGGTGCAATTCTGGTTATCAATATAGGAGTCAACAATTCCTGGGTTAATTAGTGAAAGGGATTAGCATATGCCATTATTCACTTACTGATTCATAAAGACTCGATAACTGACAATGCCAATTCAGGGAAGGTTGTGGTAAGAGAAATTCCACCTCAGAACTAATTACTTTCTTTGTAATCTGTATTTTCTATGCACGACAGACACTTACAGTAAACTATGGCTCTCCACCATTCCCTAGGCAAACACTTGGTACAGACCATTATTGTCTGAGGCAAAGACTCACATTTGACCTTCCCTGTGGCTAGTAGGACATTATAGATGATGATGGCTCTACCTTGGAGGCAGCTATCGACTTTGTACATAACGGAAAAATGCACTTCTGCCCTTCTGCTGGAGGCGGGAGGAGTTGTTTTCCACTCCCTTTTATTAAAGAAATTTAGAATCTCAGGAGCATAGTTGTCATCAGGCTTTGGGTTTCAACAGAACGAGGTTGCTAGAGATATGTAGCAGTCTTTACTAAATTATTCACAATTGATGAGATGAATCGACAGATGCTCAGAACGCTACTTAAATAATCTAAATCCAGATATAAACAGAAAGATATCTTTGTTCCATTATGTTGGCTAAGAAATAATTATCCAGTAAATACAATAGTGCCAAGGGGCTCCCCTTCCTTAGGCATTTAAAACCAATTTTACAGATTTCTATAGTTTACTGATTGATTTCCACATGTGGCTTTTGGAGTAGGAGAAAATCAGAAATGCCTTATATTTTAATGAATGGAGGACGCAAGGAAGGATTCCAAGAGAAAATGGTTATCTGAGGTACTTTTATCAAGCAAAAACATTCGTTCTTTCACAAATAGAAAAAAAAAAGATTTTTAACTTCATTTTTGGGGAATGAATAGAGAAAGAAAATAATACTATGTGAAATAAATGAGACTACATATATATGTGTGTGTGTATATATATATATACATATATATACAATCACAGAATATGTTCAGAGTCACACTGTTGCCCTATTTATTTAGAAGAAATAACATGGTATATATTTTTTATCAAGAAGAGTTTTAGATTCTTTTGTATTTTTTACTGTATACCAAAGTATTAGTTTCCCTTTTTCTTTATTGCAAACATGGATAATTTATTTTTAAATTTAATTAAAATGCAATTATATCATTTCTCCCCTTCCTTTCCTGCCTCTTATTCTTCCTATCTCTGCCCCCTGCTGTTTTGGGAACTTCTTCAGCCAATAGGCTTTAAGAGACGGGCTCACTTTGAGTGTGTACTATAAATGTAGGAAAAGCATGGGCAGGCCTCTTGACTGCTGGATTAGATTCCAGTTCCCAGCACAGGAAGAAGACTGCAGATCACTGCTCTGTCTGTGACTTTATTCCCAGATAAATAAACCTTTGTTATACTCCATTCTAGCTATTGCGGAACTCTTTTGGAGGCCAGTGCCATCCCTCCCAAATGCATAGGCTCTTTCCTTTAACCATTGTTGCTGCACACACAAAAATGAATAAACTTATAGACACAACATGCTGCTGAGTTCGGTTAGTGTTGTCTGCATGGATATGTTTCCAGGTCTGATCACTTGGTCCTGGATAACCAATCAGGGGGCTCACCCTTGGGAAAGACTAATTCTCCTTCTTTCAGCAGTTGATTGGTCTTTATAAAATGAACAATATATAGAGAGATGTGATTTCCTTCTTCTAAGAAGGTTTTATTTGTTCCACAGTGATACAACCATTATTGCTTTGACTTATTTCCACAATTTTCTATGTGTGCACATAAATTAGATATAATTTTTTGAGTATAATACCCAGGTTTTAGCAGTAAAGACTTTCATTGTAGAGTTTTGGTTGAGTCTTTAGATTTACTGTCTTTTGGTTTAAGCCCAGAAATCAAGTCATCAAGTCTTCTCCTTCTGGTTGTAGCACCATGTTGCAGGGCCTCACTAACAGGAAACCTCCCTTCTCTTCCCTTCTGAGGACCTCCAGAAAGAAACAGGGTCCTTGCTGGTGTATCTACTCCTCAAAGGTATACAAATCCACATTCACCATCCTCTCTTCCTTAACCCTGCTGAAATCTGCCTTCAGACTTTTTAAACAGCGTTTATAGAGGTCATCACATGGCCTTTTCTTTGCAAAGTTCGATGTTGTCTTAACTTTCTCTTCTTTGAAGCGCACATATCCTCATTAGCTTTCTCTCTCTCAGGCTTACCGTATATCTGTGGTGTTTAAAAAATCTTCTCCAGCTCTGTTTTCCTCTTCTCTGTATTTACTGACTTCAAAATCCCTGCAGCTTTCTCTAAGTGGTGTCCAGGAACAGACATCAGCACGGGCAGCTAAGCTTCTCTTATGAAGACAGAACCCAGACGCCTCTCCAGACCTGAGAATCCATGTTGAATAAGACCCTCGGAGGATCAAGACCCTTGAACACCCAACCTGAGAAGCATTGCCCTCAAAAATGGTCACTAAAAGTCTTTCCTTTGTCCTTTCTCTTGGAGGTGGACATCTGCACCAAGCTTTGTCATCTGTATTGTGATGACTTTCACAGTAATCTTCAAATGACTGGCATCTATTGGAAATCGCTTAACTACTAGCGTATTCCATAGGCACCTCAAACTGAATATGTCTATTTTTTAACTAATTTTCATTTTCTCCTTTGTTTACCCAAACACCCAAGAAAGAAATCCATTATTCTCGACTCTTCCTTCTCCTGTCAATGACATAATAATACAGTGACACTAGCGTAGAGAGTGAGGTGAGGAAAAAAAAATGAAATTAAATGCTCTTACTTGATTGCAAGTCAACTTTTCTTCTCTGCCATCAGAATGAGGAGGAAAACCCTGCTGAGGTCAGTTGTCAGGCCTGGTTTATTGTAGCTTGCTGAGTGAGCACAGGAACATGGAATGTTCTACTAAAAACATTTGCAAGTATAGCATAGCACAAGGGTTTTTTTTTTTGTCTTCAATAGTTTGAAATCAAAGTAGAAAAAGAATTGAATTTTAAGCAAATTGGTTAAGAGTGGAAGTATGTGGGAGGGGGCGGAGGATATTTTCCTACTGCCAAATATGGCAATAATCTATATATTCTAGCGTGCCTTCTGACTGCTCTTAAAAGGAAGCATATAGTCCTTTGGAAGGATACTAGATGTTTTCCTCTTTCTAAAGTGACGTGCCTTCAGGAGCAAGCATTTATGTTTAATTTTCTCTTAGAGTTGCCCCCGAACAACATCTATATTTGAATAAATGTGCTTATAATTAATACACTTGTAATTAGTTCAAATTATACGTGCAGAATCAAAAGACTGATGGTTGCCTGCTAATCGCTGGCATCTGCTCCTATAGGACAGAATTCTGCTTGACTCAATATGCTTTCTTCTGAGATCATTAGCATGGAAAGCCGTCTTACAGCTAGAGCATCCACGGAGCTTAGCAGCCCAGCCACCACTGCCTTCCCTTGGCCTCACTGTGGGTGAGCATGACCCAGCTTCCTCTGGATAGGCCTCAGCTGCCCACCTCCTAGTTGGGAAACCCTTAGAGAACATGCTGACTGTCCTTGGAAGCCCGGTATCACAACACACAGAGGCATCTATATGCCTGCTGTGCAGGGCTTGATCCAGGCTGTACCTTTATTATACTAGCCCTTTTGTCATGGAAGCGGTATTAGAGAGTTAGTGGTAATGGGTCACCTGAGTTGTGAATCCACAGCCGTTCGCTCTCTGGGCTTGATAAAGAGCCACTGCCTGTAACACACTGTGGAAAGAGGAGAAAATGGGGGAAATGTGTTTGGCACTGCAAATTTACTAAACCAACATTTGCTGCACAGCCTGCGTGTGCAAGTGAATGGCTGCCAAGGTATGTGGACTGAGAGGAATCAGGAATCAAGAGCCTTAAATGAAAAACGGGTTTGATTGCTAAATATGGCTGTGACTAGGCACAGGAGGAGATTTAGGCAGGTGAAGCACAGGGATGGTTCTCCGACCAAAGCTGGCCGCAGTACTATGCTAAGGGGATAAACTGCTATCTAGCGGCAGCTTGACTGTCACATAATGTCCATTTAGCCAAACACCAGCAGAGGCTTCTTTACTCAGGCCTGTGAACTTCCAGGTCATTTAGAGCAGGCTTATTGTGCCAGACATGATCTTGAATTCTCCTACGATATGTGCATCAAATATGAATTTTTAAGAAGTGGTTTCTTCAATAACTGACTTACCACTCTTGTACCGGTATGCTTACCCTGCCAGTTGGATCAGTAGTGTAGTATGCAGGGTCCAAACCCAAGAAGACTGTGGATGACAGTTCTTCCCCAGACAGACTGCATAGCACCTTCTGGTAATAGAGTTAGCCCTCAGTGAGGACCCTTCCAGCTCGGTTCCAGATCAACTTTTCTGTCTTGTGAGCAAGGTATGTGGCTTCTTCAGCAATTGGGTCTTATTGTTTAATTTTGATGGACAGTCAGCAACAGTGACGGTTGCCTATACTGTTTTGTGTGCCTCCCTCCACTTCTTCCGGCTATTTCCCCATCTCAGAGTGCTGCATGCATCTCATCTTTTTCATGGCAGGTTTTTCTGTTCCCATTTTAAAACTAATTTTCAAGTTAGCAAACAGAGTAATGGGCTTCATTATGGCATTTTCATACATGCATTATCATACTTTATTTGTTTTTTAAACTCCTTTTGTTAGCACATATTCGTGATACATGATAGTGGGTTTCACTATAGCATACACTTCATGGTACTTTTCAAGAATGGTTTTGCACCTTTCTGCTAGCATTGGGCAGAGCCCAGATTACTACATTCTACTCCAACCTTCTGAACATTCCACAGGAGGACCCTCTTCTGTGCCTTCTACTCCCGAAGGAGCCTCGACTTCAAGTTTCATGAAAACATTGTCAATGCCTTTGAGATGGAGACGACTGGAACCATGTCCGTAGTTCAGCAAGGTCAGTTTATAACTCACTGCAATGAAGAAGAACAAGAGCCATAGGACCATGAAGGATGTTGAAAAAGGCTGCAGGATTTGGGCTTGCATTAGATGGCTTAGGGGGCGGGCTTAATGAAATAGAGCTCTATGTTAGTCAGAGTCTGGAAATGGGATTATTTCCCTTATTGTGGAAGAAGAGCAACCGGATGAAGGCTAATGTCGCGCATGGAAAGACAGCAGCAATCCTCAGATCAGCCAGGATGTACGAGATGGAGTAGGCTCATTTTGTTGCTTGGAAAATGTTCACACTTGTGTGTTCAGACCTTGTTTTGGAATAACCTTGTATGTGTCCTGGTTCCATCATGGCCATGGAGAGGCCTTGTCTAGTGTTGATCTACAACCTATAGCAGAATTCCAAACCAGGCACGGGGGAGTCTGCTCAGCACCCACTTGTGCTTTGCCCTGTTTCAGCACTGAATTGATCTGCTGCACCCTTTATGTCTCCTTGTTTGATATCCTGGGTGGGTGGAAGGCAGCTGAAGAAACAGGACCTCGGAGCACTCACCTCTGATCTCCCTCTCCTCACGCTGAAGGTGCTCATTCTATGGTTTCTTTTCAAGGCTGCCTTTTGATCTCAGGCAGGCAGTTGCCCGTAACATCAAGGGAGCGTCCTCAGTCTCTCCTTTCAAGTTGAGTTCCATGGTAAGAGTCGTAACCCAGTTTTCCCCTTTATGCCGAGAAGGCTCTGGCCGTGTATTTGTCTGCTTCTTTAAAAGGCCTGTGCTGCCAGGAGGAGCAGATGAGGGGAGGATGAAGGCTGCTATGACACACTCGATGTTCTCCATTCCTCTTTATAGCTTTGTGTGCCCAGCCACTGCGGCCATTCCACAATCAACTAAAATCATTCAGAAGGTTTGATGAAAATTATCACACACTCAGCCAACCATGCCTAGGCCATTTTTTGGTTGGTTGCTTATAATGAATAACGACATTTTCCTTTTTTCTTTTCACTTGAAGCTGTACTCTGAAACTTCGAAAAAGAGATCCTTCTGTAATTGGTTTGGTGTCGGACCCAAGAAGCTTTTTATTTATTTTAAAATACTTTCAGACAAATAGAAGGAAACTCTCTGTGGAAAACAAAAGGCTCCTTTGCCCCTAGCTTGCAGTGTACTTTATCTTTGGAGCAGGCTAGAGATTATTGCAATAGCGGTGAAATCGGCAGGGGCCAGTGCATTTTAAGTGAGCGGCTGGCTGTTAGAAAAGAATGGTCTAGCTAAAGACTTAGACAAGAGCGAGTCTCCTTGGAGAAAAAAAAAAAAGGCCAGCTGCCTCTTCTAAAGCTTTGGTGAGTTAAACAATTATCCATCTTCGGTCATCCTCTGTGGTCTATAAACAGGATGAGGGAGCAGCCACAGAGAGAAAGGTAGCTATAGTGTCTGGCGCAGGGCTGACAAGCAGACACATAAACAGAGACTTGGGAGGAAGTTGTGTTTGTGTTTGCATCAACTCAAAGGGAAGCCCTTGCTTCTGAGGCCGCTGGGGGACCTGGGTTTCTATAAATAGCCTCAGGTTATTTCCAGCCCTGGATCATAGCTAGTCGCCCATGAATGTCTCTTTTTTATGTATTGTAAATTAATCATTGGGTTGATGCTCATGTGCTCTGCATTGCTCTTAGGATTTCTGCAGTAAATATCTCAAACTCTGTAAGAAACCGACTCAGTAATTTAATGTAATATAACTGTGAAGAAGGCCACTGTGGGCAAGGGCCAGCATAAAGGGCTTCGAGAGGGGTCCTGTGCTGCTGATGGTAAGGGTTATGCTAAAGGAAGATAGTTTTTGGGAAGAAATATGAAGACAGAAAACATTTTTTTAAAAATACATACACATGCACACACTTGATTAAAATAAACTTTTGGGGCTTTACTGGGGTGGCAGAGACTTAGATATCAGGTTCATACTGTAAATCAGTATGAAAATCCTGGAATATATGATCACAAAAGTTTTCATTAAAGAAAGACTTGAATTTTTCACCTCTCTCTCTTACTTTCCTTATTTATTTATTTATTTATTTTGAGAAAGACTCCCACCATGTCCAGGGTAGCCTCAAATCTGCCCCTCTCCTACCTTGGCCTCCCAAAAGTTGGAATTAGAGTCGTATGCTAGTGGGCCAGCCCTTAACATCTTATTAAGGTGAAAGTGATGTGTGACGGCTACACACAGGAAAAGATAGCAGCTTTCATTTTGCGGTTATGAAGCAAATATGGATATCTGGTTGAGACTAAGGACTTTGGAAGCTGATGGTTTTGTGAAGTGTCTACAGGTTTTTGGTTTTTTTTTTTGTTTTTTTTTTTTTTTGTCGGTGCTCACAGAACTGTGGTGGCAATTAAGTCATTTAATGTAATAAAACACCTGGAATAGTGACTGCACAGAATACTCACTGCAAATAACAAGTACTAAGATTTTAATCCTCGAAGAGGGTTGAACGACTATAAGATGGACTTTCACAAGCATGGAAACCCGCCAGAACAATCACGATACACCGCAGCTGCGTGTGATGGGACACGCCTGCAATTCTAACACTTTGAAGGTGGAGGCAGGAGGATTTGGAGCTCAAAGTCCGTTACTCAACTCGAGTTTGAGGAAAGTGTAAATCACAGAGAACCCTGTCTAAAAATCAAAAGGGATGAACAAAATCATCATAGAACTGGAAGTGGGCTTCTTTTTAATGTGATAAACCTGGCTATTGTCAGTTAAATAACAACCCACCCTGGGGAAAGAAGCATAAGAAGGAGTCATGAACTTTTAGTCAGTTTACCTTTTGTCCTCTCTATGACTTCTGAAAGGGAATGATAATTTCTTTGTGTAGAAATCTTTCTATTCCTGTCTCAAAGTGGGCAGACTCACAAAGCAAGCATAACTAAAATAATTTCAAAGTGTTTATTGTTAGAACAAATAATATATACTATCAATGATAGAAAATACCTTAAGCATAGAGGATTCTGAAGGACAAAGAGGATATATGTAGCCTTGGACCCTCATTTCCAGGGGCCTTGCAAGGTTTACAGTAAGCCCTATAGTGACATTGTCCAGCCGCAACACTAAGACACACTGTGGACTATTGTGGAAATCACATCTTGTCAGGCATTTTACAGGGCCCTGTGGGAGCCCGAGGGCTGACTTGGCGCTAGCACGCATCTCTTAAGCCCTTCTTTAAGGGAACACAGTCTGGACTAAGGCATCAACTACAGGTCTAGTGAGACTGTGAGCAATGTCTCTTGCATTGGTAGAGGGTGTTGTCCCCTGGCCTTTCTTAAAGGAAATGAAATTGATCTGTTAACACATTAGCTTAGTTCCTAGAAAGTAAACAGAAAAGATTTTTAAAGATACTAGTATGCTCATATCTTCTACTTTGGTTATTCTTCAACGGCATGGCATTGAAGTTAAAAACCTAAGGTCTCATTATTTGACATCCATTACCCAAATAATAATAACAGCTAAAACAAAAGAAGGGGTTGCTGTGTGTTGATTACATTAAGGCATAACTCCGTGTTTCACTTGGTAGGTCTTACTTATTTAACCATCATAGTCACCCCAGAAGTGCCATTATTAATTTGGGTCCCTTAGCATAACTAGTGGTGGGATTGTAGAAGCCAGAAAACACGTGACAGAGTGTGTGGAACTGAATGCAGAGATCCAAAGGTCTGGACCGAATCCAGGCAACCTGACCTCAACTAAAGTATGTCAAAATGAAAAAGAATAAAAAGACTCCAGAGAATAAAGCTATTTTCATGTAAGATTCTGAACTTTATAGAAGTGCCGTCTCCCCAACCCCCATTTCTTCTTCTCCTCCTCCTCCATTACATGGATCTCACAGTGTGACACCAGGCTAACTTGTAAATCACAACTCTCCCTCAGCCTCCAGAGTGCTCGGGATACAGGCCTGCACCACTAGGTAGTATTATAAAAGCCCCTAACACAGTTCAAAGTTTTAGAATGTGAATGGGAGATTAGCTTGTTATATAACTCTGTGCTAATCTCTGATATAGTGAAAGATTTGTTCTCTACATGAGTCCAATCCTGTGAAGCAAAGGTTTTCATAATACACCACAATCTTTAATACTGCCCCATGCTCCGGAGTGAATTTTGTATTCTGTCAAAGTATACAAAAGTAGCACTCATTCCTCTACTTCCTCCCCACTCTTCAAAAACAGTCTACTTTTCTACCAGGGAAGAAAAGGAGGCTGTTAATTTGTGTCTGGAAAGAGTGAAGGAATTACTGAGCTAGCTACAAGCTGGATACATGTGGAATCAATGTAATTTTCCATTGGCTGACTCAAAAATGTATTCAAATTATGTAGTTTTGAAATGCTAAATGTTGGAATTTAGTTCCTAATAGGTTTGGGGGGATACTTTCCCTGATGAATGTCCCCATTAGTGAATTTGCATAGCAAATTGCTTATAATTGTACACAAGCAATCTTCATGTTTTATTCATGTTTCCGGAAGGGCACGTGCATTCTTGTCCCTCTGCTGGCTAAGACGACAGAAAAGCAGACAAAAACCAGGGTAGGGACAGACAGCTCTATCCTGTTGATAGTCTCTTAATTTAGTATTTGTCTGTGTGTTTGAATTCATTCCTGTGTGGCCATAATCTGACTGGTAGGCAAGGTTTTTCTTTAAAAATAAAATGACAGTGCTTAAGAATGCATGGAGCTTTGTATAAGACCTTTGAAGCAATAAGTAAATGATTAAGACAGAGTGGGAGAATTTATGAGGTAAAGCACCTCCAAATACAGCTGAAATACCTTAAAATAGGACAATTCTGTATACTGGTGACATGTAAAGTGACATTTCACTTGCATGCTGGATGAACTCCATATACCCAGCCCAGATAAGCTCCAGGTCCATTTAATAGTGAGCCCAGGGACAGGAAGAGACGCAGGGTTGATGGCAGAATTACAATGTGTGTTTCTGCAAAGTGCTCCCCTAGATGCTGAAAATGTAATTTCTTTGAATTTTTCTGAGTAAAGTTAGATCTTATTATCTCCAGCTGGTTGGTGTAGAGAATAACGGAAGAGAGCACGACATCACGTGACTTAGAAATCTTAGCTCACGGGGTGGGGGAATGAATGGGATGGAGATGCCTGATGTGAAAGACACAAAGAATAAATAAAAGGAAGGCGGAAAGAAAAAAAAAACACACCTTAGCTCTACTTCTTAGTGCCTCTGTGAACTATAGTAATTAGGCTTAGCCCATTCTCACCATCCGGGAAGTGGCCTCACAGGACTACAAGAGCCAAAGCCAACAAGGAACTTGAAAAGTTCACTGACATTTTCAGGAAGATGTGGGACTCCACCTTCGGAGACTGTAACCTGGAGATTACTTGGTATGTACTTCAGTTGTCCTTTTGGGCATTCACTGCATCAGAACATGCTTTTCTGGGCTTTGTTGCTGCAGCCACTGAGTGCCTACGGAGCTAGGAGCAAAGCGACTGGCACTCCTAAGAGTCACTAAACTCCTGAAGCATCCTCACCGTGACCCAAACCATCCTCAGTTCTCAGATGGTTACAATCGTGTATAGTAAGAATAGCATGGACACGGTCCTGCTGTGTGTCTGATACGTGCTTTGCTCTTACGACTTTGTGGACACATGTTCACCAGCTGTCTGAAACCCTCTATTCTGATACAGAGCCTACAGCACGTCGTTACTGATCTCCCTCATACGTGAGAACTGACTCTTGCCCAACTCGAAAGTACGCAAATGACCAGGGCTGTTGTTGGTTAAATTTGCCCCTAAACAGCAGGCATGGAGAAATGGGGAGGAAGATTCTTTCTTCCCCCGCTGCAAGGGTTGCAAGGAAAGTCCAGGAAGAAGTGGGAGAAGTGACTTCCCTGCTTTCTAATTCCACCTGCTCTTGAAGGAACAAGGCCTCAGCAATGCTTGGATATTCAGGTAACTCTTCTGCCCAGGGAATACTGCAAGGAAAACCACCCACCCACAATTTCTATCTAGTTCTGAAGACAAGTATTTGCTTGGCCGAGACCAAACTCAAAGTGGGGTGGGTGGGATGTGAGACACTGGTGGAGCCTGGCAAGGGAAGGCAACAGCTGGTCCTGGAGAAACGGCAGAAAAACTCTGACCTTGGAGTTCTCGCAGGGCAGCAAGGGCAGCCTCCTGCTGACAGCGTTGAGTTAGAACACAAATGCTTCCAAATATCTGTTGCCAGGAAGCAGATGACATGCTAAATTACTCTGCAGATTGACTACTTAATTCAGCGATTTCCTGAGTCAGGAGTTGCCAGAAGAGCCATTTTGTCCTTTCTGGCAAAAAGAACCACTGGGACTGCTGTCTCCAGGCCTCTTTCCTCCATTTCCTGCGGTAGGAAGGCCTGTTTCCTGCTGGGAGATGTCTGATTAGACGGCACTATTTTAGAAAGCAGGAGCCTCGGTGACCTGTGAGGGCTCTCATTTGATATTGATTTGGATAGTGTGACCGTCGCGAACATCACAGGAGAACAAACTCTTAAAGCAAAGCAAATCAAAATAAAACAAAACAAAAAACATGAAATGGTTCAAAAGCAAACGAGATAAGGGATGAAAGAGCTGTATTGTCTTCATCTGAGCATTTTGAAGCGTCTGGTTTGTTTTTGTGTGATGAACCCTGTCTCCATCCTAACACAGCTTTTTTTTTTCTTTTTACAGAACTGGATTTTGAACAATGAGAGTAATATTTTGTCTGTGACCGGTTCTGATGCCATGGTCAAAAGAGTCTGATGCTGCTGAAGGCTGCCTTTGAGAGGAAGACACCAAGGCTGGGGGTTTAAGACGCCCTTGAGCCACAGCGGGGATCAGCTGCCTTTTAATCTCAGTTCAGGACTGCTTTTCCATGCTCTCCAGCAGCTCCTCTGCCTCACAGACCAATTTGAAAAGAGGACAATTATTAAACAACGCCAGAAAAGTAGCTACCTATTTGTATGAAAACATCAGTAGATCCTTACTTCATGTCAAGGACAAAAATAGATCAAGAAATAGTTGTGCATGCTATTGAAGCCTGTAAGCGACTGAAACAGAATTAAGTTGTTATTTATTGGATCCTGTTATGGAAATGAACTTTCTAAGAAAATAAAGGAAAACTTCAAAGGGGAGATTGCCACACATGATCGTGTCAGGAAGGACATTTAGAAGTGTATATATGTCAAAGGAAATAGCAACATATTCTTAATAAGCAGGATTACTGAATGTGTTTGCAATATATATAACAATGTCACTGTCATTCCGTGAATGACTCTTAGAAATAAACAACAAAAATACAGAAATATCAAAATATTAAGTAAAAATACTTAACCTTAATGGTTAAAAATTATGCAAGTGACTAAACACCTCAAGGTCATTCCTCAGTAATTAAAGGAATGCAGACAGAACCCATACAACACTGATTTTCCCTATCAAATCAGGATAGAGACAAAGAGAAAAACAACTTTCTGAAGAACAGTTTGGTATATTTATTTCCTTAAAAGCCTTAAAACACTGTCCTTTGAGTCAGGGATTCTATTTCTTAGAAGTTACCCTAAAAGAAATGATCGAATGAATTACACACAAGTGCAGCCACATGGCATCATGTCTTAATACTGGGAAAATAGCAAATGTTCAATCCGAGGGAGATAAATGAAACATGATTGAGTCATCTGATGATACTCAATGCAACTGTTAGAAGTCATGTTTCTATAAATAATGACAAATGGAATCCCGGGGCTGTACTTTTTTAAAATAAGGCAAAAAACAGAGTATACAGCAGTGTGATCTGAATACTGATGGAGGTAGCTGGAAGTCCTTGACAAATGAGAAACGCAGCATGTGTGTCAGGTAAGAAAGTAACAGCCGGCTCAGGACAGAAGGTAATGCAAATTGGTCTTTTCTATGTTGGGGGATAATGGCTATTTTACACATTTTCCTTATATAGTTTTCTGGCTCTTCCAAATTGTTATGGGCAGAAAGAAATCTCACAATAGCCACTCCTTTATAGATCATTGGTGTTGCTATTGTTACTGTCTAGAGAACACAGGAACACAATGTGGGGTACCATAGGAGACGGGCTTTGGGGGCAGGACATGCCTATTGAAACACAGGCCTTTATTATTTTTGACTGAGACACTAGAGTGACTGCAGAGTTGGCCGGGAGTTTTTCATCAGATGCCTCTCCTAAACAATACCTTTAACTTGATTTACACGGTCAATGAACGGTTGGTTCTACGTGAACCACATGGAAACTGGAATATGGCCATGTCTGGAGAGTGATCTTCTAAGATCTGTCCTTCAGTAGACCTGGTCCTCTGTTGACCTGGCTCACCTGGATCTCACAGTGCAGAGTAATGAGGGAATCAGGGTGGACACTGCATCCACACCTTCTGAGCATCAGTCCCAACACGGTTTTGGTTTTGTTTGTCTTTTCATTTACACGAGCATTCAGAACAGAAAGAGATGACGGGCACATCCTGGAGAATGAGTTGCCCAGCACAGTAAGCCTGTCCACCATCACAGGTTGCATGACATTCATCAAGCAGAAAGGTCTCCTTCTTGTGTTGGCTGTGCTTGCTCTTCTGTGGGGTCAAAGGTGGAAGAGGACTGCAAGTTTTCTATTCCAAACTTTTGAGCCCTGCTTCGTTTCATGGCCAACAGTGTAGAACCTAAAGAAGAGACGCTTTTTAGTTTTATTTCTAGAAATGGAGCAAATGTGATTTAGACTGTGACATGTATCCAGGGGATTATAAGACACATACACAAATGCTCTCTCTCTCTTTTTACAGTGCACCAGCCATCCATGATCCTGCCACCTAGAGCCTTCCCCCATGCAGCAATCCTCTCTGGCCTCGTCCTTCCTCAGCTACTGGAACGCCCAATCTGCCTCTCTCACTGCCATTTATGGTTCATCTCCAATTCCAAGCAGTGTAGCTTTTAAGTGTTGCTTTATGCAAAAGGGTCCCACATCTAGGCTGTTTTTCAGCTCTATCCATAGCACGGCTTGTTGCTATTCTCCATTTTCTCTTGTTTAGATTCTAAAGAGTATTGACTTACAGTTCCTACTCAGGATTCTAAAGACTCATTATTAGTTTTCAGAACGAGGTGTTTTCCTTCCATCCAAAGCTAATCAGGCTTAATGTTGGTCTCTTGAGATCCAGTGACAGAGTCTACTGAACCACGCTGAAGTAATAGACAAAGCCCAACAGCCAGACACACATAAATTCCTCAATAATGGATTAGGAGAAGAAAGACACACATCCCTTTTGTAACTTACTCGCTTCCAAATCAGACTTGAATATATATACCTGCAGACTCCCAGGGTAACCAGGCAACAAATGATGAGCTTGATCTTTTTCATCAAATAGAGGAACGTATCAGCACCAAAGACCATTGAGGAAAGCTTTATTACTCTTATTCCTGCTTTGCCTGTATCTCCAGGTTCAAGACCACTTGTCCTGTGCAGAGCATTTCCAAAGAAGAAATTCTCCCACGTGTTTCTCTCTGTTGTAAATAAAAACACTCATCATTATTATAAGAAGAAGAATGCTAAAACAACCTTTTAATTTAGATAAAAAAGTGAGAATTTTCTAGAACTCTCTCTTTCCTTAGTCACCCTCCCAACTCAAAGTCACATTCTTTTTTATTATTATCTACAATAGTTCCTTCCCAACCCCAGTTTCTAGGGTAGAGACAGCAAATGGAATTTAAAGCCCCATTATGATTCTGAAGCAGGGCCAGTGGCTGCACTCAGTTGCCCTCTCACCCACATTCATGCATTGTCTTGCAACTACTGATTTGGATGTGAGGTGCAAGAGGTATCTGTGAGTGGGCTCTGGACTTCCTGTCTCTGAATTTATTTTTGCTGCTCTCTAGACAATAGCGTTGGACACTGGTGTCTGGAAATATAAAGGATAAAGATTAGAGTATCCTAGACTTTAAAATAGCAGTTGTATGTTCTAATGACTTCCTGTCAAAGGGAACACTGCTTCTGACATCCTTATAAAGGTAAAGCCTCTCCTGCAACTACCAGTCCTTGCAGGCTGGCCTTTGAAAGAGGCACCGAGTGTGATTGGTGGCACATGCAGCCAGGACTACTGCAGGACACTAGAAATGCATGTGCTCTGGGAAAACTTCGTACTGAAAGCAGGAGTTTTTGTAAATTGTTCTGCTGAGTCTGGTTATGATGCACAGTGATCATACTCAGCAAAAGGCATGGACTACATGTAAGCCCGACACAGCTAGGAGGTGCTATGGTGGAATGGGCTAACTATCTCACTTCTACTAGACCTTCAATTAACTTCAAAGTTGCTCTAACCAAGGCTAGAATAGGGGAAGAATTTGGCCCTTGAACCACAGCACATGGAAAGAAGAATGTGGTGATGCATTTATTCTTAGCACTCAGGGGACAGAGGCAGGTGAATCTCAATGAATTTGAGACCGGTCAACCTGGTCTACAGAGTGAGTTCCAGGACAGGTTTCAAAGTTATAGAGAAATCTATATCAAAAACAAACAAACAAGCAAAAGACCCCCCCAAAAATGTACAGCAACATTGCTCACAACAGTAAAAAACTGGGAAATTGTTCCAGTTCCATCAGCAAGAAACAAATATCTCCAGGCTGGAGCACCCCTGGAGCTCTGGAGAGGAAAGCGTCTTTGCTATTTTAACCCTGGGTTCTTCAGCTTCTAGCTGCAGCTACCTCTGCAGTTCTGCGTGGCCAGAATCATCTAGGAGGGCATTTACGGTAGGGAGCTGGCAGACACTACCGCTTCTTAACTGGGCACAGAACAGTCATGGAGCTGAGATTTCCATCTTCTCATAGCTTCTGGTAATGGATGAATAGGGAAGAAATGGGTGACTGTGGTTGAAATGGGTCCTTTCTATTGGCTTGGCACTTATTTTGAAAGTCTCAACAATATCACAAAGAAAAACTATGTCACAGCTCCTTCTTCTCCGTCCACTAAAACAGCACTAAGGACAGGCTGCCTTTTCCACTTAGAGACACAGCTTTAATCTGTAGAGCTCTGTATAGTCTCTCAGTTTGATCAGAGTTAATTCAAATGAAAATAACTCATTGATAGTGCCTGTATGTAATTGCAAGTACAAGATTATGCAAAATTGCAAATATGGTTTCCTTACTGGAATTTTAACCCAGGTACAAATTAAGATATTAATTATATTTTTAGCATATTTACCATAGGTTTAGCATAGAATTGTTGGGTTTCTGAAGAAGAAAAACATCTATTTATATCTCTATATATATATGTGTGTGTGTGTGTATGTGTGTGTATTATACATATATACAGTATATATGTATAATAAATCACCACTTTTGATTTCTGGGACTTCGTTGTTATACCAAAAAAAAATGCATCAAACTAAACATAACAGTTTGCCTTTCCTGAAAAACAAAAAATGGAGGGAAAAAGAACTTCAAACCTGCAGTTTAAAAAAAGGGGTCACAGTTATTGCTCCATATATCTGTAAAAATCTGTGGTTCAGCTACTTCAAAGGAAACATCCCTAGATAGACCTCTGCTCTCGGCTCTGCATGACTCCAATTAAAAATGGCTGCCAGTGATAGCTGAGAAATGGTCGCCCCTAAAAAACGCGGTCTGAGATTGTTTGGGGATCAGAAAATGTCCTAGCTTCAGAAATGAGAAGTTTAGATCACACACACCACAAGACAGAAAATTTGGGTGGATACTAAAGAGTAGCTCTACACTGAGCTGTCCTCATGAGCCCATCGGCCGGGAAGAAGGATCACGCAGTCAGAGGCGGTAAACGGGGACGACGTCTCACTTCCTCTCGATAGGCTCTCTCAGCGGGGCAGATTGAGCAACTCATGATGTCTGGATGACTCTGCAGCTGGGTGGGAGGGCACATATTTGAGAACCCAAAATAGCTTGACAGGGTGGAACAATGGGCCAAATCTAACATGATAAAAAGTAAAAGGGAGAGATAAAAAAAAAAAAAGGCTGCCCATCGTTCCAGAAAATCAATACCGCAAACACGAGAGAGTAGGCAGACTGTGAGTCCAAGCAGCAGGTTGAAGCATGCTATATTTTGCACGTAGGTGCCTGGCTGAGGGCATGAATAGGAGCTCTGTCCATCCCAAGCTGGGGCGTTTTCCTAAAGCAGAAGGGTGTGTGCTTGTAAAAACATGTTTGGAGTTTTGGTGCACGGTGAATGCTGAGTTACTACCACATGGGTCGCCAAAAACCGATGAGGTTATTTCTCAAAATGCATGTCCAGTGCAAAGGCAGTCAGTATGTCCAGTTCACGGACAGCGGAAAGAGGACTGTGAGAAACCGGAAGAGACCCTTTAAGTGTAATCTCTGAGGAATGGTGATAAGAAGAAAGAACATTAATTAGCGTGAAGAAGGGAAGGCCGAAGTTCAGGATTGTCCTCCACGGGGAAATTCGCCCTGCTTATAGAATGCCAAAACAAGGGGGGCAAAGACAAAAGAAATTAAAGATCAGAAAACGTCCTAGTTTCAGAAATGAGAAGTTTGCTTCTCGTTTGGAAAGAAAGCCAGAAAGATGACAGACAGATAGATAGGTAGATAGATAGATGGATGGATGGAGAGAGAGAGAGAGAGAGAGAGAGAGAGAGAGAGAGAGAGAGAGGTGACCTAGGTTTGATCTCTGAAGTCCATACTAGAAAGAGAAAATCAACTCCCAAAAGTTGTACTCTGACCTCCTACCATGTGCTGCAGTGAACACATACCTATACTGAACACATACGCATCATGCATCTCACTCAGACACACACGCACACACACGCGTGCAAGTGCACATATGCCTGCCACTATTACTAATATAAGAAACTGATGTTTTCTATTTTGACTTTTGAAATTAACAAATAAAACAGGAAAACTTCACAAGGAAATACCAAATTTTATTTTTTCTACTGTATAATTTGACATTAAAAATTTGAAATTATATACTGTCTGACCAAATCATAATCACTTTAAAGTTAAGATTTCTAGACTAATAAGACACATACAGAACATTGTATCAACTGTAATTGTTCCAAAATTGGGATGGACAAAGCTGTGTTGCTGGGTCATTGAGGTCGCTGATACTGAGCCTAGGAACCACTGTATGTGCCAAGAGGCGACCTGAACATAAAAGGCTAGTGCCAGGAGGTTTCAGGGTCCTTATCAGGTTGAGGTTCTATGAATCTGAGAGAAAGCAATTTCCTCAAGAAAGAGGAAACCTGAAACCACCATTGATCTTTTGTCAAAAAGTTCCAAAATGAAGAGAGAACTGTTCAGTTGCAGGGCCAGCATCTGGAAGTGTCCACACCTTCCTTCCTCCTGCTTCCTGTGGAGCACTTGCCCATCATCTTAGAAATCCCGCCCTCGGGTGCGAAGTGACAGTGCTCAAAGCTGGAACCTCATGTTCCTCTTGCCACAGTGGCGAGTTACCGTCATCCCCTTGCCTACTGTCATGGACTATGTCCTCGCAAAGCAGACGTAAAACAGAACAAAGCAAAACAACCCTCCTCCTTCCAGTGGCTGCTCATCAGAGAGTTGGTCTCAGTGTTGACAAAGCCAACCGATACACTTAGTTACATCTGTGTGCAGTTCCCTGTCACTGCTGTTGTGGAAAAAATTAAAGAACAGCCAAAGGCCATGCAGATTTCCCCACGTTCTAGACAGGTTCTGGCCTTTTTCTTTTCTTTTCTTTTCTTTTCTTTTCTTTTCTTTTCTTTTCTTTTCTTTTCTTTTCTTTTCTTTTCTTTTCTCTTCTCTTCTCTTCTCTTCTCTTCTCTCCTTCCTTCCTTCCTTCCTTCCTTCCTTCCTTCCTTCCTTCCTTTCTTTCTTTTTCCCATCAATTTGGTTCTTAATCTTGTGTGGTTTATCCCAGGGAAACAAGATGAAATCCACAACAAAAGCATCCTTAAGAAAGAAGAAAACTACAGCCTACCACAGGGCAGGAGAGGCGTCTCATCTTTGACGTACCTTTTCAGTTATCCCAAAGATGTAACACAAATGATTCCTGAAATTCTCCCTAGAATTGAGGAGAAAACATGTATTGTGTGGGTAGCTGAGGAAAGAGGCTATCACACTCGGCTAATTTGGATAATTTGCCTTGGATTGCTGTAAGGATTCCTGCCTCACGTGCAAGAACAACAAGGGGCTTTGCACAGGCGGGTTCTGTTCTGACCTTAGATGACTTACAATCAGTCTGAACAAGTGGCCTGAACACCTTACTCTAAGCCAAGGATCACGTGGAGCAGAATGTCACAGCTGGACTGACCAAGAGCCCACAGGTCACTGCAACTTGCTGTATCAGGGGAGCAACGTCCAGGTTAGGGCACTTGGAGACGATGAGCTGCTCTTCCACAGTGGGGGGAGCGTTACATAACAGCATGAGCAGCGTGGGGTGACTTTTAGGTGCAACATTCTCTCTTGCTGATTGGCTGCACTCTTATAATTGGCAAAGTCTTAAGCGGGTTAGTGCCAATCACATTAAATATTATTATATTGTAAGTGAAGTGAATCACTGGGATTTTGTACCTTACAGACGTGTTAGGCAATACGAACCTTGAACTTTCATTCCTTAATCTAAGTAAAGCTTCCCCTCTGATCCCACATGGTTATATAACTGAACTACTTAAGAGTTTGTGTGTGTAAGTCTTTTGTCGATCCCAGGCATTCCTATGGTTACCCCTTATCTTGGGCATTACATAAGCTCCTTGAGAAGCCGCATAATGCTTTATGTGTCTTAGATTGTGTATTACAGTGCTGGCTGGCCACTTTGCTAGTCTTGGGCATGTTACGATAAGAATGATTATGTACCTATGCAAAAACACCAAGGAAGGATCCATCTGGGAGAGGAAAAGCAGAGCAAGGAATGGTGAGAGGAAAAGGAGAACGGAGGGAACAAATGAAGTCATAAAGGAACAGAAATGAAAGAATAAAACAAGCAGGGAGCAAGATTCGCCTAGTGAGCTGCACGGGCAGGTTTTTCCCAGTCTATGGACTCGGGGGACAAGACAAGATAATTCAGATACGTCACAAGATAATTCAGATACGTTTCATGATGATTCCCGTACTCTGTGACCTAAGTACTTTAAGGATTTGCGTGAATTCCAGGGTTTCTGTACAACCCGGTCAAGCATGTAACTTTGCTTCAGTTAACAATGGTTATTTGCAGGGCTTGGAAAGGAAAGCCGTAGTTTCCTGGTGGAGGATGCATGCCTCTTTAGTTACATATGTGAATCCTGAAATCCCTCCCACGGCTGTGGTTGGACTGTAAAAACCTGGAGAAAATATGGTTGCCTGAGGTGTTGCTGTAAGTCCCTCCCAGCATCCGTGACCGCCATGAGTCCCCGTCATTACTTCTGGGCAATGCTTGGGGATTCCCAAGCCACTCAGCATTTGACCCAAAGTACACAGCGCGTTTTGACTCAGAGACCAAACTTTTAATGTATAACTTTACACACATATAACTCCTTCGTTTCCATGGGAGACACCGGCAACAGTGACTAAATTCACATGGAAGGTGTTTTAGAGGAATGTAAACAAGGCGGTACTGTTTAACGTTTGGCAAATGGAGGTGGCAGGCGAGGAAGCGCTCAAGAGGGTGAGGCACAAGGACTGCCATGAGTTCAGGGTCAGCTGAGGCCACTAGTGAGTTCCAAGCTAGCATGGAATACAGAGCAAGCCACTGCATTAGACAAAACCAACAACAGTGATGAAAACCATCGTAACGTGACGTAAAGTAAAGTAAGCCATTAAATATAGGAAAGCCATTAAAGGAAATATAATGGCAAGCATCACAATGAGGCCAGAGATCCTCCATATTCCTCTTTGCCCGTTAGATGTGTGGTCCAGCCATGTCAGCGTGCATCTTAACAGTTGCTTCCAGAGTGTTCCTTCTCCCTCCCCGTTCTCACTGCTGTAGTCCAAGGGCATCCTTTTCAGTCCGGACCATGGAGCAGACACCGAAGCACCCTTTGCACTGCAGCCTATGAAGTGCTGGTTTAGAGTTTTATAAAGATAGCTCGGGAGTCTGTTTTCATGGAGATGGCTTTGTGCGGGAGGGAATCAGAAAGTGCGCAAACAAATTCACAGTTTGGTTTAAGTTAAAAGACGACAAGTGTGGGATCCTGGGATGAACCCTGACAGCGCCTAGGTTTAGTTTCAAGCGCAGGTCTAAATGGGAAGCTCTCCTGGCAGGGCAGAGCACTCCAATGGACTCTTAGGCAGCAAGCGTGAAAGGCTGCGCATGCGTATTGCTGGAGGTAGGGCTGATGTGGGAGTCAGGTTAGAATCTACGTTGAAAGGATTTTTTATCTCTTCTGGGCTATTCCCATCCGTCCTTCGGAGCTCAGTTTGTGTGTTTTCTTCTCCATACAGTTTTCTTCGCTGTTCTATCCATCTCCAACCTCATCGCTGAGTTGTGTTCAGTGCGTGATCTTATTAAACAAAACACAATGTGGTTCAGGTACAGTTGTCCCTATGTGTTCTCAGGCACCGCATATGTGGATTCAAACCACCGCAGGCGAACAATACTTTTAAAATTCGATCTGAACTGAGCGAGGCTGGCTTTTTGTTTTCATTGCGCTCTCAACTATCTACATGAAACTTACGGCATAGTAGGTATTAGAAGTAGCATAGAGATTATTTAAAATATGTAGATTATCTGTAGATACCGTAGACTTTTATATCTGCAGGAGGACCCAGCCCCAAACTCCCACAGATATTTAGGAATGACTGTGCTTAACACATATTTGCTGGTATTTGGTTGAGAGCTTTCTGAGGGCAGGAACCAGGTGATATTCAAATATAGAATCTTACATTAAAGTTTTTCCAGTTTTCTAAGTGCAGGGAGAAAAATGCAATGGCAGTAAACACATGATGTGATATTCCTGGAAAAAAAACCATGAAAGATAGAAGGTAATCTTCAGTATAAAGATTTTTAAATTAATTTTTAATAAAAAAAGTTCAGTGTTCCTAAGCTTTTAAATGCTACTCATAATTTTATTAAGGTAGCAATTTTAAAAATTATTTTTGCCCATAGGGGGAAAAATTTTATTTTTAATATTAAAAATAATTAAATTATTTAATATTAAAAATGTTAAAAAATATTTGTTCTGGAGAAAGGATGTGCAGGTATGCAACATTTTACAGTGAAAAAAAATGGGTCAGCAAAATGTCTCATCCAAGTCTGAGGACCTGAATCAATCTCCAGAGCCCTTGTGGTAGAAGGAGAGAAGCTCCTTTGACCTCCCTCCCATGCTGTGGCTTATGGGTACTTGGGATTAAAT